>NW_006408663.1:8855710-8865227 GCF_000296735.1 Chrysochloris asiatica | reverse complement strand
TCTTCTGGTCTTCGGTCTTTAGTGTTTAATGTATCAAACCTGTTCTTCAGATTATCTCTAAATTCAGCTGGGATATATATTCAAGGTCACATTTTTGCTCTCGTGGACTTGCTTTCATTTTTTTCAGTTTCAGTTTGAATTTGCATATGAGTAATTGATGGTCTGTTCCATAGTCTGCCCCTGGCCTTATTTTCACTGATGATACGGAGTTTTTCCATCTTCTCTTTCCACACACGTAGTCAATTTGATTTCTATGTGTTCCACCTCGCGAGTTCCATGTGTATAGTCATCTGTTATGCTGTCTAAAGAAAATATTTTAAATGAACTAGTCATTGGTTTTGCAGAATTCTATCATGCATTCTCCAGCATCGTTTCTATCACCAAGGCCATATTTTCCAACTACTGGTCCTTCCTCTTTGCTCCCAAACTTTACATTCCAATCACCAGTAATGAGCAATACATCTTAATTGCATGTTTGATCAATTTCAGATTGAAGAAGTTGGTAGAATTCTTCTACTTCATCCTTAGTGGCTGAGTGGTTAGTGCATAAATTTGAATAATAGTGGTATTAACTCATATAGATTACTTATATGCAAATTCAAACTGAAGCTGAAGTAAATGAAAACAAATCCATAAGAGCCAAAATATTACCATGAATATATCCCACCTGAATTGAGATACAAATTGAAGAACAGATTTCATACATTTAACACTAAAGACCTAAGGCAGAAGAGTTGTAGGATGACCTCAAGAACATCATACATGAAGAAAGCAAAAAGTCATTGAGAAGAACCAGAAAGAAGGAAAAGGTCAAAATGGATGTCAGAATGCACACTGAAACTTGTTCTCCAGTGTAAAGATGTTAAAGCAAATGGAAGAAATGAGGAGATCCAAGAGTTGAACAGAAAATTTCAAAGATCAGCTGGAGAAGATAAAGCCAAATATTGCAAAAAAAAAAGTTCAAATATCTGGAATCAGAAAAAATATAAGAGAGAACACACTCAATATTGCTCAAGCTGGGGAAACTGAAGAAAAATTCAAGTGTCGACTTTTGTTATTGAAAGATTCTGTAGGCATATTATTGAATGATGCAGAAAGCATCAAGAGAAGATGGAAGGAATACACAGAGTCACTGTACCAAAAGGAAATGATTAATGTTCAACCATTTCCAGAGTTAGCATATGATCAAGAACCAATGATACTGAAGGAGGAAGTCTAAGGTGCATTGAAGGACTTGGCAAAGAACAAGGCACCAGTTATTGATGGAATAAAAATTGAAAACTTTTAAGAAAGTGAGGCGGCAGTTATTCATGTCTGCAAAGAAATTTGGAAGACAACTTTTTGGCCAACTGATTGGAAGACATCCTTATTTGCGCCCATTCCAGAGAGAGGTGACCCAACAGAATGTGGAAATCATCGGACAATCTCTTAGATATACCATGCAAGTAAAATTTTGCTAAAGGTAATACATAAATGCCTACAATCATGCATTAACAGAGAGCTTCCAGAGGTTTAAGCCGGATTCAGAAGAAGGTGGAATGTCAGGGAAAAAGAGGAAGACCCGAACAAGATGGATTGACCAAGTAGCCGCATTGATGGACTCAAGCGTGGCAACAGTAGTGAGGTTGGCCCAGCATCAGGCAGTGTTTTGTTCTGTTGTGCATAAGGTCGCTGTGGGTCGGTACCAACTCAATGGCTCCTAACAACAACAACAACAACAACAACAACATATGATCTAGAAACAAGGATACTGAAGAAAGACGTTCAAACTGCCCTGAAGGCCTTGAAGAAAAACACAAATTCAGAAAATGATGGAATAATGATTGATATGCTTCAACAAATAGATGGAATGATAAAAGTACTGATTACACTGTGTCAAGAAATTTGGAAGACACCTATCTAGTTAGTTGACTGTAAGAGATCCATATTTATGGCTATCCAAAGAAAATTAGAATATTATTGAAAAAGTATCAGTAATATCATATGTAAGTCATATTTTGATGTAAATAATTCAGAAATCAATGCAGCCACACATCAATAGGGACTGACAGAGATTAATCCAGATTTAGGAAAGAATTTGAAACATCGGATGTCACTGCTATTGTTAGATAGATCTAGGTGAAAGAAGAGAATAAATAAAGATATTTTACTATATTTGAAACTCAAAGACAGTGTGAATCTCAACAAATTATAAAGAACATTACAAAGAGTGGAAGGTCCAGGACATTTCATTTCAATTATGTGGAACCTGTACAAAATGACTTCAAAAATTTGTAGAAAAATTGAATTGAAAGATAATGTAAGTTTTCCATGAATCTTTGAAAACTCCTTTGTACATTGACAAACATACATATATTCAAGAAGAACAGTGCTATACTGCATTGTTTTAAAACAGAGAAGATATGACCCAGAATTGTAATCATTCACAATATTTATTTAATATGTATGATGAGCATATGATCTGAGAAGTTGTACTCCATTAGGAAGAATATGGCTCCAGGTTGGAAGAGGACTCATTAACAACCTGTAATATGCAGATGACAAAACTTTGTTTACTGAAAGAAAACCGTTGTACTTTTTTTTTATGAAGTTCAAAGACAACAGACTTTTGCAATCTATACTCAATATATAAAATAATAAACATCCTTACAATTGGAATAATAAACAACATGATGATAAACTTTAAAAGAATTTAATTTTATTTCAATCACTGATCAACACCAATGGAAGCAGCAGTCATGAAATCAAATGAAGTAGTGCGTTGGGAAAATCCAATGTAAAGGACATCATCAACATTTCAAAAGTCAAAGATATCACCTTGAGAACCATGGTGCCTATGATCCAAGATATGGTATTTTTAATCACCTCATAAGCACATGATAGCTGGAGATAAACAAGGAAGAACCGATGTGTTTGTATTAACGTACTGGCAAAGAAGACTTAATATACCATGAATTGTTAGAAGAACAAACAAATCTGTATTGAAAGAAGTCCAAGAAGATTGTTTTTTAGAAGCAAGGATGGTGAGTCTTTGATTTGCTTACAGGACAAATCAGTCCTTAGAATGAATGATCAATAAGATGGATTGACACAATGGTTGCAGCAATGAGCTCAAACATATCTACTATTTTCAGAATGATAAAGGACTCAGCAACATTTTGGTCTGTTATTCATAGAGCGTCTATGAGTCAGAAACAACTTGATGACACCTAACAGAAATATATATGTGTGTATGCATGTGTATAAGGAGCCCTAACAGCATAATGGATTATGAGCTAGACTGTTAATCTCAAGATCAGTAATTCTAGTGAAACATGGAGAAACATGAGACTTTGTGCTCCTGTAAAGATTTACAGTCTTGGAAACCCTATGCAGTATTGCTGTGAGCCTGACAACCTCAACAATATATATTGTTGTTGCTAACTCATGTTTGTCTTAAGATAAAAGCAGTACACCTACAAGGAAGACCAGTTAATGATATTATTCAAATTTACACATCAACCATTAAAGTCAGTGATGATGAAATTGAAGAATTGTACCAAATTCTTCAGTCTGAAATTCATGAAACATACACTCAAGATGTATTGATAATTACTTATGATTGGAATACAAAGGTTGGAAATAAACAGGAAAGATAAGTAGTTGAAAAATATGGCCTTGGTGATAGGAACATTGCTAGAGATCACATGATAGAATTTTCTAAGACCAGAGACTTCTTCATTGCAAATACCTTTCTTAAACAACACAGAAGACAGCTATACACATGGACCTCACCAGATGGAACATACAGAAATCAATTGACTAAATCTGTGGAAAGAGATGGAGGAAAAGCTCCATATCATGAGCCAAAACAAAGCCAGGGGCAGTCTATAAAACAGATAATCAATTGCTCATATGGGAATTCAGGCTGAAGCTGGCGATTATTAAACAAAATCCATGAGAGCCAAAATATGACCTTGAATATGTCTCACTTGTATTTGAAGATCATTTGAAGAACTGATTTGATGCATTAGACACTAAAGACCAAGGTCCTGAAGAGTTGTGGGATGGCATCAAGAACAACATACAGGAAGAAAACAAAAGGTCAATGAAAAGTCAAGAAAAAAAGAAAAGGCCAAAATGTATGTCAAAATAGACTCTGAAACTTACTCTTCAGTGTAGAGATGCTAAAGCAAATGGAAGAAATGAGGAAACAAAAGAGCAAAAAAATTCAAAGGTCAGCTGGAGAAGACAAAATCAAATATTATAACAAGATTTTTAACCTGGAGATAGAAAACCAAAAGGGAAGAATGTTTCAAGCTAAGGGAATTGAAGAAAAAGTTCAAACATTGACTTGTGGTATTGAAGGATTTTATGTATAAAAATGCAACGGAAATCATCAGGCAATATCTTTGATATCCCATACAAGTAAACTTTTACTAAAGATGATAAAGAAACGGTTGCAAGCATACATCAACAAAGAACTTCCAGAGGTTCAAGTCAGATTCAGAAAAGGCTGTGGAATGAGGGATTTCATTGCTGACATCAGATGAATCTTGGCTGAAAGCAAAGAATACCAGAAACATGTTTGTTGTTATGTGCCGTGGAGTCAGTTTCGACTCATAGCAATCCTTTACAGGGTCCTTTCTGAGGCTGTGATTCTTTACAGGAGCATCCTCATCTTTCTCCCATGGAACAGCTGGTAATTTCAAACTTCTGACCTTACGGTTTGCAGGCCGATTCTTAACCACTATGCTACCAGAGCACCTTAGAAAGATGTTTACCTGTACTTTACTGACAATGCAAAGGTTTTTGATTGTGTGGATCATGACAAGCTTATGGACAACATTGTGACATACTAGTATTCCAGAACACCTAATTGTACTCCTGAGGAATCTGTACCTGGACCAAGAAGCAGTTGTTCGAACAGAACATGGGAACACTGAATGTTTTAAAATTATGAAAGGTGTGCAACAAGGTTTTATTCTTTCACCATACTTATTCAATGTGTATGCTAAGCAAATAATCTGATAAACTGGATTATATGAAGAAAAGCATGGCATCGGGATTGGAGGAAGACTCATTAACAACCTGCAATATTCAATATGCAATATCCTTGTGTGATCCTGTGGGTTTATGCACCAGACTGCAAAGCCATTTGAATTGCAAGGTTGACGATTCAAGCTCACCAGCCGCTCCTTGGAAACCCTATACAGGGTCGCCTATGGGTCAGGATGAACTCGACGGCACTTAACAACAAAAACAACAATATGCAGATGATACAACCATGTTTGTTGAAAGTGAAGAAGACTTAAAATACTTACTGATGAAGATCAAAGAGTACAGCCTTCAGTATGGATTGCATCTCAATGTAAAGAAAAAAAATATATATATATATATATATCATCACCACTGGACCAATAAACAACATTCTTATCAATGGATAAAGGATCGAAGTTATCAAGGAATTCATTCTTCTTGGATCAACTATCAATACTCGTGGAAGCAGCAGTCAAGAAATAAAATGACATATTGGTTGGGCAAATCTGCTACACAAGAACTTTTGGGGGTGTTGAGGGGCAAAAATGTCAGCTTGAGGACTAGGGTGCACCTGACTCAAGCCATGGTATTTTCAATAGTCTCATAAGCATGCAAAAAGCTGGACAGTGAATAAGGAAGACTATAGAAGAATTGATGCTTTGAGTTTTGGTGCTGGATGAGAATATTGAAAGTACTTGGGCTGCTAAAAAGAACCAATAGATCCATTTTGGAAGAAATTCAACCAGAATGCTCCTTGGAGGCAAGGGTGGCCAAACTTTGTCTTTCATACTTCAGACATATTGTCAGGAGGGACCAGTAACTTGAGAAGGATATCATGTTTGATAAGGTGGAGGGTCAGAGAAAAGGAGGAGGACCCCCCAGGGAGATGGATTGGCAGAGTGGCAGCATCAATGGACTCAAACGTGGCAACAGTAGTGAGGTTGGCCCTGGATCAGGAAATGTTTTGTTCTGCTATGTATAAGGTCGCTATGAGTTGGTACCAACTCAGTAGCACCTAACAACAACAACAACAACCCAGGTAAAATACTAAATTATGCAGAAAGCCTCTAAAGAAGATGGAAGGAATACACAGTCACTGTACCTGAAATGGTTGATGTTCAACCATGTCAAGAGGTAGCATATGATCAATAGCCAATGATTCTCTAAGAAGAGGTCCAAAATGTATTGAAGTCATTGGCAAAGAACAAGGCATTGGGAATTGATGGAACACAAATTGAAGTCTTGAAAAAACTGATGTGACACTGGAGGCACTCACTCATCTATGCCAAGAAATTTGGAAGACAACTAAGTAGCCACCTCAAAGGAAGAGATCTTTATTTGTGCCCATCCATAAAGCTAGCATTACTGTAACCATACATTGACAGAAAACTTCCAGAGGTACAAGATGGTTTCCAGAACATTTAATTGTGCTCATGAGGAATCTGTACATAGACCAAAAGGCAGTTTTTAAAAACAGAACAAGGGAACATAAAATGACTTAAAACTAGGAAAGGTATTGCCAGGGTTGTATTCTTTCAGCATACTTATTGAATCTGTATGTATCGGAGGAAGAGTCTAACAACATGTGATATACAGATGATACAACCTTGCTTACAGGAAATGAAGAGGACTTAAAATACCTACTGATTAAGATCAAAGACCATAATCTTCAGTATGGGTTGCATCTCAAAGTAAAACATAAAACAAAACTCCTTACCACTAGACCAATAAATAAAATCATATAAATGGAGAAAAGCTTGAAGTTATCAAAGACTTCATTTTGCTCAGATCAACAATCAACACTTATAAAAGCAGTAGACAAGAAAATAAAAGATGTATGCCACTGGGAAATTTTGCTGCACAAGAACTCTTTCAGTGTTGAAGAGTAAAGATGTCAGTTTGAGGACTAAGGTGCGTCTAACCCAAGCCATGGTATTTTCAACAACCTCATATGCTTTTGACAGTTGAACACTGAATAAGGAAGACCATAGAAGAATTCATGCATTTTAGTTACAGTGGTGGAGGAGAATATTGAAAATGCAATGGAGTGCCAAAAGAAGAAATAGATTTGTGTTGAAAGAAGTACAGCCAGGGTGCTCCTTGGAAGCCCGAATTTGTCTCTCATACTTCATACATATTATCAGGTTGGACCGTTCCCTGGAAAAGGATATCTTGTTTGCTAAACTGGAGGGTCCAGAAAGATAAGAAAACCCTCAGTAAGATGGATTGGCACAGCAGCAGCAGCAGTGGTCTGAGGTTTAGCAACTATTGTGAGGTTGGCCCAGGACTTGTTATTTATTGTTGTTAAGTGCTGTTGAGTCGATTTCAACCCATAGCGACCCTGTGTAGGGTTTCCAAGGAGCAGCTGGTGAACTTGAACCACCGACCATGCAGTTCAAACAACTCTGCAGTCTGGCACATTAGCACACAGCAGCACACCAGGCCCAGGATTAGGGGTGTTTATTCTGTTGTACATAACAGCACTATGAATCAGCACCAACTTGATGACACATAACAACAACAACAACAAATGTCATGGAATCAATTCCAACTCATAGAAGAGCTGTAAAAGTTTTCTGAAGAATGGTGGTGGGTTTGAATCACTAACATTTCAGTTTGAAGTCGACTGCTTACTCTGCAGCACCACACCAGGACTTCTATATGTATTAGGAGTCCTGGTATTGCATTGCGTGATAATGTGATGGACTACTAGGTCTGTTTGAGTCATAAAGACAGTGGTTTAAATTCAGCAGTAGCTCCTCTGAAACCCTATACAGGTTTGCTATGAGTCCGAATTGTCTCAATGGCACTTAACAACGATAGATAGATAGATAGATAGATAGATAGATAGATAGATAGATAGATAGATAGACAGACAGATAGATGATAGATAGATAGAGTGAAAACATTAGTTCTTTTTTTCTTGATAGCCTTGACTTAAATAGATATGTAAGATTTTCAGTAAAGTGAATATAGATATCATGAACAATATGGAATATTGTAATTCTAGAAGAACAGTTCAAATCATAACATAGTTATTTGACAGGAGTCACCTGTACATTCTGATGGCTTAGATATGTGCATGATGACATTCCCCTACAACAAAAAGTGAAATGGAAATAAAAATCAACCTCTGATCACTGAGCATCAAATAGAATTGAAAGAATTAGACTGAGCAATGATTGGAAGGAGAGTTAGAACAAAAACAGCTGGAATGTGGACACTCATTGAATGTCCATGACCTGCTTGTTGGCCCAGAATAGTATTAATGCTTTGTGATGACAGTAAGCAACATCCTGGGGCTAGAATCCCAGGAAGATAACTTAATGGAAAACACAGTTGGAGGCAGAGACTCTATGTAAACCAAGCTTGAAAGAATTTTAAATATATTCCTCACAGTAACTAGAAAGAAAATAGAAAAATTATTCAACAGAAAAAGATGAACAATCTCCAAAAGCACTAATAATAAATGAAAATAAAATAAAATCTATTCATAAAAAGAATGCAACATAGAAACTAAAGAAAAACAAAGAAATTGCTAATACAAAAAAAAAGTATAGGAAAATATTTACAGTAAATTCTTAACTGTCAGTAATGTATTACCTGTGTCAATTAAGAGACAGAGTAGAAGAATATAACACAAAAATTAAAAAGATCCATCAGCATGCTGTCTATAACAAAGTGGGACACTTTATCCACAGATACATAAAAATATGAGGGAAAAATAAATGCAAGAAAGACAGCTTATCAGGCAAACTTATAACCAAAGGAGAATATGAGAGTCAATAGAGATAGAGATAGAATATAGATATAGATGGACTCCAAGTCCTGGCACTGTATCATCAGCACTGGACTATGAACTACAAGGTCAAAATTTCAAAGCCACCAGTGGCTCCTCAGAAATCCTGTGTAGAGTAACAGCCTGCTCAAAGGCACTTAACAACAACAACAAAAGTATAGATATAGACATAGATGTTGTTTTTGTTAGATGCCATTGAGTCAGTTCAGACTCACAGTGACATTATGCACAACAAGACTGCTCACTCCTGTGTCATTCTCACAATCATTGTCATGCTTAAGCTCATTGATGCTGCCACTGTGCTGATTCATCTCATTGAGGATTTTCCTCTTTTTTTGCTGATTCTCCACTTTACCAAGTAAGACGTCCTTCTCCAGGGACTGAATATAATTATTGCTGTTTTCGTTACATGCCAGAGAGTGTTCTGACTCATAACAACACTGTGTAGGGCTTCCAAAGAGCAGTTGGTGGGTTTGGATAACAAGTCCTGGTACCAGATAACTGTGTCACTATTTGAAATGTTCTCCTGGAATTGCAATATTCAATATTGTACATAGTATCTGTATCCATCTTATTGAGAATCTTAATTATCTATTTAAGTTAAGGCTATCAAGAAAAATCAAATAATTAGTTCCTCTTTCTCTGATATATATATTTGGTGTTGTTGTTGTCAGGTGCCATCGAGTTGGAACTGACTCA
>NW_006408663.1:8853150-8855610 GCF_000296735.1 Chrysochloris asiatica | reverse complement strand
GGGAATGACAAATTGAAGAGGAATGGAGTTGCATTCATCGTCAAAAAGAACATATCCAGATCAGTCATGTGGTACAATGCTGTATGTGATCAGATAATATCCATGCGCCTACAGGGATGCCCAGTTAACATCACTATTATTTAAATTTACGCAACAACCACTAAAGCCAGTGAGGATGATATAGAAGAATTCTACCAGCTTCTTCAATCTGAAATCCATCAAACATTCAATCAAGATGTATTGATCACACTGGTGATTAGAACGCAAAGGTTAGGAACAAAGAGTAAGGATTAGAAGTTGGAAAATATGGCCTCGGTGATAGAAATGATGCTGGAGAATGCATGGTGGATTTCTGCAAAACCAATGATTTGTTCATTTCCAATACCTTCTTTAGACAGCATAAGAGAAGACTATACACATGGACCTCACCAGAAGGAATGCATAAAAATCAAATTGGCAACATTTGCGGAAAGAGACGATGGAAAAGCTCCATATCATCAGTGAAAAAAAGTTAAGGGACAGATAGTGGAACAAACCATCAATTGTTGTTGTTTTTAGGTGCCATCGCATCTGAACTGACTCGTAGTGACCTTATGCACACTACAAGGAAACAGTGTTCGATCCTGGGCCAACCTCACTACTTTTGCCACGCTTGAGTCCATCGATGCTGCCACCTGGCCAATTCATCTCGTTGGGGGTCTTCCTCTTTTTCTCCAACCCTCCATATTACCTAGCATGATATCCTTCTCCAGCGACTGTTCCATCCTGACAATACATCCAAAGTATGAGAGACAAAGTTTGGCCATCTTGTCCTCTAAGGAACACTCTGGCTGAACTTCTTCCAAAGCAGATCTATGGGTTCTTTTGGCAGCCATGGCAATTTTACTATTCTCCTCCAACACCACAATTCAAAGGCATCAATTCTTCTACAATCTTCCTTATTCACTGTGCAGCTTTTGCATGCATATGAGGTTATTGAAAATACCATGGCTTGGGTCAGGCACACCTTAGACCTCAAGCTGACATCTTTGCTCTTCAAAACTTTAAAAATTCTTGTGCAGAAGGACATCATTAAGAAATAAAATTATAGACCAAATTCCCTCATGAACATAGATGCAAAAATTCTCAATAAAACCCAACAGCACATCAAAAATACATTACATCATGATCAAGTGGGATTCATATCAGGGATGCAAGGATGGTTCAACATTAGAAAAATGATCAACATTATCCACCACATAAATAAGAAAAAAGAAAAGAACTACATTATCATATCTATTGATGCAGAAAAGGCATTTGACAAAATCCAACATCTATTCCTGATAAAAACACTCAATAAAATAGGAATTGAAGGGAAATTCCTCAACATAATTAACAGCATATATACAAAACAAACATTATTCTCAATGGAGAGAAATTGAAAGTCTTACTTTTGTGAACAGGAACCAGACAAGGATGCCCTTTGTCACCAGTCCTATTCAATATTGTGCTGGAAGTCTTAGCAAGAACTATACGCCAACACAGGGAAATTAAAGGCATCCAAATTGGCAAAGACGAAGTAAAACTCTCCTTAATGGCAGATGGTATGATCCTATACATAGAAAACCTCAAAGACTCAGTAAAAAAGCTACTAGACCTTATTGGAAGACTCAGCAAAGTGGCAGAATATAAGATCAGCATACAAAAATCAGTGGGAAAGCAATTCCATGTATGATCGCCACCCAGAGGATGAACTATCTAGGAATAAATGTAACCAGAGAAACAAACGACCGATACAAAGAAAACTACAAAACACTATTGCAAGAAACCAAAAAAGACTTACAAAAATGGAAGAATGTACCATGCTCCTGGATAGGAAGATTTAACATTGTGAAAATGTCAATACTGTCCAGAGCAATTTACACATATAATGCGATCCCAATCCATATTCCAACAATATTCTTCATAGAGATGGAAAAATCAATTACAAACTTTATAAGGAAAGGAAAGAGACCCAGAATAAGCAAAGCACTATTTAAGAAGAAGAATAAGGTTGGAAGCCTCTTACTTTCCGACTTCAAAGTTTATTGTGGTCAAAACAGCTTGGTACTGGTACAATGAAAGATGCATAGATCAATGGAACAGAATTGAGAATCCAGAAATTAACCCATCTACATATAGCCAAATGAGTTTTGACAAAACACCTAAATATATCACATAGGAAGATGATAATCTCTTCAACAGATGGTGCTGGCAGAACTGGAAAACAATATACAAAAGATTGAAACAAGACTTTCACCTCATACCTTATATAAAAACCAACTCCACATGGAATAAAGACCTAAATGTGAATCCCGGAATTATGAAGGCCATCAATGAAAAAATCAGGACAAATGTGAGGGCACTAATTCAGGAAATACACAGACTACCAAACATTTTGAAAACCACACAAACAAAAGTAGACAAAATAGATGAGTGGGA
>NW_006408663.1:8852102-8852575 GCF_000296735.1 Chrysochloris asiatica | reverse complement strand
ACCTAACATGGATAAACTTTGAGGACATTATGTTGAGTGAAATTAGTCAGTCACAAAAGGAGAAAGACTGCATAGACCCACTACTGCAAAAGACTAAGTAAAAGAACCCATACTAATCCACTAAAGTGGATTCTTTGCTGGTTGCTGGAATGTAGTGGTGCGGTGAGGGGATGGAGGGTAAGGTGGAGCACAGGGCAGGGAATAGACACAGGATAGTTTGGGTGCTGGGGAGGGGGCAATATACAAGAAGGGTGAGGGGAATGGAAGAACAAAGCAGATGGGAGAACAATTAGGCAGGTTTGAATGGGCCAAATGGGACAGAGGTAAATAGTGATGTATGCACAACCTTGGAAACACAGGGCTCTGGGATACAAAGATTGAGAAATGGTTGGGAAGGGGAAAAGGGAGGAATAATATTAAGAAGCCTGGCTGTCTTTTGAATCTTGGTTTTCCTTGCATTATATTATAAAATA
>NW_006408663.1:8847182-8848985 GCF_000296735.1 Chrysochloris asiatica | reverse complement strand
AATGAAATGAAATGCATAAACATCGATATCTTAGGCATTAGTGAGCTGAAATGGACTGGTATTGGCCATTTAGAATCTGAAAACCTCATGGTTTACTATGCCAGGTATGACAAATTGAAGAGGAATGGTGTTGCATTCATTGTTAAAAAGAAGTATTCAGATCACTCATGAGGTACAATGCTATCTGTGATAGGATAATATACATGCACCTACAGGGAAGACCAGTAAATACCATTATTCGAATTTACACACCAAACACAAAAGCCAGTGAGAATGAAATAGAAGAATTCTATCAACTTCTTCCATCTGAAATTTATCAAACATGCAATCAAGATATATTGATCATTACTGGTGATTGGAATGCAAAGGTTGGGAACAACGAGGAAGGATCAGTATTTGGAAAATATGACCATGGTGATAGGAATGATGCTGGAGATTGCATGATAGAATTCTGCAAAATTAATGATTTGTTCATTTCAAATACCATCTTTAGACAGCATAAGATATGATTATACACATGGACCTCACCAGATGGAATACACAGAAATCATATTGACTACATCTATGGAAAGAGACAATAGAAAAGATCTATATCATCAGCCAAAATAAGGCCAGGAGTGGACTGGAATAGACCATCAATTGCTCATATGCCAACTCAAACTGAAGGTGAAGAAAATGAAAACAGTTCTAAGTGAAACCAAGTTGACCTTGAATATATCCCATCTGAATTTAGAAATCATCTGAAGAACAAATTTGATACATTAAACACTAAAGACCAGAATATTTGTCAGATGACATCAAGAACATAAAACATGAAGAAAGCAAAAATATATAAAGCAGACAAGAAAGTAGGTAAAGATCAAAATGGATGCCAGAGGAGACTCTGAAACTTGCTCTCCAGTGGAGAGATGCTAAAGCAAATGGAAGAAATGAGAAGGTACAAGAGCTGAATAGAAAATTGGAAAGGTCAGCCTGAGAAGTCAACGTCCACTATTACAATGAAATGTGCAAAGATCTGGAGTCAGAAAACCAAAAGGGAAGAACACACTCAGAATTTCTCAAGCTGGGAGAACTGAAGAAAAAATGCAAGCCTCAACTTTTTTTATTGAAGGATTCTCTGAGCAAATTATTGAATGATGCAGAAATCATCAAAATAAGATGGAAGGAATATAGAGTCACTGTACCAAAAGGAAATGGCTGATATTCAACCTTTTCAAGAGGTAGCATATGATCAAGAGCCAATGATACTGAAGGAAGAAGTCCTAGGTGCATTGAAGCAATTGGCAAAGAACGAGGCACCAGGAATTGATGGAATAAAAATTGAAATCTTTCAAAACGTAAGCCAACACTGGAGGCACCTATTCATGTATGCCAAGAAATTTGGAAGACAACTATCTGGTCAACTGATTGGAAGAGATATGTATCTGTGCCCATTCCAAAGAGAGGTGATCCAATGGAATGTGGAAATCATCAGAAAATATCTGTGATATCCTAAGTGAGTTAAATTTAATTGAAGGTAAAACAGAAATGGCTGCAATCATATATTAACAGGGAACTTCCAGATTTTCAAGGTGGATTTAGAAGAGGTCATGGATATCATCGCTGATGTCTGATGGATCTTTGCTGAAAGCAGAGAATACTAGAAAGATATTTTGTTGTTGTTAGGTGCCATCGAGTCAGTAATGACTCATAGTGACCTTATGCACAGCAGAACAAAAATTGCCCCATCCTGGGCCAACCTCACTATTGTTGCACAACTTGAGTTCATCAATGCTGCCACTTTCTCAATCCATCTCTTTGGGG
>NW_006408663.1:8844877-8846609 GCF_000296735.1 Chrysochloris asiatica | reverse complement strand
TGATGCCACATTTTTCTTCATAGAACCCAGCTTCTGGTACTTAAGTACTGCATTACTAACAAAAAATATAGCAGTTCAAACCTACCAGCTGCTACTTGGTAATCCAATACAGGGTCACTATGAGTCACAGTGGAGTCCTACTGTGGCGCTGTGGGTTAATGCACCAGACTGCAAAGCCATTTGAACTGCAAGGTTGGCAGTTCAAGCTCACCAGTGTCTCCTTGGAAATCCTATACAGGGTCGCTATGGGTCGGAACTGACTTGGTGGCACTTAACAATAACATGGTATGGAAGTTCATGCTACGCTGATGGGACTGGAGAAAAATAAGACTCCAAGAATTGGTGAAATACCAATTTAAATATTTGAACAAATGTATGCAGTGCTGGAAGGGCTCACTCATCTATGCAAAGACTTTGGCAGACAGCAAAGAGTCTTTACATAAAAAAGGGAGACTGTTGTCCATTCCAAAGAAATATGACTGAGCAAAATTCAAAAGCCACTATATGATATCATTAATAGCATGTTGTTGTTGTTAAGTGATGTAGAATTGGTTCTAACTCATAGCAACCTTGTGTAGTTTTCAAGATGCAGTTGGTGGGTTTGAACTGCCAAGCTTGTGGTTAGCAGTTCAGAGCTTATCCACTCCAGGACTCCATTAATATCATATGAAGATAAAATTGGGCTTAAGATATTAAAAAAATGGTTGTAGCAGTACATCCATAGGGAACTGGCAGAAATTTGTGCCATATTCAAAAGAAGATATGCAGAAGGGACATAATTGCTGACAACAGATAGATCTTAGCTGAAAGCAGGAAGATGTTTGATTGTGATTTATTGACAATGCAAAGCCATTTTACTGTGTGGTTTATAACAAACTATGGATAATATTGCAAAGAATGGGTATTCTAGAACACATCATTGTGCTCATGAGGAAATTGTACATAGTCCAAGAGGCATTTGTTCAAATGAAAAGGGATATTGCATCATTCAAAATCAGGAAGCATGAGCTTCATGATTGTATTCTGTCACCATACTTATTCAACCTGTTTTGTTGTTATTGTCAGTTACCATTTAATTGGCTCCCACTCATAGTGCCTCTATGCACAATGGGGAAGAAAAAAACATTGCCTGGCCCTGAACCATCCTCATAAACGCTGCCATTCTTGATCCCATTGCTGCTCCCCTCTGCCAATCCATCTCCATAGGGACCTTACTCTTTTTCTCTGAGCCACCCCCCCACCCCCGCTGCTCTGTATACATAACAGATAATCTGAGTAACTAGATTATATGAAGAAGAACATAATGTCAAGTTTTCTGCTAAAGAGTCATTAACAACTTGCAATATGTTGTTGGTGCCACCTTGTTTGCTGAAAGTGAAAAGGACTGTGAAAAGTGAAAAACACTGATGAAATTAAGGATCCACCTTAACAGAAATAAAACATAAATCTTCACAACTGGACAAATAATCACCATCATAATAAATCGGGAAAAGACTGTAATTGTCAAAGATTTAATTTTAGTTTAATCCATTATTGATGTACATGGAAATGGCAGTAAGGAAACCTAATGGCATATTGATTTGAAAATATGCTGCAAAACATCTCTTTAAACTGCTAAAAACAAAGATGTCACTTCGAAGACAAAAATGTGCTTTACAGAGGCCAAGATACTTTGTCTCATGTACATACAAAATTTATACACTAAATAAGAAAAACTTGAGAAAAGTTGATG
>NW_006408663.1:8842282-8843957 GCF_000296735.1 Chrysochloris asiatica | reverse complement strand
CAAGAAAAATTAAGTATTTTATTACTTCAATCTTTTCTACAATTATCATAATGTTATTTATTGGTGAAGATTTTTGTTTTCTTTATATTGAGGTGCAATTCATACTGAATGCTGTAGTCTGATATTCTTCAATAAGTATTTCAAGTCCTCTTTGCTTCCAGCAAGCAATGCGGTATAATACGCATAGCACAGTTTTTAATGAGTTTTTCTTCAATCATGATACCATATTCTTCTTTCTATGTTCACATTCTTAAATTATTTGCTCAACATACAGATGGAATAAGTATGATGAAAGTATTCAACCCTGGCACACACATTTTTCCTGATTTTAAATTATTCAGTGTCTGCTTGTTTTGTTTAAGTAACTATCTCTTGGTCTATGTACAGGTTCTGGAATACTCATTCTCCCCGTGTTATCCATAGTTTGTTTTGATCCACACTGTAGAATTCCTTTCTTCTTTTGCAGTCAGTAAAGTGCAAGTACACATCTTTCTTATATTCTACACATTCAACCAAGATCCATCTGACTTAAGCAGTGACATCCCTCGTCCATGTCTTCTTCTGAATCTAGCTTGAATTTCTCACAGATCCCAGTCAATGTACTCATGCAACCATCTTAGTATTATCTTCATCAAAATTTTACTTGCATGTAATATTAATAACATTTTTCAATGATTTCTGCATTCCCTTGAGTTACCTTTCTTTGGCATGGGAATAAATATAAATCTCTTCCAACTGGTTGTTAAAATAGCTGTTTTCCAAATGTATTGGCATAGAACACCTCCAGTGCTGCATCAGCTTGTGGGATGATTTCAGTTTATATAAATTTCTAGAATCTTGTCTTTTGCTAGTGACTCTGACTTTGGTTTGTTCCTTCCAATGCAGCTTGGACTTCCTCCTTCAACAGCATAAGCTCTTGAGCATATGGTCCTTCTTGAAGTGGTTGAAAGTCAATCAATTATTTTTGGCACAGTGACTGTATATTCCTTTCATCTTATTTTGATGCTTCCTGTATCATTAAAAAGTGTGCCCGTAGAATCCTTCAGTATTTAAAGTTTAGGCTTGAATTTTCCTTTCAGTTCTTCCATCTTGAGAAATGCTGAGGGTGCTCTTCCAATTTGGTTTTCTAACTCAAGGTCTTTTCACATTTCATTATAATAATTGATGTTGTCTTCTCTAAATTTCCTTTGAGATTTTTTGTTCAACTCTTTTACTTCCTAATTTCATCCTGTTGATTTAGGTTCCTTTTGTTCAAGAGCAAGTTTCAAAGTCTCTTCTGACATCCACTCTGGACTTTTCTATCTTTCATGTCTTTTTAATGACCTTTAACTTTCTTTACATATAGTGTGCTTTATATCATCCCAAAATTCTCTTGATTATTGATCATTAGTGTATAATGCATCAAATCTGATCTTAAGATGATCTTTAAATTCAGTTGGGATACTTTCAAGCTATACTTTGTCTCTCATTGAGTTGTTTTCCTTTTCTTATATTGCGACCTAAAATACCTTAGAGCAGTTGATGGTTTGTTCCACAGTATGTCCCTGGTCTTTTTTGGCTGATGATAGAGAGCTTCTTCAATGTTTCTTCCCATAGATATACTCAATTTGATTAATTTGTATTCCATTTGATGAGGTCTGGGTGTCACCTTTTGTGTTATTGAAAAAAAAAAAAA
>NW_006408663.1:8841119-8841952 GCF_000296735.1 Chrysochloris asiatica | reverse complement strand
GACTCCTCAGAAACCCTATACAGGGTCACTATGAGTCATAACCAACTGCAGAATAATGCAATGCACTGGACCACAAATTTGGTTTGATCTATAAGATTGGTAGTTCAAGCCCACCAGCTGCTCTTCAGCAGTCCTACACATACAGAGTTGCTATGTGTTGGAACCAACTTGATGGCATAGCCACCCTGTATAGGGATTGTGAGGAGCTGCTGGTGAACTTGAACCACTGACCTTATAGCTCCACTGACCTTGTGGTCCAGTGCATTAACCCACAGTGTCACACCATGATTATATATATATATATATATTGTTGTTAAGTGCTGTCAAGTCAGTTCTGACTCATAATGATCCTGAATAGCATTTTTGAGGAGTGACTAGTGGGTTTGATTAACTGACCTTGTGGTTATCTGTCCATTGTGAATCCTACAGCATCATACCAGTACTCCATGGATAATTCTTAGACCTAACCAAATGCTTTATGGGAATTGTGTTTTGTGTCTGATGGTTTAAGACCATAATATTATGGGACAAATCAGTCAATTGGCATAATATGGTTCATAAAGTTTTATGTTCTGCATTCTAATTTGGTGAGTAGTGTTTGGGGTCTTAAATGCTTCTGAATGGAAATGTAAGATACAGCTACATACTTTTATTTATCATGTTTCTCTACTGGAGTAAAAGAGAAAAAGAAATCATCGACTCAGAGAAGAAACTAGTATATAAGACTGACATTCTACAAGGGCCATGACCTCATCTACTGAGACCAGAATAGGTAGAAAGGATTTGGCTACCACACTGACCATTCTGATCAGGGCCAGAGTAGATGTCAAAAT
>NW_006408663.1:8837621-8840689 GCF_000296735.1 Chrysochloris asiatica | reverse complement strand
AAGTTTGAATTGCCCACCTTGATTTTAGCAGTCCAGTGCTTATCCTTTTTGTTGTTGTTGTTAAGTGCCATCCAGTCAGTTCTGTCACAGCAACTCTGTATAGGGTTTCCAAGGAGCAATTGATGGGTTTGAACTGCCAACCTTGTGGTTCGTAATCCAGTGCTGATCCACAGCTCCACAGCAGAACTATAGCACTGGGTAAACCTAGGACAGAATAAAATTGTTTGACATTCTTACAGAAAAAAAAGTTCTAAGACTGTAAATCCTTACAGAAAGAGTGATTTTGTCTTGCAGAAAATCTCATGGATTAAAATTTTTTGTTTAACAAATGAGTGCTTTAATCATGTTACCACCAGGGTTCCTCTATTTTCATAAAGGTTTTACTTGCTTATTTTTCTCTTAGCTCTCTCTTTAATTAATGGGACTAATATACTATTGTTATTGATGGGACATTGAAAATGTGGAGCTAACAATTAAAATTTTCTTCAGTTTAATGAGTTAACCAATGGGAGTCATTTGATTACATGCCTTGCATAAATTAGATTCTCTACTACTCTATCATGGCCAATTCAAATATATGTGTATCATTTTGTATCATCTGGGAAATTACTAATTAGAAACCAACAATTACATTAGAGAAATCTATGGAAAATCCTTTGTACATTTTGTGGAATATCTGAGAAATCCACAATGTCAACAACACTGGGTCTATTTGAAAGCTGTCACTTGAAGTTAGTCAGT
This sequence comes from Chrysochloris asiatica, assembly GCF_000296735.1. Classification (NCBI taxonomy): domain Eukaryota; kingdom Metazoa; phylum Chordata; class Mammalia; order Afrosoricida; family Chrysochloridae; genus Chrysochloris; species Chrysochloris asiatica. The sequence continues at coordinate 8,839,948 of NW_006408663.1, read as the reverse complement.
GTCTGCAATGTTTGCCAAAGGGTTTCCTTTTTTTTCAACTGAATGATAAGGATATGATAGAAGTTGACTGGGAACTGGCAGGCAATAGCAACATAACATAATGTTAATAATATGGACCCTAAAATAAAACCAGCTGGTGCTCCAATAATATGTACTTGTGACATATTTTATGGCATTATTATGGTAATTAATGTAGAAATGTACATGAAGTACTTGGCAAAGTTGTTGAGACATGGTGAGTGTTTAATGGCTAATGATTTACCTCTAGGATAATCTTTTGCATTGACTATGAAGCTACTGCTATCATAAGATGCCCAAGGCTATAGACACTATTAATCCATGGAGATTTCTATATGCATACATGTACAAATCACACAGAGACTAGCAATTCCACTGCCAAATAACTAAAAGGAACCAAACAAAATAACAAATAACAACAACAACAAAAATAGCACCAAAGTCTATCTCTTTTCCTCTATATGACCCTTTCCTTCCCAATAACCTATTACCATTAAGATGATTCTAAGTCATAGGATAGAGTAAAATTACCCCACAAAGTTTCCAAAGCTGTAATTTTTGCTTCAAATCTCCAATTTTTCAGGTAGCAACTGAATATTTTAACCCCTGCCACACAAATATTCTTGCCCTTCTCTTTATCTGTATTAATTTTAGAAACTCTTGTGATTCATATAAGCAGATATGCCCAGTGTCTTTTCTAAGAACTTCACATTGTTTTTATACTAAATATTATCCAATAACATTAAACTATTTCTTTTTTACAATCTGAATCTATGTAATAAATGAATTTGGTAGAATCTATAACATCTACTTAAGGAGCTCTGGTAGTGTAGTGGTTACGAATTGGGCTGCTAACATTAAGGTTGGCAGTTCGAAACTACCAGCCATTCTGGGCGAGAAAGATGAGGCTTTATGCTCCCGTAAAGACTTACAGCCTCAGAAACCCTGTGCAGAGTCACTATGAGTAAGAACTGACTCCATGGTACTTAACAACAACAATGACATCTACTTTATGCTAAATTATGTATTATAATAATAAAACATATAGAATGCTTATGAAGAAAATTGTTATATTGCTCCAAATTTTCATTTATTTGCTAGGTTTGTTTTGTTTGTTTTTTCAAAATGAAAAACATTCCTCCTTTATTGCCACATGTCCAAATACTAATCATGTTTCAAGGTTCCATGCAAAATCAAATCCACCACAACTCTGGTATATCTTTTGTTGTTGTTGTTGTTAAGTGCTGTGGAGTCACTTCTGATTCATAGTGACCCTGTGTAGGAATTCCAAGAAGTGGTTAGGAGGTTTGAACTATTAATATTATGATTAGAAGTCCACTGCTTATCCTACAGTGCCACCCCAGGACTCCTATGTCCTTATCTTAATTGTTTTCTCTTATTTGAATTTTGATTTATCTCTCCCATGCCTAGGTAATTCATCCTTCATTAATATAATAAAATGCCCTTTTCTTTAAATACTGCCTTTTTATATTCTGTCTATATATTTGGCATCCAATATTGTTGCTATTATAGAATTGCAATTTTCACAGGGTTAAGAAAAATGAGTTAGGCAAATAATGTGATAATGCTATTTTACCTTATGCCAGATAAAAGTGGGCACAGTGCTTCTGAAGGAGAAGTCCTGGACTGGAAGCACAGATTGGTGGTATGAGAGCACCTTTCGCTCTGAAATAGAAAGATGAGTCAGCCTGCTCCTGCAAAGATATAAAGTCTCATAAAACTTATACAAGATCAATATGAGTCCACAGCACTTAACAACAACAACAAACATTAGATAAATATGAAGAAGGAGTATATTTTCTGTTAAGAAACCATAGACAAACCCTCCAGTTCCTATACTGCATTGCTTCTGAATATAACTTGGATAAAGAATGACATTCACTGAGAAAACAACTATTGAAAGAATGTATATAAGCAAAAATAGGTAAAGAAAACAAACTCATTCCTCAAATTTCAATTTTCTTTTGCAAGAAAGTACACTCCTGCTTCTATATTTAAATAGTAAAAAGCTGTGCAAATATAATAATGTCTTATTATCTATATAAATATCAAGACATGTCAACAGTGGATTACCTGTTAGACTGCTAATCAAAAGGTCAGCAGTTTGAATCCACAAGCTGCACCATGATAGAAGATGAGACTTTCTGCTCCCATATAAAGATTTACAGCCTCCAAATACCTATATAAGGTCACTATGGGTCAGAACTGACTCAGTGGCACATGAACACCACAATTGTAGAAAAGCTAAGAAAGTGACTTTTCCTAAAACAGGTATCCCTTTTTTTTTT
>NW_006408663.1:8832723-8836411 GCF_000296735.1 Chrysochloris asiatica | reverse complement strand
TGTTCCAAAGTCTGCCCCTGGGCTTGTTTTGACTGATGATGTAGAGCTTTTCCATCATCTCTTTCCACAGATGTAGTGAATTTGATTTCTATGTATTCTGTCTGGTGAGGTCCATGTGTGTAGTTGTCTCTTATACTGTCTAAGGAAGGTATTTGAAATGAACAAATAATTGATTATGCAGAATTCTATCATGACATCTGGATTGGAGGAAGACTCATTAACAACCTGTGATATGCAATTGATACAACCTTGTTTGCTGAAAATGAAGAGGACTTAAAATATTTACTGATGAAGATCAAAGAGCATAGCCTTCATTATGTATTACATCTCAATGTAAAGAAAACAAAAATCCTCACCACTGGACCAATAAACAGCATTCTTATCAAAGGAAAAAGATTGAAGCTGTCAAGGACTTCATTCTTCATGGATCATCAGTCAACACTAATGGAAGCAGCAGTCAAGAAATCAAACTACATATTGCATTAAGCAAATCTGCTGCACAAGACCTTTTTAAAGTGTTGAAGAGCAAAGATATCAGCTTGAGGACTAAGGTGCGCCTGACCTAAGCCATGGTGTTTTCCATAATTTCATATGCATGCAAAAGTTGTACAGTGAATAATGAAGACCATAGAAGAATTGAAGGTTTTGAGTTATGGTGGTGGAGGATAATATTGATAGTTCCATGGGCTGCCCAAAGGACCAACGGATCCGTATTGAAAGAAGTGCAGCCAGAGTGCTCCTTAGAGGACAGGATGGCCAAGCTTCATCTTTCATACTTCAGATATATTGTCAGGAAGTACCAGTTGCTGGAGAATGATATAATGTTTGGTAAGATGGAGGGTCAGAGAAAAAGAGGAAGACCCTCAATGAGATGGATTGGCCACGTGGCAGCATCGATGGACTCAAGCATGGCAATAGTAGTTAGGTTGACCCAGGATCGGGCAGTTTTTTGTTCTGCTGTGCATAAGGTGCTATGAGTTGGTACCGACTTAATGGCACTTAACAATAACAACATATATATTGAGCTTGTAATACAAGACTGTAAATGTATTAAGAGACAATTTCTGTTAATGTTTTCATTGTGTTTCACTTCAAGTACTGCACAAAGATACTCCCATCTCAGGCTTTTTTTTTTTTTTTTTTTTGGTGGGTAACTTCATCCTTTCAATAGACACCACCAGCAGGAAAGTCTCTCTTTTATGACTTTTTAGGACTTTCATTAGTTAGTGTGCATACAGTTTTAATTTTCTATACCATTTTCATTATCATTGCTTTCTTCATGCTCTCTAATGGGATTTCTTTAATTTCTCAGTCAAGAGGGAAAAAACTAGTTCCACTGAAAGTAGCTTGTCTCTGATAGAAGAGTACATATTATGCTTTGGACACAATCTGTTCTTCAGATTCATTTGAGAAGCTACTGTCATTAAAATAGTATCATTTTTCATCATCTTCATTTTTTTGCAGAAGCAGTATAGTGTCCTCCTCCCATCCCTCCATAGTGGTTGGAAACAGCAATCGATTTATAGCAGTAAGGAACTGTATTTGGATTAATCAGGAATTTTGTCATATCAAAGTCATTGATAGGAAAATCAACTAATGTATCCAACTTGTCTCTCATGTATCGACTCTAAGAAAATCACTGGCAATGTACTATGAATACTGGAGGAAAAGACCATAAATCCAACATTTTTGTGGCTAACTGGTGTTCTTTACAATTTTGATAATACCTGGGATCTTCAGCACCTAGCTTTTCTTTTGTTGTAAAAAGTCAATGCAATCTTTTAATTTCACCATATTTTTTGGGGGATGTTTATATTCCACACTTTAATGCTTTTCAAAATCCTCAGCAGGATTCTCATCAAAAAATACTTTTTTTCAAATCAGGTTCGCAACCAAAAAGCAAGATATTTCATCTAACCTAAGCTTCCTGTCTTCAAATCTTATATGTCTGGTAGCATCTTTGATGTAGTAGATATCAGTATCACCTAAGTTGTTCAACTGGAATGTAAACAATCACTTTTTGTGCCCCATTATAACCTTTGCAAGTTTCTTCAGTATATAACCCATTTTCAGAACCTTTATCTTCTCCTCCAACTGAATGTTCAGACTGACTGTTTTCATTATCTGAAGGAAGTTCTTGATCCTTGCTGGATTCATCATTTGACTCATCTGTTTCCATTTCACTTGCTGAGCCTTCTTCATGCATGCCATTTGGGTCATTCATAATATTATTTTAGTTTTTACAGTGGTGTAGGGATTTTTCAGTTTCTTTAGTTTCAGTAGATAATTTGACATAATGGCACATTCTCAAAAGCAGGCGATTATAAAGTTTATCTTCAGCATTGTTCCATTGTACAGCCATAAGAAAAACTGACCAAAAAAGTGAAGAACCAGTATGGTGTGTATAACTTGAGTGTCTAATTTTTTTTTCCTCTTAGGCAAACAAGAATTACCACATGCTCTGTGTCTTCTGACCTATTGATGTTAATTTCAAACACATAAATATCATCCCATTCCATAATACTACTAAGGTTTTCACCCATAGCAAATATTCTGTAAAATCTATGATTGTACATATCAGTATCTTATTATCTGCATGTACTCCTGACAAAGCTTGTAATGCTGTGCAAAGATCTGACATGCTTCCAATTTTGGTGACAACCACTTTGTACTGCATAGGTTTTGTAAGTGGATCCATTCAAACTAAATAAATTTCCAAGGTACATTTCTTTTTCTTGGGCAATGGAAGTGTTAAGTAACAAAAAGGATCAAACATTACTGAAATCTTAGCACACTCAGGACAAACTGAAGTTGATTTGAAAAGACCATGGAATATATCTACTATAATAGAATCATTTATTTTTAAATGGGCTTCCTAGGCTTCTCCAGCAACCACCTTATCTGGCCTTCCATCAGCATCTTTTAATTCTATTCAAATCCTCATGTAGTCCATCTAATAGGAAAACTAATAGCTCTTGACAGTCCTGCTGCTGATATCTAGAGAACTGAGGTGTGAAATGTCTTACTTGCATCTTAAACACTATTGGAGTGACATAGGTAAATTTTCCAGAACACATTTGCTTGATTAATTCAGCATAGGCTTTAGTTTTTCACTTCTCATTCCGAATGGATTGTCAAAATTCACTTTTTATCATTGCGGAAATATTAGGTAAGTGGAGGCATATTGTTCAAACACTAAATAGCTGAGTTCATGAAAAGTTACATAGATCACAGAGGCCAGGTTGCTCATTGTTTCTTCCAGGTTCTGAACAATCATAGTTCTTATAACCAGTCTATGATGGGAAACAATAATTTGAGTTTTTCACATTAGGACTAGGAGGATCTCTTGGCCATGTTCCATCTTCATTTTTCTGTTTTATCACTAATACCTGTCTTTGGTATAAACTACCATCCTGAATGGTTCTGTCTGGCTTATTCAGTGGTTCAAATATATTAGTCATCTATTTGTTCCACAATCTGGTCTCCTTTTAATCTGGAATATTGAGGATTTTTCTTATTTCCTTTTTAGTTGTATCTACTGTGTCAGCTTTGCTAAATCTTTGAGTTACAACATTTTTCATATTTCCATTTTCACAGCACTTTATTCTATGAGATAAATTTTTATTTTGCAGTGCTTTATAAACATACCCTGATCATTCATTTTTCATGCTATTGGCTCCAGGCCTTC
>NW_006408663.1:8830815-8832193 GCF_000296735.1 Chrysochloris asiatica | reverse complement strand
CATGGTATTTTCGATAACCTCATATGCATGCGAAAGCTGGACAGTGAATAAGGAAGATCGTAGAAGAATTGATGCTTTTGAGTTATGGTGTTGGAGGAGAGTATTGAAGGTGCCATGGGCTGCCAAAAGAACCAATAGATCTGTTTTGGAAGAAGTACAGCCAGAGTGCTCCTTGGCGGCCAAGATGGCTAAACTTCATCTCTCATGCTTTGGACATATTGTCAGGAGGGAACAATCGCTGGAGAAGGATATCATGCTTGGTAAGATTGAGGGTCAAAGAAAAAGAGGAAGACCCCCAACGAGGTGGATTGGCCAGGTGGCAGCATTGATGGACTCAAGTGTGGCATTGGTAGTGAGGTTGGCCCAGAATTGGTCATTGTTTCATTCTGCTGTGCATGGGGTTGCTATGAGTCAGTTCTGACTCATAGCAAAACACCTGACAACAAAAACAACTATTCATTAATAAGATGATCCTTAAGTGACTATGCATGACCATCTTTGAGAAGTCTAGAGTTATCTATAGATCCAGGATATATACATTTGATCTCCCATTTGATATTTGCCCCAACTGCCAAAGCCAACATATTTTTTCCACTGTTTGAATCAGCAACTATTGACTAGGTACCAGGTGTCCCCTTTCCAGAGTGAGGTTTTGAGCAGTGTCACAATGTCAGATTGCTGGGTGTCCAGATCTGTCACTCTGCCTTCTGCCATCTTCTCCCATTAGTGGTAGCAGAGACGATGGTAACCTTTTTTTTTTTTTTTTTTCTTATGAGAACAATTTTAATTTGTGCTCATATCTCCTTCCCATTTAGAAGTATAGTCAATCTGTACCATTTCAGGCTACAAGATGATCAGTACATTGTATGAAAGTTTTTAATATAATAATACTCAATTTATTTTTTCTCCACAAGACTATTGTAAGTTGTAAATTCAATTAGTGATATAAAGTGAATAAATATCTAAAGAAGGTTGTGGGTTAAAATTCTAAAGAAACTCTTGACTGAAAGAATTTTTAAAATTTCAATATTTTTCAAATAATATATTCTACTTAAAGTACTAGCAATAAGTGTCCACTGAGCATGAAGTGTTCATCTGAATCAAGTAAATTTTTTCATAATCTACAATGTTTTATTTGGAGTAGAAAATATCATTACATATGATGATAAGTCAAAAAGTATTGCTATAAAATTATAGAAATTTTAATTAATCAAAAATATCAAAATGTGCAGCTATTGTTCCCTGGCATAATATAGGTCTATCCACTTCTGAAAATGGTATTAGTATCTCTTTACTCTTTCCCCAAGGAATTAACACCATACCACAACAATACCAAAATTGAAAAACACCAAAAGGAACCAAAAGGGTAGAAAACCAA
>NW_006408663.1:8791686-8805859 GCF_000296735.1 Chrysochloris asiatica | reverse complement strand
ATGTGGAGAGACTGAGACACTCCTGCATTGCTGGTGGGACTGCAAAATGGTTCAACCTCTCTGGAAAGTAATATGGTGCTTCCTCAGAAATTTGGAAATAGAGATACCTTATGATCCAGCAATTCACTACTTCATATTTATTCACAAGAAACATGAGCCATAACATGAGTAGATATATGCACACAAATGTTCATAGCAGCGCTATTTACAATAGCAAAAAGATGGAGACAGCCAAATTGCCCATCTACTGAAGAGTGGATAAAAAAAATGTGGTACATATACATAATGGAATAATATGTTACCTTGAAGAAGAACAAGGAATCTGCAAGACACCGCATAACATGGATGAACCTTGAGGACATTATGTTGAGTGAAATAGTCAGTCACAAAAGGAGAAATACTGCATAAGACCACTACTATAAAATACTAAAAAAAGGAACCCATAATAAAGTAGGGGGATCATCTGCTGATTACTGCAATGTGAGCGGTGAGGTGAGGGGAGGGAGAGAAGGTGAAGCACCAGGCAGGGAATAAACATAGGGTACTTTGGGTGCTGGAGAGAGGGGGCAATATAAAAGAAGGGAGAGGAGAATGGAAGAACAAAGCGGATGGGAGAACAATCAGGCAGGTTTGCATGGGTTAAGTGGAACAGAGGTAAAAAATGATTTATGCACAACCTTGGAACAACAGGGATCTGGGATGCAGGGATTGAGACATGGTTGGAATGGGGAAAAGGGGGAAAATAATGTTAAGATGCTTGTCTGGCTTTTGAATATTGGTTTCCCTTGCATACCGTTATAAAATAGACACTTGTTGGGGAGAGAAAGAAATAACCAGAAATATCACCATTGAATGCTTATAAGTCCGTCTTCTGCCTATAACTGATTTGAATACCTAAAATGGGGCTACAACGTGCCCAGTGAAAGAGGCTTCCTTTCAGAGCCTCTGCATTACATAATACTATAGGTGGAAATCTGAACTGCATCCACAATCTTCAGAGGTGGAAAATTTCCACTTGAAAGAATGAGCAGACCAGCCTGGGGCAGCTAGAAGAACAGAAGATACTTCTTGAAAGAAAGACCAACAGAAAAAAATAAAAAAATAAATTACTACAAGAACAAGCAAGTTACTTGCCCAGGAGACATTAAAGCAAGTGGTCGGGTCCCCTCAGAGCAAACCATCTTCCAAGACTAAGACTCAATGGGATTACATGCTCTTATTGGTGACCATGTTCATCACCGATAATGGGAAGTGAGGGAAAAATAGCAATGAAGCTGCAAGCTAAGCCCTACAATGTTCAATAGACTCCTGTGAATCCCAGTGCAGACCTGTTTGACCAGCAGTCTGGTAAGACCTGGGGACTCTTGGGCCCAGAGTCAGTGAAATAGCCACAGAGGACTAGAGTGGAGAGTGAAGTGGCCAGCTGATAAGAAGAGAGGGCATATGCACAAGAACACCCACACTTGCAGATAGTACCCACTTGACCTGGCTTCAATGACTGGATGATCAGAGCTCAACTAGAAGAAGAAAGAAGAACACAAAAAGAGTAATCTGATACAATTTGATGAACTTGACCTACACTTATGGATGCAATAGCAAAAAGTGGGAACAAATCTTTACAGCAAGTATCATTCCCAACCCCTCCACACACAGAGTAGACAGGGATGGGCTACTTGGACATTGGCTACCCAAAGTGGGAGGGCTAGAAATGCAAGAAGTAACTGTCTTACAAGCTTTCAAGAGGGAACCTAGATCCAGAGGGCGTGGAGTAAAGTAGAATCTCCATTGAGAAGTATCTAATCCGTCTAGGCAGAGCTGTTGAAAGGAAACGTGGATAGGTCTCTTGTGATACAATAATGAATAATTGTTATCAGGACTGAATGTGAGAGTTGGAAATGTAAAGGTAGACATTTTGTAGCAAGGAGTTGAGTGATTAACTTTTAAGTTTAATAGCGGAGTTCCCCGGGACCATCAAGGGAGAAGAGCGGAGAGCGGGACCCTACCCAGAGATTCAGTGACGCCACAGATATAGGCAGAGACGATGATGGGGAGAGATGGAGCAGCTGGGGTCTTTAGACCCAGAAAGGGAAAGGGTCTGCGTGATGATGATCACGGGGGCTGGCTTGCATGGTATAGTTGATGGTTGGTTGATGATGCATGGAGGGGATTGTAACCATGGCAATGTAATAATATACAATAGGATGAAGGTAAAACTAATGTTCTCTCATGTAAATTATCACATAATTCACAATAAAACATTTTTTAAAAAGTGGATACTGACTATCTCATAGCTATATGCCACCACTCATCTGTCAGTTTGCTATACTGTGGTGGCTTGTGAGTTGCTTTGATTCTGGAAGGTGTGCCAAGGGTATTTCAAATACCAGCAGGGTCACCCATGATGGACAGGTTTCAGAAGAGCTTCCAGATGAAGAGAGACTAAGAAGAAGGAATAACTAACTATTTCCAAATATTTAGTCACTGAAAACTTTATGAATAGCAGAGAAACACTGTCAGATATATTGCCAGAAAATGAGCCTTTCAGGTTGGAAAGCATGCAAAATGTGACTGGGAAAGAGCTGCCTTCTCAAAGTAGAGTTGACAATGATGCAGCAAAATGGAATAAATCCCTTGAGAGTTAAACAAGGGGAACCTTTCATGGCTGATGGAACAAAATTCAAAATGAAGACAAACAGTTGTAAACATCCATTAATATTTGGAACATGGAATGTATGAAGCATGAATATAGGAAAATTAGAAATTGTTAAATTGAATTGGGACACATAAACATCAATATGTTAGGCAATAGTAAGTTGAAATGGAATGGTATTGGCCATTTTGAATCTGACAACCACATGGTTTAATATAATGTAAATGACAAATGGAAGAGAAAAGGTGCTACATATCCAGATTAGTCATGAGGTATAATGCTGTCTGTGATAGGATACTATCCATGTGTCTTAGGGAAGACCAGTTAATACCACTATTATTCAAATTTATGTACCAACCTAGTGGTTGAGGTGAGGGTAAAATAGAAGAATTCTACCAACTTCTTCAATTTGAAATTAATCAACATGCAATCAAGCTGTATTGATCATTACTGATGATTGGAATGCAAAGGTTGGGAGCTAAGAGGAAAGATCAGTAGTTGGAAATTAGGCCTCAGTGATAGAAATGATGCTGGAGATCACATGATACAATTCTGCAAAACCAATGATTTATTCATTTCAAATACCTTCTTTACACAGCATAAGAGATGATAATACACATAGATCTCACCAGACAGAATACATAGAAATAAAATTGACTACATCTGCGGAAAGAGAGGATGGAAATGCTCTATATCATCAGTAAAAACAAGGCCAAGGGCAAATTACAGAACAGATCATCAATTGCTCATATGCAAATTCAAACTGAAGCTGAAGAAAATGAAAACAAGTCCACAAGACCTAAAATATGACCTTGAATATATACTACCTGAATTTAGAGATCATCTGAAGGACACATTTGATGCATTAAACACTATAGATCAGAAGAGTTGTGGGATGACATCAAACACATGATACAAGAAGAAAGCACAAAGTCATTAAGAAGACCAGAAAGAAGGAAAAGGTCAAAACGGATGTCAGGAGAGACACTGAAACTTGCTCTCCAGCATAGAGATGCTAAAGCAAATGGAAGAAATTATGAGGTACAAGAGCTGAACAGAAAATTTGAAAGGTCATCTCGAGAAGACAAAGTCAAACATTACAACAAAATGTGCAAAGATCTGGAATCAGAAAACCAAAGGGAAGAACACGCTCAGCATTTGTCAATCTGGGGGAACTGAACAAAATATTCAAGGCTCGATTTTCATTATTAATGGATTCTCTGGGAAAATTATTGAATGATGCAGAAAGCATCAAAAGAAGATGGAAAGAATATACAAAGTCACTGTACCAAAAGGAAACGGTTGATGTTTAACCATTTCAAGGGGTAGCATATGATCAAGAGCCAATGATACTGAATGAAGAAGTCCAAGGTGCATAAAGGAATTGGAAAAAAAAACAAGGCATCAGGAATTGATGGGATAAAAATTGAAATCATTAAACAAAGTGAGGTGGTACAGGAGGCACTCACTCATCTATGCCAAGAAATTTGGAATACAATTTCCTGGCCAACTGATTAGAAGAGATCCATATTTGTGCCCATTCCAAAGAGAGGTAACCCAACACAATGTGAAAATGGTCAGACAATATCTTTGATATCCCATGCGAGTAAAGTTTTACTAAAGGTAGTACAGAAACGGCTTCAAGCATACATTGATAGAGAGCTTCCAGAGGTTCAAGCCAGCTTCAGAAGAGGCCGTGAAACTAGGGATATCATTGTTGATGTCCCGTGGATCTTGGCCAGAAGCAGAGAATACCAGAAAGTTGTGTTTACTTGTGCTTTATTAACTACACAAAAGCTTTCGATTGTGTGGATCATGACAAGCTATGGACAATATTGTGATGTATGAGTATTTCAGAACATTTAATTGTGCTCATGAGGAATCTGTTCATGGAACAAGAGGCAGTTGTTCGAATAGAATATGGGAACACTGAATGGTTTAAAATTAAGAAAAGTGTGTGTCAGGGCTGTATTCTTTCACCATACTTATTCAACATGTATGCTGAGCAAATAATCTGAGAAGTTGGGTTATATTAAGAAAAATATGGCATCAGGATTGGTGGAAGACTCATTTACAACCTGCGATATGCAGATGATACAACCTTGTTTGCTGAAACTGAAAAAAAGTATTCTCAAACACTTAATTGTGCTCATGAGGTACATATTTGAACAGAAAAAGGGCACACCGACTCATTTAAAATCATAAAGGTATGCACCAAGAGTTGTATTCTTTCACCATACTTCAATTTGTATGCTAAGCAAATAATCTGAGAAGCTGAACTTAAAATACTACTGATGAAGTTCAAAGACCCGAGCCTTCAGTATAGATTGCATCTCACTATAAGGAAAACAAAAACCCTCACCACTGGACCAATGATAGCATTCTTATAAACGGAGAAAAGATTGAAGTTGTCAAGGATTTCATTCTTCTTGGATCAATTATCAACACTCATGGAAGCAGCAGTCTACATTCTTATGAATGGAGAAAAGATTGAAGTTGTCAAAGACTTTATTTTTCTCAGATCAACCATCAACACTTCTGGAAGCAGCATCAAGAAATCAAATCATGTATTACATCAGGTAAATATTCTAAAGACCTTTTTAAAGCATTGAAGTGCAAAGATGTCAGTGTGAGGGCTAAGGTGCACCTGACCCAAGTCATGGTATTTTCAATAACCTCATATACATGCAAAAGTTGGGCAGTGAATAAGGAAGAACATAGAAGTATTGATGCTTTTGAGTTATGGTGTTGGAGGAGAATACTAAAAGTACCATGGGCTGCCAAAAGAACCAATATATCCGTTTTGGAAGAAGTGCAGCCAGAGTGCTCCTTGGAGGCCAAGATGGCCAAACTTCATCTCTCATACTTTGGACATATTGTCAGGAGGGACCAGTCGCTGGAGAAGGATATCATGTTTGGTAAGGTGGAGGGTCAGAGAATAAGTGGAAGACCCCAGTGAGATGGATTGGCAAAGTGGCAGCATCAATTGGGCTCAAGTGTGGCAACTATTGTGAGGTTGGCTCAGGATCAGGCAGTATTTAATTCTGTTATCCATAGGGTCAGTACCAATTTGATGCACCTAACAATAAAAACAACATAGCTATATGAAGATTAAAGTACTTGAAAATTAAGGAGCAAGGTAAAAGTTCTCAATATATGATTGCTATTAAGTAATATATTCCACCACTTGTTAGTTTGTCTTATTGTAGTGGCTTCTATGTTACTATGATACTGGAATGTATACCACTGGTGTTGGTTTGCATAGGTGGACAGGTATTAGGAGAGTTTCCAGACTTGGACAGACAAGAAAAGATATACAACCTACTTCTTAATGACCAGAAATTGAAAATGTTACAAACAACAGGATAACTCTGATACATTGCCAGAAGATGAGTCCCTAAGGTGAAGAGCTGCCTCCTCAAATTAGAGCTTACTTAGTGGCACAGAATGAGGAGTTGTAAAAACTGTCATACTCTGATGGGGCACAAATCAAAATGAGAAGAAACAGTTGAAAGGTTCATTAATGATTGAAAATGGGATCTTGGAAAATTTTAATTCATTTAGAATGAAATGGAATGCAAGAAAGACTCGCTGTAGGATAAGGCTAGACTAAAAGTTCTTATGAACTGCAGCATCAGTGGTTGAAACTCACTAGCAACTCCTCAGGTACCTTATGAGTCAGAGCTGACTCAACTGCATGTAACTACAACAAGCACTACTGAGCTGAAATGGACTGGTGATGGCCATTTTGAATTTAAAAAATAACATAGTTTAAATTGCTGGAAATGACAAATTGAACAGAAATGACATAGCATTCATCATCAAAAAGAGAATTTAAGGAGCTATCTTTCAGTATTATGCTGTATGTGATACATTAATATCCATATACGTATAAGAAAAATCAGATACTACCACTATTATTCAAATTTACAGACCAACCACTACAGGCAATGATGAAGAATTCTACCAAATTCTTCAGTATGAAATTGATAAAAATGCAATAAAGATGCATTGATAATTGCTGGTAATTGGATTGTGAAAATTGAAAACAAAGTCAATCAGTGATTGGACTACATGGTCTTTGTGAAAGAAGTGAAGCTAGAAATCACATTATAGAATTTTACACTGCAAATGACTATGAGTTGGTACTGACTTGATGGCACCTAACAACAATGACTATAAACACCACTGTGGAGTATTCTCAAACACTTAATTGTGGTCATGAGGTACCTGCTTGAATAGAACAAGGGCACACTGAATCGTTTCAAATCAGGAAAGGTGTGCACCAAGTTTTGTTTCTTTCACTATCATTCAATTTGTATGCTAAGCAAATACTCTGAGAAGCTGGATTATATAAAGAAGAATGTAGCATCAGGATTGGCAGAAGACTTATTAACAACTTGTGATATGCAGATGATACAACCTCAATTGTTGAAAGTGAAGAGGACTTAAAATATTTATGGCTGAAGATCAAAGACCACAGCCTTTGGTATGCATTGCACCTCAGTGCAAAGAAAAAAATAAAATCCTCATAACTGGACTAATAAATAACATCATGATAAAAGGAGAAAAGATTGAAGTCAAAGACTTCGTTTTACTTGCATCCACTATCAACACTCATGCAAGCAGCTGTCAAGAAATCAAATGGTATGTTAAGAATCATCATTTAAAAAATTGCAATCCCTTTCATGTGTCAACAGTTAAAAGTGTTTAGCTCTATTCACTTTAATATTGCATCCCTTCCTATGTTTCCCACTGCCTTCATCTTTCCTCTGCTAAACTTCCTCTGTGTATTGCATACCCCACCAGTTTATGAATAATTTCAGCTCTCTTTCCCAATGCCCCCTGAACATCATAGATTGTTTCTTTTATCAAGAAAACCTTTTCTTAACCTCTCACAACATTGGTAGCATACAATATTTGTCTTTTTGTGATTCACTAATTTAACTCAGCATAAAGCATTCCAGGTTCATCCATGACTTGAGGTGTTTTTCAGATTCATAATTATTATTCAATGTTGCCTAGTATTCAACTGTATAATGTAACAATGTTTGTTTAACTGTTCTGTTTATGGACACTAGGCTGTAGCCATCTTTTTCATATCTCTCTTGTAGACAGAATATTGAAGTATCTTGTTTTCTTATCCATTCTCTTCTCCCTATCTCTTGACTGGTGCATTTAATCCATTTATGCTCACTATAATTACTGATATGAATTGAGTTGATTGCTGTCATTTGCTGTGTGTTTTAACGTGGTTGTGCTGGCTTCTTTCTTCCAGGTAACTTTCTTCATTGAGTTCATTTTGTTTGCAGCTTTCTTTACATTTTCATTTCTATTGTATTGATGTTTACTAATATTTCTGGTTTTTTTTTTTTTAATTTTCATGTGAAGGTGTATTAATTTTCTTTGAGGTTGCCGTGTGATTTATTTTATTTTTTCCTATTTAAAACAGTCTGTTTTGTCTAGAAATGTACTTGACTGTCTCGCCATTTGGAAATTCTATATCTATACTATTCCTTCTTTTTGTTTTGTAGTTTACTTCGTTATAAATTCATATCTCCGGTTCCATATTTTCAGTCTTGTAAGTTTGTTTTACTTTTAATATTTCTATACCTGCATGGACTTCTGGGTGGTGTCATGTTTGATAGTCTCTGATTGGGTGGGAAAAAGAAAAGCCCTCCCAGACAAAAACACGAGAAAACAAACAAGCAAACAAACAAAAAAACATAATAGACAAACAAGGAACCCGCACCCACCCACAAAAATTTTTAAAAATATAGGTAAAAAAGAATAAGAACAGAAAGCAAATAGAAAAAAAAAAATACAATAACTATAATGACAAAAGATTAAAGAAAGTTCAATAGGATAAAAATAGAAGATGGCAAATGAGAAATACAAGAAAAGGAGAAACAAAAAATTGAAAGAGAAAGGATAATTTTAAAGGGAATGAAAGATATGAAGGAAGAGAAAGGATACATAAACAAAAATAATGAAACAAAAAAGTAAATACAAACCCAAAACAAAAATAAAAGAAACAGTGCAGCTATTAGTCCTGGAGAGGAGAAAATTAGTTAGGGTTAAGGGGCTCCTGTAAGCCAAAGAGCTCATGTGGTTAAGCGTGGGAGGAATGTGTTCTTGGTCCTAGATGGAGTTCCTGTCTACTTCTATGATATCTATGTTTAGGGTACTCAATCCAAAAGTAATTCAGGGAGAACCTTGATGGAGCTGGTTTCAGTATCTATTAGGAACACAGGGAAGATGGAAGCAATTTGACTATTTAAATGCTGGTTGGTGGCTCTGAGGGTTCTATAGTTGGTGGCTCTGAGGGTTCTATGGGTCTGGACCCAAGCCTGCCTGAATCCAGGCACCAAAGAGGGGCACCAAACAAGGACCCAGAAGCCTTGACCCAAAACATCACAGCAAGTCCTGGACTCACATTGGCGTGGCTTCTGACTATGTGGCTCCAAACACCTGGACAACAGGGTCTGTGATGGGGGTGGATAAGGGTGAGAGGTGACCACATCTCTGATCACTAAGGAAGGGCGGGGAAAAAAGGAATTGCATCTTTCCCATCACCTGTATGAATCTGCCCTGTCAGGCTACCTTCTGTTGCCAAAGCTACACACAAGATAGTTGATCCATGTCTGGCCAACTCTTCACCAGGCTGTCTCCCTTTCTAGTCATACCTGCTCATATTCTCCTCCCAGCAAGCACTCAGATCACTTCTCTACCCTATCTTCTGCAGTTGAGATTTCCAAAATTTTCATCTGTGTCTGCTTCATTTGCTATCTCACATCTTTGTTGTAGAGGTTCCATGTAGTGCATCAACTTAGTTCATCATCTTTCTGGAAACCCCCTCAAATGCAATATTGAAGGGTTCTGTGGGCAAAATATGTAAAGATACACAAAGCATCAAAAGAAGAGGGAAGGAAAACAAAGAAACTCACCAATTGATCAAGAATCAATGATATTCAAGGAAGTAGTCCAAGCTGCACTGAAGGCAGTGTCAAAAACTGAGGTGTCAGGAACTAAAGGAACACAAATTGAATTTGTTCAACAGACTGATGTAGTTCTGGATGTGCTCACTCAATTATGTTAAGAAATTTAGAAGATAGCTACATAATTGTACGAGATCCACATTCCTTTCTACTCCAAGGAAAGGTGGCCCAAGGAGGAACATGGAAATCATCAAATAATATCATTAATATCATATGCAAGTAAAATTTTGCTTTGTTGTTGTTGTTGTTAAGTGCCATCGAGTCGGTTCCGACACATAGCAACTCAGAACAGGGTTTCTGAGGCTGTAAATCTTTACAGGAGTAGATAGCTTCATACTTCTCCCGCAGAACCACTGGTAGTTTTGAACTGCTGACCTTGTGGTTCTCAGTCCAATTCATAAGCACTACGCTACCAGAGCTCCTTAGGATATTTCAAAAGCAGTAGCAGCAGTACATTAACAGGGAAATTCCAGAAATTCAAGCCAAACTAAGGAGAGGATATGGAATGAGGGAAATTATTGTTACTATCAGACAGATCTTGGCTAAAAGAGTAGACTACAAGAAAGATGTTTACTTGTACTTTATTGGTTATGTAAAAGCATTCAACTATATGAGTCATAGCAAACTATGGATAACATTGGTGGATATTAGTATTCCAGAACACTTAATTCTGCTCATGAAGAACTTTTACACAGACCAAGACACACTAATTTGAAGAGAACAAGAGTATATTCAGGTTAACGGGTCATCGTAATGTGTGGGAACTGTGTGGAGAAGGAATACCCTAACCGGGGTACCACCTGCTTGGAGAATGGATCTTTCTTACTGAACTTCACAGGGTGTGCAGTGTGCAGTAAGAGGGATTTTATGATGATCACAAACAAATTTTTCAAAGAGGAAGATGGAGAAGAAATTGTTACTTGTGATCATCTGTGTAAGAACTGTCATCACGCTATTGCCAGGCATAAGTATACATTCAGTATCATGGATGGATTTCAGGAGTATACCATGCTGTGTCTGTTACGTGGTAAAGCAGAAGATACTATCCGTATTCTCCCTGATGACCCCCGATAGATGACTCTGCTGTTCTGAGGAGCCTTCTGCGGGTCTGTTGAAACCACACTGAATTGGTTTACAATTCAGAAAACCTGATAGTTTACTTTGTCTATTTTTCTGGCTTAGATTTATCTACTCTTTGAAAGCACACATAATTTAGGGAGTTGCTGCTCTCCAGAACTGAGTTCTTCTGCTTAGGTTCTCAGTTCACATCAGTGCAGCCAGAGTGAAGCATCATTGTTAGCAGTTACACAGCTGGAAAACAATCCTTGCGGAAGCATATGTAGCACCCAGATTCTTGGAATAGGACAGGGAATATATAAGATGAGCCTGGAGAAAAAAACAAAAAAAAAAAAAAAAACCACAGTGATTGGAAGTATGTCAGGAACAAAGGAGCAACTAAATGAGTTCCCAGTGGAACTCATTGTACAAAAGAAAGATGGAACAATTTGTGCAACAAAATAAAGTGATATTGAATTATAACCCGAAATAAAAAATAAATATGTACAGAGTAGATTTGTATGATATAATAAACGAATGAATGAGATGGGAGAGACATCGCGTGGACGGAATAATTCCAGATTTATGTAATAGTCTGCACTCAGTAAGTGGAACAGTAAATTCCTCACCCCTAGTGGGTGATACCTACTGATTCCTTCCAGAGTACAGTATGGAAACAGGGTAGGGAGGGTCACTTTACAAGGGATATCTGGCAAACAAAACTCAGCCAGGTGATCAAGGTGAATGGCATCACTGATAAGTCACTTTGGTAGTGAGTTATCTTTGATACAATGTAAGGAGAATGCCATTTTACCTCAGTGGTCTTCCAAAAACTGCTAGGTTAATGTAATCATGAGAAAAACATCAAGCAAATCCCAACTGATGGAAAATCTACAAAACAGCCAACCAGCACTCTTCAAAACTATCAAGGTCATCAAAGACAAAGTCTAAGAAACTGTCACAGCCAAGAGGAGCCTAATGAGACATGACAACTAAATGTAATGTGGGATCCTGGGCCAGCAACATTTGGTTAAAAAGGAAAAAAAAAACAACCTAAGTAGTATGAATAAAGTGGATTTTAGTTCATGAAAAAAAAAAAAAATTTAAAAAGAGTATATTCAATGGTTTAAAATCAGGAAAGGTGTGAGCTTGGGTTATATCTTTTCAGTATATTTATTCAATCTGTATTCTCAGCAAAGAATGCAATAAACTAGATTATATGATAAAGAACTTTGCATCCGGATTTGTGAAGACTAATTAACAACTTGTGATATTCAGATGACAGAAACTTGCTTGATGAAAGCAAAGAGGACCTGAAATACTGATAGAGATAAAAAACACTATAGCTTTCTGTATGGAGTAAAACTCAACGCAAAGAAAATGAAAATCCTCTCAACTGGACTAATCAACAATGTCATGATACGTGGAGAAAAGGCTAAAGTTGTCAAAGATTTCAATTTGTTTGGATCCACAATTAGTATTCTAGGAAGAAGCAGACAAGAATTCAAATCATGCAATACATTAGGCAAATCTGCTGCAAAGGACCTCTTTTAAGTTATAAAGAAATGAGATGTCAGTTTGAAGATTAAGTTGCACCTGACCCAAGCCATGGTATTTTCAATCATCTCATGTTCATATGAACATTGGATAACCATTAAGGAAGACCACAGAAGAATTTATGAATTTGAAATATGGTGTTGAGAAAGAATATTAAAAGTACCATGGATTGCCAGAAATATAAACAAATCTGTCTTGGGACAAGTACAACTAGAATGATACTTACAATTGAAGATGGTGAGACTTTGTGTCTCATCCTTTGGACATGTTTTCAGGTGGGATCAATCCCTGGAGAAGGACATCATATTTGACAAAGCGGAAAGTCAGAGAAAAAATAGGAAAAGCAGATAGACAGTGGTAACAACAATAGGCACAAACCTAAGAATTATAAGGATGGTGCAGGACTAGGTAGTGTTTTATTCTTCTGTGCAATTATGGTCATTGTGAGTTAGAGCTAAACACTATATTACAAACCATAAGATCGGTGGTTCAAACCCACTAGCTGCTCCTAGGAAACCTTTACAGGGCACTATGTATCAGTACTGACTCCATGGCACTTAACAACAACAACAGCAATATCACATATTGATCACTTGATAATTCTTTGAGTTACAACATATTAAAAAAAAAAAAATGATGATACACAATGAAGGTTAGGATTTTACTTTCAAACCAACTGTTGTTGCTACTGTGTGTCATTGAGTCCATTCCAACTGATAGCATCCCTGTATAGGATTTTGGAGAACAACTAGTAGGTTTAAAAGTTAACCTTGCAATTAACAGTCCAGTGCTTTTCTTGCAGTGCTACAAAGGATTTTACTTCCTTACAAACTGTTGTTTTTATTTGTTGTTAAGTACTTTTGAGTTGGTTCTGACTCATAGAAATCCTGTATAAGGTTTCTGAGGATTGACTGGTGAGTTTGAACCTCCTACCTTGCAGTTCAAACCAACCTTGCACTCAAGTGCATTAATCTACAGTACTACACGAGGACTCCACCAAACAACATTAGCAAAATAACCCTGATTTCTAATTTAGTAAAGGATATATTTTGATCCTAATGAATTGTTGTTACCTAGTATCTAGACAGTTATAACTCATGAAAAGTATATGTAAAAAGAATGAAATAACACTTGGTTCGGTCACATCCTCAAAGTTTTTGGTATGTTGGAGCCAGTTGTTGAAACTACTACATGGACCCTTGGACTAGATACTTTCCAAAGTAAATGTCATTCTTTTCATATTTTTAAAAGTTAATTTTTGCTCCTTCAAACAGAAAATGGTTTTCCTTATGGGTAGTTTTATCATTATGTAAGTTAGTTTTCTTAATTTGAGTGAAATCTACATATTATAATAGCAAATTAAATCATTTTAAGGGTGGATTTATTGGTAGAAAATGAGAATAGAATCATGAATAGATTATAATATTATCTTTCACCTTTAGATCATCTGTGAATGTCTATTTGTCTTCAGGACTCAGATTAACTGCCATGATAAAAATGAAAAAACAGACCTTGAAGATTTTACTCTTCCCCTTTCCTTCAAGTACCCCATATCTACCAATTAGACATTAATAGTAGTTCATCATGTTCTCAACTCAATTAATATATATATATATATTGTTGTTGTTGTTAAGTGCCACTGAGTCAGTGTCAACTCATAGCGACCCTGCATAGAATTTCCTAGGACCAGGTGTTGGGTTTGAACTACAAACCTGTGGTGAGCAGTTCATTGATTATCTAATAGTAATATATATGTTTTTGTTGTTGCTAAGTACGGTCGAGTCAGCTCTGACCCATAGCAACCTTGTATAGGGTTTCCTAGAGTGGCTGGTGGGTTTGAACCGCCACCCTTGTTGTTCAAGCTGACCTGTGGTACACTGCATTATCCTGTAGCATCAAACCAAGACTCATA
>NW_006408663.1:8789468-8790841 GCF_000296735.1 Chrysochloris asiatica | reverse complement strand
TTTATATATAATTATATATACAAAATGCAATGTGATCATATTGATCTACTAATATATGTATACATACACACATATAGTATATAGAAGTACATGCTGCTATATAACATTTAACTTGTTCGTTATTAAATTGTTTTTCAATGTATCCTTTTCCACCTGTAATCAAATCACTTCTGTTAGGGTTAAGATTTGTGCTCCTGTCTAATGCATTTGCAAATTTTCAGAATTAATCACAATTACAAGCTTACAGGAACATGTTCAATACCTTATTCAATATTTGAATTAAGAATTTTGTTGAATTTTAGATAATACATATGAAAACTTCCTATTTCATTCAAACTTTAGGAACCGTGCTAAAGACTGGATGTAAGTTAAAAAAAAAAAAAATACTGAAAATTGAAGTTAATTTGAATAAGAGCAGGTAATTATTTTTTATATCCTAAAATAGACTTGTAATTTGTGATAATCATGCATTGTTTTTTTTCCACACTAGTAAATATTCTGCAATGTTGTCTCAAAATCTACAGTAAATATAAAAACTGAATCTTGTTCAGCATTCACACATTAGAATGTTGATGCATTTTTCCTTGAGGAGATATTTTGCAGGATATTGTTTTGCAAGGAAAGTTTATGCCATCGTGTAATAAGTCAACAGTCCATAAATTTTCTACTAGCAGTCAGCAGTAAACAATTGATCACCTAACATTTACTAGACTGGAAAAATTACCTGAGATGACCAAATAATTTATTAAAAGTTTGCATTCAACTCATGCATCTAGCAAAAATTCATTTGAAATTTTTTAGCACAGGAAATATGTAATATCTCACAAGAGCTGGTGAGAATCATTGAGGTAACATTTAGCTTTGAATATAACAGACTGCAGCTATAAGAACTCCTGGTGTGGTACTATCAGATAAGCACTAGATTGCAAATCAAAAGGTAAGTGGTTCAAATCCACCAGCTCCTCTTTAGAAACCTTGTACAGGATATTCATTCAATGGCAATTAACAACAACAACAGCACAGCTACAAAGTCAGTTGAAATTAAGTTGATCAAAGTTGACTTATTCTTATAAGTGACCTTGAAAATGCCTTACCTTGAAATTTTATTGAACTATCCCTCAACATAATGGACCTATTTCATTAGACTTTAGTAATACACAGCAAATCCAAGAACTGTAGGATATCCACAGCTTAATGATGATAAACTGGTTAAAATTATTCAGTCTGACACATTTAACATCTTAGCTATTTAATCAAAATTGTTGTTGTTGTTGTGAAGTGCCGTCGAGTCGGTTCCGACCCATAGCGACCCTGTACAGGGTTTCCAAGGGTGTAAATCTTTACGGGAGTAGAAAGCCTCATCTTTCTCCCGC
>NW_006408663.1:8781909-8784258 GCF_000296735.1 Chrysochloris asiatica | reverse complement strand
GGTTGTATCATCTGAATATCACAGGTTGTTAAAGAGGCTTCCATTCAACAGGATGCCATTGTCTGCTTCATATAGTTTAGATTCTTGAATTATTTGCTCAGCATTCTGATTAGACTTTGACACACATCTTTTATGATTTAAAACCATATAGTATCCCTTTGTTCTGTTCAAACCACTGCCTTTAGATCTATGCATAGTTTCAACATGAGCAGATTAAGTTTTCTGAAGTTTGTATTCTTTGTAATATTATCCATAATTTGTTTTTATATGATACATAATAATATGATGATGATTGTATACATTCTTGAAGTATAGTAAACAAATAGCAGATTCCTAATCATAAGAATTCAGCTTAGTTATTTTTGAAAAAGTAAACAAACCCAAGTAAACAGAACAGAAATAAAAAGCAATGGTAAAGAATGTTTGCACTACCTCTTCTAGCCACTAACAAGCCAAAAAGCCAAACTCATTCTAGTAGATTAAGACTTTTAATGACCCTGTAGGACAGAGTAAAACAGTCTCATATGGTTTTGAAGGCTTTAGTTCTTTACTGAAGCAGATTTTAGATGGTGGGTTCAACAGCCAACCTTTAGTAACTGAGTACTGTAACCAATGAGATACCAGGATGCTTTTCTAGCTACTACATGTTCCCCATAATGGTAATCATTATTCTGAACTTTAACACATACAAGGGTTTGCCTGTTTTAGAATTTTATATAAGTAGTTAATACAAAATATACTCTTTTGTGATTTTGTGTTTTGGACTTCTTTGAGTTTTACACATCTAAGATCCACGCATGTTTTAGAATATAATGTTGGTGGACACTTGAATGTCTATTATTTGGGGAAGTAAAGGTGCTATATGTGCCTTTTGGTGAATATACTTGCATGTTTCTGTTTGGTATATTACTGTAATTGTACTTACATAAGATGGATCTTGGCTGAAAGCAGAAAATACCAGAAAGATGTTTACCTGTGTATTATTAACCATGTGAAGGCATTAGACTATGTGGATCATAACCAAATTTGTATAACATTGTGAAGAATGGGAATTACAGAATACTTAATTGGTGCTTAAGCAGAATCTGTACAAGATCAATCTGTTGTTGGAACAGACCAGAAGACTAATGCTTTAAAATCAAGAAAGCATGTATCCACGTTGCATCTTTTCTTGACATTTATTCAATCTGTATACTGAGCCAATAATATGAGAAGGTCAATGATATGAACAAGTGCATGCATCAGGCTGGGAGGAAGTCTCATTAACAACCTGTAATATGCAAATGACAAAATGATGTCACTTACTAAAAGTAAAGAGGATTAGAAGCATTTGCTTAAAAAGATAAAAAATTGTAGTGTTGAGTATGGATTATACCTTAGAATAAAGGGGGGAAAAAATCATCACAGCTAGACCAATAAGAAATGTCATGGTAAGTAGAGAAAATATTTTTTGAAGTTGTCAATGATTTCATTGTAAATGGATCCATAATCAATGCCATGGAAACAGCACTCAAGAATGATACTATGACCCTTACTCATCGTTCATGTCTGAAATTGAACTCACTCCTCCCACCCTGACTGAATATTTAGCTAATTAATTGATAAGAGATAATGAGGAACATAACGCTAGTGAGGTATACATATTTTACAATAATCAACCCTTTGAGATCAAAGTGAGCAGAATTTGCAGAAGTAAAAGGTTCCAAAGTATTAGGAACAAAGGACAACTGGAAACAAGATATAGAGAAAAGTGTGATAAGCGATATTGCATTGAAAGATTGCAAATATTGAGATGAAACAAATTGTGTATGAATTATTTTTGTTGTTGCTGCTAAGTGTTAAGTCATTTCTGACTCACAACAACCCTGTATAGGGTTTATAAGGAACATTTGATGGTTTTCAACCACCAACCTTTTTGTTAGCAGTCCACTGCTTATCCTACAGCACCATGCCAGTACTCCAGACAATGTGTTATTGTTGTTTCTGACTCATGGCAACACTGTATAAGGTTTCCAAGAAGCTGCTGGAGGGTGGATTAGGGTTACCAACAATTTATTCATTGAAGTACCTTTTATTCAACAACATAAATGGTGAATATATATAAGGAATACACAATAATCAAACCAACTGCATCTGTGGAAACTTGGTGTCATCAGTCAGTACAAGGTTAGGGCCCAAATGGGACAGAACATTAATTGCTCATATACAAGTTTAAGCTAAAAATGAAGAAAATAACACAAGCCCACATGAATCAAACTACAATATTGAATATGATTCAACTGACTTAGAGAACATCTCAAGAATAGATTTCATGCATTGAACATTAATGATCAAAGACCAGGTGGACTG
>NW_006408663.1:8779430-8781096 GCF_000296735.1 Chrysochloris asiatica | reverse complement strand
GATATAGAATGAGGAATGTCATTTTTTAATGTCAGACTGAACTTGGTGAAGGCAGAGAATACCAGAAATATGTTTAACTGCACTTTGTTGACTATACAAAGGCAATCAACTGCATGGATCCTAACAAATTATGGATAACATTGCAAAAAATGAGTATTCCAGAACAATTCACTCTACTAATGTGGAATCTGTATGTAGATCAGTAGGCATTTATTCAAGCAGAACAAGAAGATACTGCTTGTTTAAAACTTGAATAAGTTGGCACCATATCCTTTCACCACAGTTATTCAATGTACATGCTGACTGAATAATCCAAGAAATTGGAATATCTGAAGAAGAATGTGTCTTCAAGACTGGAGGAAGAATCATTAACAACCATTGATATGCAAATGACGCAACCTTGTTTGGTGAAAGGATGAGGAATTGAAGTATTTTCTGATGAAGATCAAAGTCTATAAACTTCAGTATGGATTACAACTTAATGCAGTGACCAATAAGCAACTGGACCAAATAAGCAACTTCATGATAAACTGAATTAATTTTGTACACCCATATAATACTCAAGAAACAAAATGATGTATTGTGTTGGTCAAATATACTTCAAAAGAACTCTTTAAAGCATTGAAGAGAAAAATTAAATGAATAAAGTTTGAAAAGAAAGAATGTCACTTTGTATACTATGGTGTACATATACATAAACCAAGGCATTTTTCTAAAACCTCACATGCATTTGAAACCTAGACAATGAATAAGAATAGGCAAAGATGTATTGATGCCTCTGAATTATAGTTTTGACAAAGAATATTGAATATATAAGATAAACACTGGACCACACAACTATTTGAATTGTTAAGGTCAACAGTTCAAACTCACTAGCCACTTCTCAAAAACACTATACAGAGTCAGTATGAGTAGAATCAACTCGAAGGCACTTAAGAACAACATCAGAAGAGTGAAGAGCTCCTGTAGCATAGTGAGTTGCAAGTTGGCTACTAACCACAAGTTTAACAGTTCGAATCTACCAGCTGCTCTGTGTGAGAAAGATGCAGCTTCCTGTTCCAATAAAGACTTATAGTCTTGGAAACCATACGCAGATTTTCTATGAGAATGAGTCAACCAACTATATAGTACACAACCACCACCACTATCATGGGAAGAATGAACACATCTGTCTTGAAAGAAACTCAGCCAGAATAGTTCTTAGAAATGAGGATGACAAGCCCTTTGTCTCACTTAGTTTGAACATGTCATCAAGAGTGATCAGTCCCCCAAGAAGGACATCATCCTTGGTAAGATAGCTAACTAAAAAAAGAGGAAGATACCCAACATGGTAGGCAGAAGCAGTTTCTGAAACAAATTGGATCAACAAAGGAAATAATGAAGGATAGCACAGGATTAGGCTAAATTTAGTTCTTTGTGCAGAGAGTTTCTATGTGCTGAATCTGACTAAATGGTGCCTATCAAAAATACAACATGCTTTTTCACAACAGGTTTGCTGCCAGAATACAGGTATTGGTGAAAACCATCGCAAAACCTAAACCAAAATGGGAAAGGAAAAGACCCATATCAACATTGTCGTTATTGGACACATCGATTCAGGCAAGTCAACCACTACTGGTTACCTGATCTACAAAAGTGGTGGAATCGACAAGAGAACCATCGAAAA
>NW_006408663.1:8765585-8773846 GCF_000296735.1 Chrysochloris asiatica | reverse complement strand
TTTTTCTTCATATAACTCAGCGTCCCAGATTATATGCTCAGCATCCAGGTTGAATAGGAGCTCTAGTAGCCTAGTGGTTGAGAATCTGTCTGAGAACCTCACGGTCAGCAGTTTGAAACTACCAACTCTTTCATGGGAGAAAGATGAAGCTTTCTACTCTCGTGAATTTTTGGATTCCTGGTGTGGCACTGTGGGTTAATATGCCAGACTGTAAAGCTGTTTGAACTGCAAGGTTGACAGTTCAAGCTCACCAGCTGCTCCTTAGAAACCCTATACAAGGTTGCTATGGGTCAGAACCGACTCAGTGGCACTTCACAACAGCAACAATACAGGTTGAATAAGTATGGTGAGAGACTACAACCCTGTCACATATCTTTCTTAATTTTAAGTCATTCAGTGTCCCCATGTTCTGTTCAAACAACTGCCTCTTGGTCCATGTACAGATTTCTCATGAGCACAACCAAACTTCCCTAATTCAGCAAAATTATCTTTTACTAATTGTAGATTCACTTCAGTAATGCTGTGTCTGGATAACCAAACACTTCCTAAAAGACTGCTTGTTCTTTATTTATTTTATGTGAAATATTTGAATGTAAGTGTGTCTAAATTTTTCTCTAGCTGTCAAGTAGCTAATGCATGATATAGCATTAATTAATGGTCAAGGTCAGTTAATATATTCCATTTTATTTTTGATACATTTAAATTTGTCTAGACTCATATTAATATGATACATGTTCCAATTATTATTTGATGTTTATAGATGTTTCTCTTCATTTTCTGTTGTGCCCCATCAGCAAATGAAGGTTCTGAAGGCTTTATTCAATTATTATCATCATGGTCAACTCTACTTTGAGGAGACAGCTCTTCCCCAGTTGTATTTTGAGTGCCTACCAATAGAGGGGATCATCTTCCGACTGTATATCTGACAATATTGTGACACACTTCAAAATGTTTCAATATTCAGTATTCTGGCAGTGGCAGTGTTCTACTGCCATTCATAAGGTTTTCAGTGACTAAATATTCAAAAGTAATTCATTTCTCCTTCTTCTCAGTAGGTCTTCTGGAAGCTCAGCTGAAACCTGTCCACTTTGGTTGAACCTGCTATTATTTAAAATACCCATTTCATAGCTACCAGAATCACAGCAACATGTATACCACTACAGTATGACAAACTGACAGAAGAGTGGTGGAATAAAGGATTAGGATGGCATATATGTAATCCTGGTTGAAAATATTTGACTTTTCTTCATTCATATCACAATGTTTCAATATTCAATATTTAATTAATATTTCTGAATTGCTGCAAAGACTAAAATCCTCTCCCTACCTATTCTCCATTTGATATGATCAAAGATGTGTCTTCTGAGTTCTGATCTCAAGTGATATTTTTCATGTCAGTTTTAGCACTGGTTTAAAATCAAATTAAATTGTTTGTTATGCTAGTCACAAGTTACACAGAGGTGCCACGAAATAAGCTTACTGACTTTTTGTCATCTCTACGTTTCAAGAAGTAAGTAGCTTACTTTTCTCCTGCTTCTATAATTATTAAGCCAACTACTAATCAATGAAAGATAAGTCAGTCTCCTGCACTTAGACACAAATTATCATCCTCATCATTGATTTGCTACATTTTTGCTTTTTTCATGGACCTGTTACACTCCTTAGTTTTGAGAAGTTTGTAAATACTCAACATGCATTTCACTATTGAAATGAGGGGTGTGTGTGTGTGTGTGTGTGTGTGTGTGTGTGTGTGTGTGTGTGCATATCTATCTTTTATAATATAGTACACATCCAAAAGTTAGAAACTCTATGAAAATAACATCATATTGCACAATTACAGGTGTGCTAGACAACCACACTCATCAATAGTATTTTTACATTAAAATATAATTAATTTTTATTCTTCCACTGAAGGAATAGCTCTTAACTCTCTTAAATTCTAATTGGGGAGGCAAAGAAAGATGTTAAAATAGCTAATTGTGATAAAAGTCAATGAAACATATCCTGGAATTACAGCACACATGGTATGCATTGCAATGGAAAAAGTGAGGGATAGATAAGAGAATGGAATACAGGAGTGGCTCTGTAGGACAAGTTCTGGACATGTACCAAAAGGTACATGGTTCAAGCCCACCAACCATTCCCTGGAAACCATATACAGGGTCACTGTGAGTCAGAACCCATTCAGTAGAACTTAACAACAGCAAAAAATAAGAGAACAAAAAAATGAGGTGATCTCCAAAGTCTTCTTTAAAGGATTTCCCTGGATATAACATTAAGGGACCCTTGTAACATATTATGGCACTGTGGGATAAGAACTTGACTACTAGCCAGCTGTTCCTCAGAAATTCCATACATGGTCACAATGAGTTGAAGTCGACTTGACAGCACTTAATAACAACAACAACAGTGGCAAAGTGGAGTTCTGTGTAATGCTATAGGATAAGTACTGGGCTGCTAACCACAAGGTCATCAGTTCAAAACCACCAACCACTCTTCTGAAACTCTATAGAGTCACTATGAGTTGTATCCATCTCAGTAGTACTTCATAACAACAGCAAGTAGTTAGTGAGTTAAACATTGGGCTACTAACCAGAAACTAGACTGTTTAGACCCACCAGACATTCCACAAGAAAAAGATGAGATTACCTGCCCCCTTAAAGATTTACACTCTTGGAAATCCTAGGAACAGATCTATCCTGTCCTATAGGGTCATCATGAGTCATAATTGACTAGATTGCTGTGAGTTTTTATGGCTATAAAATGAGAATAAAACAATGTCATTCTATACTGAGAATACATAGACATAATACAGTTTGTTCCAAAATCATAAATCTTAAAATATGTCTATACTATAAGATATGTAAAAGAAGATATGAACCATTAAATTTCAAAATAGGATGGAATAGCTCCCAGCTTCTCTAAAAAAAAAAAAAAAAGGGAATTTCTTATAAATAATAATTGCATTAATTGAAAATAATGATTCAGACTTAGTTACTATTTGGACAAGATAATCTTTGATGTTGTTGTTAAGTGTCATTGAGTTGGTACTGACTCATAACGACCCTGTATAGGGTTTCCAAGGTGTGGTTGGTGAGTTTGAACCACTGACCTCATGGTTCAAACTGACCTTGTGATCCAGTGCTTATCCTACAGGCCACACCAGGACTCCATTATCTTATCTCTCCCACACTTTTTCGATTGCAATGCATAATGAGGTCCAGTACTTATCCATCAGCATCATACCAGGAGGATGGCAAAGTGAAAATATAAAAGAATTATTAGACCTGAGGTCCTTTCTTAGTCTCATAATATGTTTGTGCTCATATTTAGTTGTTCCCCCCACCCCCTTTGGTTATATGGAAAAGATTGTGTATATTTTGAAAACTGAACACAAAATACACATATGTTATATTGTGGTACCTTGAATTTACTTGATATGACCTTTATTTCCAATGTCTTCTTAATTCCCACCAAGTGATTGTGTGGGATCCTGCAAATAAAGTGTAAAGTACACCCAGGCTGGAATTGGTTAGTTTTGCCATCCAGTTAGGTATGAAGCCATCTCAGAAGCAAGAACAGAACTTCCCATAAAGAAGGAAGAGCCTAAGTGGAGCATGAAATACCTACTTAGAAACGCAGGGACAGAAGAATCAATGGCAAAGACAGTTGCATGGAGAGACATAGCAACGGTGGCCTCAAGGCCCATGGAAAGAGTAAAGCTGAGTGCCTATAGGCAGGAGACTGGCTAGCTGAATGTATCACTTGGGCATTTACAGACTGGCTAAAATAAGTTTGTAACATCTGCCTGAGCAGGCAGAGGCCAAATAACCACATAGCTGAGAAGTTGAAGACAAAAGTGAAGCATGTGTGTTGGACAGCAGAGAAAAATCATTCCTGATTGTAAAACTGCTACAAACTGGTTTTAATCCTGAATTGTAACCTGTTCACTTCCTTAATAAGCCCCATAATCATGAGCATTGTTATAAGTTCTGTGTGGACATTGCAATGGGTTATTGAACTCAGATGTGAAGTAGAGAGTGCTATGGAAGGGATGGTTGGTATCAAAACAGGGTAAAAAAGGCTAAAGGGCAGAGGCATGCCTAACCAAGCTTCATAGTAAATAGGCTTTGGATTAATTTTGCATTTGATTCTCTTCCCTGCTTGTGAAGGCAAAGGAAGTCAGATATGGCTCCCACATGGCTTTTGCATATATGTTCTCTCTGGAGTTGTTTCTTTATGCAGGAGGCAACGTGATAAGGAAATTGTTGTGTTGCATATAATTTCCTAGTTAGTTTTATTTCTTTGGCATACTTACTGATTGAAGAAGTAGAATGTTTTCCTGTTGAAACACTCCAATCCCAGGAGGAAGAGCCTCCTGTCTTCTCTTCTTACAAAAATTAAATTAAAAAAAAAAAAAATGGAATTGAATTATTAAACAAAAAATAGACAAATATGTAAAAATAAGAAATTTGTCTAAATAAGATTGAAAATTAAATTGACAAGTGACTTACTTTTAAGGTCTTATATTAAATATCTTTATTATTAATAAATTAGAGAGCTTTAGGGACAATGTTAATGAACTAAAGAGAAGCATTTACCAAGTAACTTGGAAAGGATATTAGACATGTAGCTATTCACTGGGGACTTGACTCTACCTGGAGTCTAAAAGAAAGAGGAATGACAAATTTATAGCTGATAGATTATGTTGATGATGTCACATGAGATTTCTTGCTACTCTTTCAGCATATAAACAAAGTCTAAAGATACAAAATAAGTCCCAATTCACAGGTTGAGCTTCCCACAGTAACAATTAATTCAAATATTTAAGTGCAGTCAGAATCAGTAGGTCTATAATAATATTATAAGGCAAGTATGCATTTTGTACCCTATTTTTTCACATAACAAACTTGTTCAAAAATGTAGTTATCCTTTTCCCTAAGTAAAAAAACAAGAAAACAAAAAGCATTGCTTTTGAGTCAATAAGGAAGGAATGAGGAATAAGGAAGATCGTAGAAGAATTGATGCCTTTGAGTTGTGGTGTTGGAGGAGAATACTAAAAGTGCCATAGACTGCCAAAAGAACCAATAGATCTGTTTTGGACGAAGTGCAGCCAGAGTGCTCCTTGGAGGCCAGGATGGCTAAGTTTCGTCTCTCATACTTTGGACATATTGTCAGGAGGGAACAGTTGCTGGAGAAGGATGTCATGCTAGGTAAGATGGAGGGTCAGAGAAAAAGAGGAAGACTCCCAATGAGATGGATCAGCCAGGTGGCATCATTGATGGCATAGAGTGTGGCAGCGGTAATGAGGTTGGCCCAGGGTCGGACATTGTTTCGTTCTACTGTGCATAGGGTCGCTATGAGTCAGTTCCGACTCGATGGCACCTGACAACAATAACAACAACAACAACAGATGGGTCTAGTTAAAAGAGATGGGGATAAGATTCTTGTGATTCAATAGTGAGTAATTGTTATCATGTCTAAATATGACTGTCAATATTGTAAAGATAGAATTTTTGTAACAAAAACAGGGGAATAATTAAACTTACAGTCCAGAAACAGAGGACCTTAGGACCGTCAAGGAAGAAGAGCACAATCGGAATGTGGGACCCTATCCAGAGAAGCAGTGACACCAGAGATGGAGACAGAGATGGGGACATGGAGAAAGGGAGCATCTGAGGACTCTAGATTGATGGAAAGAGAGGTACTGAGAGCTGGCAGCCAGGAGGCAAGCTTGCAGAATGTGCCATTTGGTTGTTTAATTAGTATCTATTCCTGAATGTTTTTGTGTACATCAACCACCCCTCCCCCCACCAAAAAAAAAAAAAAAAAAAAGGAATGGAATAAAATACTGTTGAGTGATGAAAAAAAAAAAAAAAAGATAACAATGATTGTGGCACTCTAAGATATACACTGGATTGAGAATCACAAGGTCAATGATTCAAACCCATCAACCACTCCTTGGAAACCTTATACAGGGTAACTGTGAGTCATAACAAACTAGAGTACACTTAACAACAATGATATATGAAATACTATCACTTTATAATAAAACCTACCAAACCAAACTCATTGCCACTGAGTAATTCCAAATTCATAGTGAACCTGTGTAAGGTTTCATCATAACCCATGATTCCAGCAGGGTGCCTTTCAATTTATAATGGTGGTTGTTGGTAGTTCTATGCCACTGAGTCAGTTCTGACTCATAGTGACACAGTATAAGGTTTTCAATGCTGTAAATCTCTACAGGAAGAGAAAGTCTCATTTTTCTCCCACGGAGTGATTGGTAAATTTGAACTGATGGCCTTTCGGTTAACAGCCCACATTTTAATCAACTCTACTACTTGAGACTTTGTAATAAGAGAGAATAAGTTGCAATAACAGGCTTTCTTTGGGTTATAATAGAGAACCTTGGGTAAATCTACTTATGAAACTGATTAAAATGGTAAACAAATTTATTTAAATTGTAATGAAATAAAATAATAAGCTAACAACTTGGTAAGAAATATTCAGATGATGAAAACTAAGGGAATGATTGTTGTTGATGTTAGGTGCCATTTATTTGGTACTGGCTCATAGCAACTTTATGCACAACAGAACAAAACACTGCCCACTCCTGAGCCAACTTCACAGTCATCAATGCACCTGAGCCTACTGCTGCTGTCACTGTGCCAATCCATCCTCAATGGGGATCTTCCTACTTTTCTCCAACCCTTCACTTTGCCAAATGTGATATCCTTCTCCAGGGACTGGTCCCTCCTGATAATATGTCCGAAGTACAAGAGATGAAGCCTGACTATCCTGGCTTCCAAGTTGAACTCTGGCTGTACTTCTTCCAACAAATAGATCTGCTTATTCTTTTGGAAGGTCCTGGTACTTTCATTGTTTTCCTCCAACACCATAACTCAAATGTATCAATTCTTCTATAGTCTTCCTTATTCACTGTCGAACTTTCACACGCATATGAGGTAATTGAAAATGCCATAGCTTGGGTCAGTTGCAACTTTATTCTCAAACGGACATCTTTGCTTTTCAACACTGTAACGAGCTCTTGTGTAGCAGATAGCCTAATGGAACACGTTGTTTGATTTCTTGGCTGCTGCTTCTATGTGTTTGGATGGTAGATCCAAGCAAAGTTAAGTTTTTGACAACTTCAATCTTCTCTCCATTTATATGGATGTTGCTTATTGGTCCAGTGGTAAGGATTTTTGTTTTCTTTACGATGAGATGCAATACATAATGAAGGCTGTGGTCTTTGATCTTTATCAGTAAATATTTAAATTATCTTTTCTTTCACCAAGCAAGGTTGCTTTTAGCTTTCAGCAAGCAAGTGAATGGGAAGCACAGAGAATAAGTGAAAAATGGAAGTAGGCTTTTGCTTTGGTCATATTTGTCAGCATAAGCTTTGGTGTTCATGTTGCAAATATTAAGAGGTAAAACTCAGAGCACAAGAAACATGGGGAGTCTAAGAATGATATCCCTGCATAAAGCAAATTTTATACCATTAGTTGAAGGGTGACTTAGAAGATGTAACTCTGTGGCACAAATGGTTATGCATAACTGTTATCCCAAAGGTTAACAGTTAAAACTCACTCAGATATGCCTGAGAAACCAGACCTGGCAATCTGCTTCCAAAGTTCACAGTCTTGAAAATCCTATAAAACAGTTCTGCTCTGAACATATGGTGACTTTATGAAAAAAGTAACAAGAGCATGATCTATAAGCAAAATAGGGAATGTCAAAAAAAACAACTTATTTAATACCAGGTTTGGAAATTTTCTTAGATTGTTATTGTTAAGTGCTGTGAATAACACCAACAACAAAAAAAGTGAATTTGACATTATCAAATTTTTTAAAAGGACAATATGTAAACTGAAAAGACAATTTACAAAATGAAAGACAATATTTCCAAACCATACACATATATCTGACAAGGGCTTGATATCCAGAATACATAAAGTACTCCTGCAAATAACAAGAAAAAGAAAACCTAACAAAAATTCTTTAAAATTTTGGAAATATAAAATGGCCAGTAGCACCTGAAACAATGCTCAAAATGACTGTTGTTATTGTTGTTAAGTATCGTGGAGTCTGTTCTGACTCATAGAGACCCTACACAGAGTTTCCAAGGCTGCAAATCTTTACAGGAGCAGAAAGCCTCATCTTTCTCCCATAGACTAGAACAGCTGGTAATCTTGAACTGCTAACCTTGAGATTAGCAGCCTGATTCATAGCCACACAAAATTGTTGTTGTTGTTAAT
>NW_006408663.1:8763668-8764820 GCF_000296735.1 Chrysochloris asiatica | reverse complement strand
AGCCAATGCATTAACCAGCAGTGCCACACCAGAACTCCAGAATTGCCATGTTGTTGTTGTTGTTATGTGCCTTGGAGTCAGTTCCTACTCATAGCGACCCTATACAGGGCTTCCAAGGCTGTAAATCTTTATGGGAGCAGAAAGCCTCATCTTTCTCACATGGAACAGCTGGTAGTTTCAAACTGCTGACCTTAAGGTTCACAGCCCGATTTATAACCTCTATGCTACCAGAGCCATAGGACTCAGTAATTCTACTCCCAGGTCCGTTGTTGTTAAGTGCCTTCTAGTTGGTTCCCACTCATAGTGAACCTGTTTAGGGCTTCTGAGGAGCAGTTGGTGAGTTTGAAATGTTAATCTTATAGTCCAAATCCCAGTGTTGATTCTACAGTGCCACAACCAAAATAATTGAGAACAAAGATTCAAGCAGACACTAGTAAATCTATGTTCATAGCAGTATAATACAAAAAAATAATCAAAAGGTGGAAACAAACCAAATGTCCAACAAATCAATAGAGGAACTTCTGGTTTGGTGGCAGCAGAGTAGAGTCAGATAGGACAGGCTCTGTTGAGCCGGGGCTGAAAACCCAGAGAAGCTGCTCTCACAGAATAGCACCAGAGTTCTGGATCTCACATAAGGTTCAGAGAGTCAGTTTCCAACAACCACCAGTGGAAAAATCACATAAAGGAAAATATTGTGATTTAGAAATTTGTCAAGACATGGGACTCCCTCTGCAGCCATCCCATCTGGGGGAGGTCAGAGGACAGGGTTACAAGCAGACCTGAAAAGTGAACCAGCGCTAAAAGTGTTGCAGTGACATTTGCAAAAGGAGGTGTGTGTGGGGGGGAATTCTACACATTTTTTTCCTCCTCTTCCCTGTAGCCATCTTTGCCCAGCACGGATGCCTTCAGGTAGATGGGTGCATACCCCCAAAAAAAGTCCAGCGTTAAGACCAAGTCTTTCCCACAACACAGAGAGAAAGACCCCCATCAGTCCAATGGCAAATTCCTTGGCTGCTGCTTTTGACTTCTGCCTGTGGGTCCCAACCCTAAAGAGAACTTCTATGGGACCATTTACTTCTGCCTATCCAGCAAGAAGCCTCACAATAAAGATGACAGATTGGGTAGACGTGCAGTGAGGAGTTCTGTCAATAA
>NW_006408663.1:8761959-8763362 GCF_000296735.1 Chrysochloris asiatica | reverse complement strand
CACCCATGTTGGACAGGTTTCTGATGAACTTCTGGACAAACACAGATGAGGAAGAAAGAGTGACAAACTACTTCTGAATCGCTAGGCACTGAAAACCTTATGAATAGCAGAGAAACACTGTCAGACACAGGGGCGGAAATTGAGCCCTTCAGGTTGGAAGGCCTTCAAAATGCAACTGGGGAAGAGATGCCTCCTCAAAGTAGAGTACACCATGATGTGGGAGAAAAGACCACAGAACCCTCATTTGCTGATGGGCCAAAACTCAAAATGAAGAGAAACAGCTGTAAACATCCATTGAAAATTGAAACATGGAATGTATGAATTATGAATCTGGGAAAATTGGAAGTTGTCAAAAATGAAATAGAATGCATCAACATTGATATCTTAGGCATTAGTGAGCTGAAATGGATTGGTATTGTCCATTTTGAATCCGTCAACCACATGGTTTACTATTTATGGAATGACAAACTGAAAAGGAATGGTGTTGCATTCATCATCAAAAAGAACATATCTAGATCAATTATGAGGTACAATGCTGTAAGTGATAGGATAATATCCATGCACTTAGAGGGAAGCCCAGTTAATATCACTATTATTCAAATTTATGTACCAACCAATAAAGCCAGTAAGGATGAAATAGAAGAATTCTACCAAATTCTTCAATCTGAAATCGATCAAAGATGTAATCAAGATGTATTGCTCGTTATTGGTGATTGGAATGCAAAGGTTGGGAACAAAGAGGAAGGACCAATAGTTGGAAATTATGGCCTTGGTGATAGAAATGATACTTGAGAATGAATGATAGAATTCTGAAAAACCAATGATAAGTTTATTTCAAATACCTTCTTTAGACAACATAACAGACGTCTATACACATAGACCCCACCAGATGGAACACATAGAAATCAAACTGACTACATCTGTGGAATGAGAAGATGTAAAAGCTCCATATCATCAGTGAAAACAAGACCAGGGGCAGTCTGTGGAACAGACCATCAATTACTCATATGCAAATTCAAACTGAAGCTAAAGAAAATGAAAACAAGTCTACGAGAGCCAAAAGATGACCTTGAATTTATCTCTCCTGAATTTAGAGATCATCTGAAGAACAGAATTGATACATTAAACACTAAAGACCAAAGACCAGAAGAGTTGTGGAATGACATCAAGAACATCATACGTGAAGAGAACAAAAAGTCATTAAGAAGACAAGAAAGAAGGAAAAGGTCAAAATGGAGGTCAGAGGACACTCTGAAACTTGCTCTCCAGCGTAGAGATGCTAAAGCAAATGGAAGAAATGAGGAGGACAAAGAGTTGAAAAGAACATTTCAAAGATCAGCTCGAGAAGATAAAGCCAAATACTATAATAAAATATGCAAAGATTTGGAATCAGAAAACCAAAA
>NW_006408663.1:8739215-8745062 GCF_000296735.1 Chrysochloris asiatica | reverse complement strand
AAAAAATTGATCAAGTCATCAAAAAACTCCCAACCAAAAGAAATCCAGACCCTGATGTCTTCAGCAGTGAGTTCTACCACATTCAGGGAAGATCTGTCACCAATTCCACTCAAATTATTCCAGAATATAGAAGAGAATGGAAAACTTCCTTATATTTTTTTATAAAGCAAATAGAATCCTGATAGTAAAACTGGGGAAGGACATCACTAAGAAAGAAAATTATAGACCAATATCCCTCATGAACACAGATGAAAAAATTCTCAACAAAATCCTCGCCAACAGAATCCAGCAGCACATCACAAAAATAATACCTCATGAACAAGTGGGTTTCATAAATGAGATGCAAGGATGGTTCACCATTAGAAAATCAATCAATGTAATCTACCATATAAATAAGAAAAAGGAAATGAACCACATGATCATATCGATTGATGCAGAAAAGGTGTATGACAAAATCCAACATCAATTCTTGATGAAAACACTCAACAAAGTAGAAATTGAAGGGAAATTCCTCAACATAATGAAGAGCATATATGCAAACCTACAGCCTACATCACTCTCAGTGGAAGAGAAACTGAAAGCCTTTCCTCTGTGAATGGGAACCAGACAAGGATGCCCTTTGTCACCACTCCTACTCAATATTGTGTTGGAAGTGTTAGCCAGAGCTATATGGCAATAGAATCAACACTAGTTATGGTGGGCCCTTGTACAGCAGAATATAAAATAACCTATTCCTATGCCATCTTCATAGCTATAGATGTGTATGAGCCCACTGTTGTGGCCTTAGTGCATTTTGAGTGCCTTTCAACCTAGGGATTCACTTCAGCACTATATTGAACATACCATATTCTGTTGTGACATTGAGGAGATTTCATTGGTTAAGTTTTAGAAGTAGATTTCCAAGCCACTTTTCCTATTTTTTCTTACCCTAGAATCTCCACTAAAACATGCCCACATTAGTTGATCCTGCTGGTGTTGAAATACCTATGATATATGTTCTAACACCATAACAACATGCAAGGCACCATGGTTCAACACAGTGATAGACAGTGGGTAGGTTAATATAACTAATGCCACGGATATATCATTTTTAAATGTTTGAAATTGCAAATGTATGCTATTTGAATTATATCACAATACAACCTTAAAAAATAAATTAGAATACGTTAAAGAAGTTAGTTACAAAACACTCCAAATAAGTTTCCATTTAATTTACTTTCTGTGAAAGTTATAGGGAGGCCTTTAATCAGTGGATTATAGGTATGAGGATGGGTAAAAAGGAATTTAGTACCAAGAGAGAGCACTTGTAGAATTTCTTTAAATATTCTTTTTTTTTTTTTTCCTTTTCTGGTGGTGTTTATTCTATTGTAAACATTTGTTAAAATTCATTAAACTGTGTATTTAAACAGACTAGAGTTGCTGTATATAAACTAAACCTCAGCCTGACTAAACAACCATAAGCCTCAAACAAAGAAACACACAAACCCATCAATTCAATAACAGAACACTGGGGAATGTTTACCTACAATTTACATTTGACAACAATGAAAATATACATAATTAACTGACCAAATGTGATTTTGTTTTTCAGTTTCTCTATATGTTTCAATTATCTAAAAGCCTAGATGCAAAAACATAAGCATTTCAGATAAAGACAATACTTTCCAATGTTTCAG
Organism: Chrysochloris asiatica; assembly: GCF_000296735.1. NCBI lineage: Eukaryota > Metazoa > Chordata > Mammalia > Afrosoricida > Chrysochloridae > Chrysochloris > Chrysochloris asiatica. Next base: position 8,743,386 of record NW_006408663.1, on the reverse strand, counting down.
GTATGTTAAAATCTTGCTGTCCTTATAGAGGTAATATCTGTATCCTGGTCTTTATAAACAAATACAGTTTTTCCCGTTAAAGTGAAGAATATTATGATTTTGGTAAAGTGGCTAACTTAGTTCTCAAATGAAAACAAATTTTCTAGTCAATTTCTAGCCCAATTTAACTGGGCAATTACAACTGATTAAATGAAGAGTATTACATGATGCTTATTTCAATTTTTACTTCTTTGCTTAAAATAAGTTTGTTTGTTTTTTCTTTTTTAAATTTCAGGTATTCCTAAAATTAACTTCGCAAGAAAGTCTGGAATAGATTGGGTCTAATTTTTGTACTAGCTAAATATCCAAGGTTTTAGAATAATTTCATTATATCTAAGTCGTTCATTTATGTTTAGAAACGTAGCTTTAAGAACTAATCTGTGATTGAGGTTCTAGAGTCACTATGAAAAACATTGCTTCCACAATGATTGCTAAAACATCTCATAGAGAATACATTCTAATGAGTAAAGTTAAAAAACATGGTGTAAATTATTATTTAGCAAACAGAATAGTTTCAAAAAGAGACACATGTTATATTCTAAAAAGAATAATTTGATAAGGAAGAACTAGGAAGAACTATTTATCTATTTGGGGTGATCATTTCCATTTTTCCTGAAGAGTTAGGACTTTAGCTAAAACATGGTAAAAATGTGAGTCAGGTGAAGAATTTGAAGGGGTGACCGGTGAGTTTGAATCACTGATCTTGTGGCTCAAACTGAACTTGTGGTTCAGGTCTTATCCTAGAATCTTATGCTGGTATATATACATGGACCACAAAGTAATAATTATTTTTTCAACTAAATTTTATTTCACAATAGACAGTTTTGTTAAGTGCATTATATTTTAGTAGCTCAATATTAACAATATATCAAAATTATGGCTAACAAGACCTAAAATAATGTTAGGATTAAGATTTGTTGTTGTTGTTATGTGCCGTCGAGTCGGTTCCGACCCATAGCGAGCCTGAACAGGGTTTCCGAGGCTATAAATCTTCACAGGAGCAGAAATCCCACGGAGCAGCTGGTAGTTTTGAACTGCTAACCTTGCGGTTCGCAGCCTGATTCGTAACCACTACGCTACTAGGACTGAGATAGTTCCATATATATCTTCAGAGAATTTCCTCTAAAAGGCCTTTGCTGTCATGTGATGGCGCTTCTATGTAATTAAAAGACACATAAAAAGTCAACTCCTAAGAATGCTTTGGTGAAAGAAAATATACTGGGGATCACATGATAGAATTCTGAAAACCAATGATTTATTCATTTGAAATACCTTCTATAGACAGCATTAGAGATGACTATACACATGGACCTCATCATATGGACTACATAGAAATCAAAGTGACTACATCTGCAGACAGAGACAGTGGAAATGCTCCATATCATTAGTGAAAACAAGGCCAGGGGCAGATTGCAGAACAGACCATCAAAAGCTCATATATGCAAATTCAGACTGAAGCTGAAGAAAATGAAAACAAGTCCACGAGAGTCAAAATATGCCCTTGAATATATCCCACCTGAATTTAAAGATCATTTGAAAAACAGGTTTGATACATTAAATACAATAGACTGAAGACCAGAAAGTTGTGGAATGACATCAAGAACATCATGCATGAAGAAAGCAAAAAGTCATTAAGAAGACAAGAAAGAAGGAAAAACATAAAATGGATATCAGAAGAGACACTGAAATTGCTCTCCAGCGTACAGATGTTAAAGCAAATGGAAGAATGGAAAATTTCAAAGATAAGTTTGAGAAAACAAAGTCAAATATTACAACATAATGTGTAAAGATCTGTAGTCAGAAAAACAAAAGGGAAGAACATACTCAGCATTTCTCAACCTGGGGGAAATGAAGAAAAAAAGCCAAGCCTCAACTTTCATTATTGAAGGATTCTCTGGAAAAATTATTGAATGATGCAAAAAGTATCAAAAGAAGATGGAAGGAATATGCAGAGTCACTGTATCAAAAGGAAATGGTCAACATTCATACATTTCAAGAGGTAACATATGATCAAGAGCCAATGATTCTGAAGTAAGAAGCTCAAGGTTCGTTGAAGAAATTGGCGAAGAACAATGCACCAGGAACTGATGGAATAAAAATTGAAATCTTTCAAGAAAGTGAGGCGGCACTGGAGGCATTCATTAATCTATGCCAAGAAATTTGGAAGATAACTATCTGGCCAATTGATTGGAAGAGATCCGTATTTGTACCCATTGCAAAAAGAGGTGAACTGATGGAATGTGGAAATCATCAGACAATATCTTTGATACCCCATGTAAATAAAGTTTTACTAAAGGTAATACAGAATTGGCTGCAAGTATACATTGACAGAGAAATTCCAGAGGTTCAAACAAGATTCAGAAGAGGATGTGAAACAAGGGATATCACTGCTGGTGTATGATGGATCTTGGCTGAAAGCAGAGACAATCAGAAAGATATTTACCTGTGCTTTATTAGCTATGCAAAGGCTTTTGATTGTGTGGATCAGGATAAGCTATGGACTATATTGTGAAGTATGAATATTCTGGAACACTTAATTATGCTCATGAGGAATCTATACATGGACCAAGAGACAGTTAGTTGTACGAACAGAATATGGAAACATTGAATGGTTTAAAATTCAGAAAGGTGTGTGACAGGGTTATCTTTCATCATATTTATTCGACCTGTATACTGAGCAAATAATCTGAGAAGCTGGGTTCTATGAAGAAAAACGTGGCATCAGGATTGGAGGAAGACTCATTAACAACCTGCGATATGCAGATGATACAACCTTGCTTGCTGAAAGTGAAGAGGACTTAAAATATTTACTGATGAAGATCAAAGAGCACAGCCTTTGGTATGGATTGCATTTCAATGTAAAGAAAACAAAAATCCTCACCACTGGACCAATAAACAATATTCATATCAACGGAGAAAATATTAAAATTGTCAAGGACGCCATTCTCTTTGATCAACCATCAACACTTCTGGCAGCAGCAGTCAAGAAATCAAATGATGTAGTGCATTAGGCAAATCTGCTGCACAAGACCTTTTTGAAGTATTGAAGAACAAAGATGTAAGCTTGAGGACTAAGGTGTTCCTGACCCAAGCCATGGTATTCTCTGTAACCTCACATGCATGTGAAAGCTGGACAGTGAATAAGGAAGACCATAGAAGAATTAATGCATTTGATTTATGGTGATAGAGGAAAATATTGAAAATACCATGGACTGTCAAAAGAACTAACAGATCTGTGATGGAAGTGCAGTCAGAGTGCTCCTTGGAAGCTAGGATGGCCAAACTTAGTCTCTCGTACTTCGGACATAGTGTAATCAGGGATCAATCACTGGAAAAGGATATCATATTTGGTAAGGGGGAGGGTCAGAGAAGAATAGGAAGACCTCTAGCAAGATGGATTAGCAAAAAAGCAATTGTGAGATTGGCCCAGGACCAGGCAATGTTTCATTCTGTTATGCATAGGGTCACTATGGGTCGGTACAGATTCGATGGAACCTAACAACAACAACAACAAGAACAAGAACAATAACAAAGAATGGTTATAACAGAAGTTACATGTAAAAATGATAGAACAGAATTATGCCATAAAACTTAAGTTAACTGTCAACGCAGCAGAAGAAAATCCTGAAGCCATCACAAGTCAGTACTCCATCATTAAGAATGTGCTTGTCTTAACAGTTGTCAAAAGTCTATAGTATCCAGGTGGGAAAAATTTTAATGAGCATCAATAATTGGCATTTTTATTTCATTTTTTTAAATAACTGTTGCAGACCGTGCAGACCCAGTCAGGAGTTTGAGGCCCTGTGGGCCCAAGTGTTGCAGATCATATAGGCCACAGGCTCTGAGGAACAGACTCTAGCCACCTAGCAGTCATAGCAAACTGTTTTTCATCTTAGCATTCAGTTATGTTTGTTATTAATTTCATACATGAGCCCTTAATATCCACAGATAAATGTAAAAACTTCCTAAAGCCGAGGCCTAAAAGTTCCAAAAGCAAGTTTGCTGGAGACAGGCTGCCCAAGGAATTAACTCAAAGTAGATTGGTGACTTCCCGGTTCTTTGTTCTATAGACAAAAGGACATCCTCCCTAAACCTCTCCCAGGTGCAGCCCATTGATCTAAGGGTCTCGCAT
>NW_006408663.1:8734927-8738952 GCF_000296735.1 Chrysochloris asiatica | reverse complement strand
ATGTTAGCTGTACCTTGTCTTAGTCCCTCCCAGCTTGGTGTGAAGCTCCTCCCCTAAATGAAACGGGGGCACGGACCAACCCAGATGTGCATTACAGCTTGGAGGGCGTGTTATATGGCTGACTAGGCAAGTGTGGCTGACCAGCTAGCACAGGGAACGTACTGCCTGCATAGCTAAGATGTTTGCTATGCGGGATCTTACTGACCTCATGGCTAATATGTTCACCACGCCGGATCTACCGGATGCCAGTAATGCATCCGCTCTGGTTTCTGGGTGTCTCTTTGTCTCTCTCTTTGCGTCTTTGTGTCTCCTCTTTTGCTAGCCCTATCGCCGCCAGATATCCCCTCCTCATGAACCAAATTCCTATGTCGAGGCAGATCCCCAACAAATAACAGAATCAGAAGTAACCAGTAAATAGCATCATTATAAAAAGAGAAATGATTATCAAGGATTTCATTTATGAATTAAGAAGAACTTGTATATTTAGATTATAGTATTGGCAAAGAATAGTGAAAGCACCACAGATTACTAGAAGAACAAATCTGTCCTTAAAGCAAGGTTGATAAGACTTTGTCTCATGTACTTTGGATATGTTATCAGGAAGGATCATTTCCTAGAAAAGCAATCATGCTTGATAAAACAGAATTGTTGTTGCTAGGTGCCATTGAATTGTTTTTGACTCATAGCTATCTTATACATAATACAATTAAATAATGGTTGATCTTGTATTATCCTCACGATTATTGTTATGGTTGAGCCACTTATGCAGCAACACCACTGTGGTAATCCATCTCTATAGAAGAACTTCCTTTTTTTTCCCATTACCCTCAGCTTTATGAAACATGATGTACTTTTAAAGGAATTGGTCAATGAAAAAGTAGAGGGTCATTGAAAAAGAGGGACACCTACTAATGAGATGCATTGCAACAATGGACTCAAACATAATAACATTGATTGTAAGGGTGGCACAGAACCCACAGTGTTTCTTTCTGTTGTGCATGGAGTTCCTATGAGTCATAGCCAACTTAACAACAACCACAACAAAGTAGCACAAACACGCAAGTCCTACTGATTAGCAGGCTCCACTACACCTTTTCATAGTAGAGGAAAAGGTGAATGCAGATTCATGCTTTCACTTTTTCTGTTGACCCTAGCTTTGTCTGTTTTGACTTTGTACATAACATGTGATGTGGTAGATTTCATTTACCAACATGTGGATGGTAACCCAAAAGGGACCGTTTCACAGTATATATGGTGGTCACATAATTCTGGTGTGGCACTGTGGATTAATGCTCCACACTGCAAAGCTGTTTGAACTGCAAGGTCAGCAGTTCAAGCTCATCAGCTATTTCTCGGAAACCCTATACAGGGTTGCTATGGGTCGGAACTGACTGGATGGCACTTAACAACAACAACAACATGGTGATCGCAGTTATTCCTACTTATATGGCAGAAAATGATGTTTTGTAACTTTAATTGTTCTGTCCTGGTATGGCACTGTAAGATAAGCAATGGACCACAGAGTGCATTTGAAGTGCAAGGTTGGCAACTGCTCCTCAGAAATCCTATATAGGGTCGTTGTGAGTAGAATAGGCTCAACATCACTTAGCAAAGAAAACATCTAATATTAATATTCCAAACTTATGAAATAGAAGCACAAGTTTTAGAATCACTGTTATGTACCATTGAATTGGTTCTGACTCATAGCAACCCTACATAGGGTTTTTCAGGCTGCAGATCTTTATAGGAACAGAAAGCCTCATTGTTTTCCTCCTTGTGACTAGTGGTTTTGAACATGTAAATTACTACACCATCAGAGCTCCTTAAGAAACATTAGTAACTCCAGTGTTTATTTTGAGAATAATAATAATTGTAAAGATAAAATAGTATACATAATACATTTATTGTTACAATATGAAATATAGACGAATACTATAGATGAACTTCAAGTGTTAACTTTTTGCACAGGAATTTTCTCAAAGAAATTTCATTTGAAAAACAAGTAACCTAAATATGGGAAAGTGTATTTCAGTGCATTGTTGTTGTTGTTTTAATTATTAATTCAATGTTTTTCAATCATACAGCATGACATGTCACTGTTTTATTGTTTGAATATTGACATGCTGACAGATTGGATTTTAATTTTAGATTATATATTTAGTTTCTGAAAATACACCGTTTCTTTTTATATAAAATAAGCAGACACATTGATCTAAAGATACTGTAATTTAAAAAGAATGATTAATTAAAACAGAATGTGTGGATGTTGAACATTTTGTAGTTGAATTATTAAGTTGTCCAAAATTCCATTTAAAATGGAAACTCTTACTCGCCTGTCAGTCATGGCAAAGGTGTTGCTCCTTTGATGGTATTCTTATACTTTAACATTACTCCAAAACCTTGTGGAGCATGGCTCCTTTAGTGTTCTTCATTGCACAGCTCAATGCTTTATATGTAATTGCATTTTAACTCAATCCCCAGGAGCTCAAAATGAAAAATCAGTTTCTATCCTAGAAAAGTACAATTTGATGCTGTAACCTTTTTAAATATGGGACATATTGTTAAAAAAAATAAATAAAATAATAGGACTGAAGACACTAAAAACAGTGTTTTAGGGATCTTTCTTTCCAATTCTACATGCATATTGCTAAATTTTATAAGCTATTAAGAAGATTTGTTTGGGGCAAGCAATCATAGGGGGAATACAAAGTTTCAGTCTTGAAAGATATCTTTCCAACTTAAAAATGAAATAAAACATTTCAATATTTAAATGATTAAACATGATAAGATTGCAGATAAATTATTGCCAGGACATTCAATGTAAGTGTAAATGTGATATTTATATTTTAAATTTAAAATAGTGAATTGTGTCAAAAATATAATTGAAGAGTTTATTTACTTACTTAATTTGTTAAAAATGCAAGTATTTGCCATATCTGGTTTCTACTCTGACATGTAAAAATCTTGAGGGTTGCCACTCTTTTCCTTAAAATAAGAAAAAGTAGGACTCACTAAACTTGAGAAAAAAGGGGTTTGACCCATCAGAAGACTGCAGAGCAAACTCAACCAAAGATACAACAAACTCTATCAGCTAACCTGGGACAGAAGCTACTGGACACATAGTAGGTTGTTGTTGTTGTTGTTATGTGACATCGAGTTGGTTTTGGGTCACAGAGACCCTAAGCATAACAGAACCAAATGCTATGGGTCCTGTGCCATCATCACAATTGTTACATTTGAGACTATGGTTGCTGCCACTGTGTCAATCCATCTCACTGGGGATCTCCCTCTTTTTGTGCTGACCCTCCACTTTACCAAGCATGGTATCCTTTTCCAAGGACTGGTTCCTCCTTAGAATATGTCCAAAGTATGAGAGACAAAGTCATGCCATTCTGACTTCTAAGGAGCATTCTGGCTCTAATTCTCCCAAAACATTGATATGTTCTTCTGGAAGTCCATGGTATTTTGAATATTCTTGTCTAACATCATAATTCAAATGAATCAATTCTTCTACAGTCTGCTTTATTGATTGTCCAACTTTTACAAGCATATGAAGTGATTGAAAATACCATAGCTTGGGTCAGGCACACTCTAGTCCTTGAAATGTTACTTTTGCTTTTTAATATTTTAAAGAAGTCTTGTGCAACATATTTGTCTAATGCAATAGGCCATTTGATTTCTTAACTACTGTGTTGATTGTGGATGCTAGCAAAATGAAGTCTTCAACAACTTCAATCTTTTCGCCATTTATCATGATGTTATTTATTGGTCAAAGTTTTGAAAAGTTTTATTTTCTTTACATTGAGGTACAATCCATACTGGAAGCTATAGTTTTGATTTTCATTAGTAAGTATTTTAAGTTCTACCACAAGCATGTTGTTGTTGTTGTTAAGTGAGGTTGAGTCAGTTCTGACCAATAGCAGCCTGGTATAGGGTTTCCAAAGAGTGGCTAGTAACCTTGAACCATTGTGGTTCATACTGTCCTTGCAGTCCAGCGCATAAACCCACAGCACCATATCAGACCC
>NW_006408663.1:8719433-8734438 GCF_000296735.1 Chrysochloris asiatica | reverse complement strand
CAGTCTGTCCACAGGAGAAAGATGAGGTTTTCTACTCCCATAAAAATCTATAGCCTCGGTAACTCTATACAGGGTCTCTATGAGTCAGAACCAACTCAGCAGTACATAACCACCACCACAATAGAATTAAGGAACTCTGTTGATGCTGTGAGTTAGGCATTGAGCTTTTCACTGAAAGATTGGTGCTTCAAATGTCCCAGCTGTTCCTTGAGAAAGATGAGAGTGTGGATTCCCCTTATGATTTATAGTTTTGCATAAGATCACTATCAGTGGAAATTGAGTACATATCAGTAGATTTGGTGTTTGATTTGGCAATAGGCTTACTGTACACTAGCATGATAGTGACAAACTCCAAAAGGTTACTCCAAGAGTCTAGTTTTGGGGTCTCACCATTTCTGTGTGCTTTCACTCCTGAAACCTCACTAGGTTCCCTCCTTTAACCTCACTGAGAAAACGCCTCACTTGGTTCTTGTCATGGAGGAGGGGTGGTTAGTTTACAGAGTAGCTCCATATAAAATAATATCTGAACAAAACAAAATATTTTGACAGAGTACAATTCTGGAAACATCCAGTTAGAGAAGGAACAGTCTTCCCCATAACCCCCTCAGTCATTCTATCTCACTTAAGGGATTAAAACAGTCAAACAAAATGTCTATAGGACACAGAGTTTCAAAGAAGTGTATTAAGAACATTGTAGGTGGAGAAAGGAGTAATGGAAAATGAAACAAAACAAACAGAAAACTATATAATGATAGAAATACTTGTTAAGGTCATAGTAACATGATGTTCTTTGTTGCTAAGTCCTGTCAAATCAGTTTCAACTCACAACAACCCTAATAGGGTTTCTGAGGAGCTGCTGGTGAGTTTGAAACATTGACCTTGCAGTTAAAACTAACCTTTTGGTCTGATAATTATCCTACAATTGCCACACTAGAATTCCATAGTGATATAGATCTATTAAAAGAAACAGACCTACTAAAAACTGGTATTTACTCAGAAGAGTATAGGATTCAACACCTCCCCATAATTTACCACAATATTACAAGACTCCAGGATAATAATAATGCAGCACAGTTAAAATGCTTCAAAACAAAGTTTTTATCTGAGAAAAAGTACCCAAAGAATACCAAGGTCAAATGGAAATACAAAAGAAGGATTCAACAAGAAATGAAACTCTTTTTCTATGTTGTTGTTAAGGGCCATAAAAGTGGTTCCGACTCATAACAACTGTATATTAAGTTTCCAAAGGAGAGCTGGCTCATTTGAACTGTAGCCCTGGGGTTAGCAGTCCAGTGCTTATGCTACAGCACCACACCAGCTACAATAAATACTAAACACAGCATCAATCCTAAGAAATTGAGCATAAATCTTCACATTGTTGTTATTAGGTATGAGTTAGTTCCAACTTATAGAAGCCTTAATTATGAGGGGACTTCAAAAAATTTAGGGAATAAGTCCAGTATCTTTCAATTCCATGTTTAGAAGCCATCTTGTATAACAGAACAAAATGTTTTCTGGTCCTGCATCATCCTCAAAATCATCTTTATATCTGAGTCTGTTGTAGCAGCCACTTTGTCTATACATATGATTGAGGGTCTTCTAAATTTCTTTCAACATTTCCTTTTATTTTACTAATGTAGACAAGAAAAATAACTTGGATTTCTATGTACCAAAAACAAGGAATGAAAATGAGACTAAGAAATCAACTCCATTAACAATAGCATCCAACAGAATACAATAACTAGGACTAAATTTAGACAGGAATGTGAAAGATTTACATGACAAAAATTATAAAACTGGTTTGATGGCAGATTAGGGAGAAGGGCTATGCAGATCTCCATCTGTAATAATACAGAATACTGGATGAAACAGATTCAAAGGTTGGACTAGGAACTCTGAACTCCATGTAAAGAGAGGATCTAAGCTTATCATGTGGTGGGATTTGAATCATAAGTAAAAAGGTGATATTTTCTGATTTGTGGTGACCATTGAGTCCCAGCACAGCCATTTTGAGTGGGACAGAGCTAAAAGTGCAAGCATTTTTTTGTCCAGTCAGTTAACTTTCTCTATCATCCCACATTCACTATGGGGATTAGAGGGGGTGCCTGACCAAGTGCACCACCACAAAAAGACTCTCTTATGTACATGCACAGATCTGCTCAGCAGAGATCACTGGATCCAGAACAAAAGAACAGGGAGGAGTAAACAGGAACAGCTTAAAGCAGGAGTGTATTCCAAAATGGCTTGGGCCAGCCCTGGGCTGTTTCTTACTAGAGGAAACACCTGAAAAGGCTTGAGGAGAGATGATGAAAGAGGTAAAAAAGGAAAAAAAAAAAAAAAAAAAAAGGCCAAAAACTAAATCTTGAGTTACATCATAAGATGCAATGGGAACATCTTGAAATTTCTTAGGCAGCCTTGAAGGCAAGAAGCTAAAATGGGGGCATTAAACTCTTACTTATGTGTTGCTATGATTTTTTGTTGTTGTTGTTGTTGTTATTGTTGTTTTTCTGTTCTTTTGTTTTTTTGGTTTTTTTGTAGCAATTATAGACATTAGTATCCAGTCTGATTTTTTGATTCCCCTCTTACCTTAGGGGGTCTCTTTCTCTCTTTACCTTATCCAAAAATAGACTGAAATTGCGGACATACAGCCAAGCTGCAATCATACCCAATAAAATCCCACCATCCATGCAAGAACAAATACCAGTGGCTATATACCAGAACAGCATAAATAATACACATTTGATAAAATCCTTCTGAATGGAGTAATATCAAAAGTGAAAAGAGGCCCTTCATCTGATTACATATGCCAAGAAGCAATCAGAGAACTTAAAATACACTTGCATACACTTATATAATTGTTGAGCTTCAAACAGCACCACGATGCCTAAAATGTAATAAAAAAAAACTTTGATTCATTTCCAGAAACAAGATAGAGTCGCTGAAACAATTGAGGTAGAGGTAGACCTAGAATTCCCATTAGAAAGAGAGAAAGCTTTGGAACTGTCTGAGATGGAATTCAGGAGAATAATATTGAGGTGCATTCAAATGTTCCACAGAAAGTTTGAAAAAATACAGAAGAAGTTGGAAAAGTGCTACAAAAACAATCAAATAAGGTGGAAATGGCACTGAAAACAATTCAACATGTGCAAAAAGAGACCGAAACAATTAATGATAAAATATCAGAAATGGACAATACACTGAAAGGGCAAAGGAGTAGCACTGAAAAGATGAAAGCCATAATCAGCAAGCTTGAAGACAAATTTCTCAATACTGCTAAGATAGAAGAGCAAGAAGAAAAAAATCTTAAGAAAGTCTAAGATTCATTTGGGACAACATGATGAGGAATAACCTAAGGATTATTGGAGTCCCAGAACAGGAAGATTCACAGAAAACCAGAGGAGATAGTTGATGAGCTGGGGTCGAAAATTTCCTTAATATTTATGTCATCACAGTAAACTCACAGTCTATTCATCAGTATTCAATATTCTATATTCTGGTGCTGACAGAGTTCCACTGCTATTCTTAAAGTTTTCAGTGACTAAATATTCATAAGTAGTCTGTCTCTCTTTCTTTTTAGTCTGTCTTCATTTGGAAGCTCACCTGAAACCTGTCTACCATGGGCAACTCTGTTGGTATTTAAAATATCCATGGCATGGCTTCTACAACCACAGAAACACAAACACCAGTACAGTATAACAAACTGAAAGATGTGTGGTGGTTCATGTGTATAGTCAACTCTTATGCTGTTTAAAAAAGGTATTTGCAAAGACTTCATACGCCTTGCAAAATTCTATTACAGGATTTCCAGCATCATTTCTATCAGCAAACCCATATTTTGAAACTACTGATTCTTCCTCTGTTTCCAAACCTTGCATTACAATTGTCAATAATTATCAAAATCTCTTGATTGCATGTTGATCAATTTCAGACTAAATATTTTTATTTTATCATCATTTGCTTTAGCGGTTGGTGCATAAATTTGAATAATAGTTGTATTCACTTGACTTCTTCACTGTTGTTGTTTTTGTTTAGTGCCATTCTGACTCATAGTGGCTTTTTTAGTTTCTGAGGAGTGGCTAGTGAGCTTGAAATACTGACCTTGCAGTTCAAACTGACCTTGCAGTCTAGAGCATTAACTTGCAGAGCCATATCCTATCATATTCAGCACTGTACTTAAAGATAAATATTGAAATGTTCATTTTGATGATGAAAGCAATGCCATTTTTCATTCCCAGCATAGTTAACCATTCTAACAAGGGAACACTGAATAGCTTAAAATTAGGAAAGAGGGGCACCAGGTTTGCTATCTTTCACCATACTAATGAAATATGTATGCTGGATTATATGATGAAAAACGTTGCATCAGGATTGGATAATCATTCATTAACAACCTGTGATATGTAGATGATACAACCTTGCTTGCTGAATGTGAAGAGGGCTTACAATACTTACTGATGATGATCAGAGACCACCACTTCTTTATGGATTGCACATCAATGTAAAGAAAACAAAAAACTTCACCACTGTTCCTATGTACAACATCCATGTAAATTGAGAAACAATTTAACATTTTTTTCAGATCAACCATCAACATTCTTGGAAGCATCTGTCAAGAAATCAACGATGTATTGCATTAAGCAAATCTGTGCCACAAGACCTCTTTAAAGTGTTCAAAAACAAAGATGTCAGTATTAGGACTAATGTGTGCCTGACCAAGCCATGGTATTTTCAATTACCTCATATGCATGTGAAAGCTGGACAGGGAATAATAAACATAGCAGAATAATTGATACATTTGAGTTATGGTGTTGGAGAAGAATATTAAAAGTACCATGGATTTCCAAAGAAAAAACAATCTTTGTTGGAAGAAGTACAGCTAGAATGATCCTTGAAAGCCAAGATGGCCAGACTTTGCCTCTCGTATTTCAGACATAGTGTCAGGAGGGACCAGAACCTAGAGAATGATATCATGTGTGCTAAAGTGGAGGGTCAGAAAAAAAGATGAAAATGTCCAAGGAGATGCAATGACACAGTAGCTGCAACATCAGTCTCAAACATAGCAACAATAGTGAGGTTGGCTGAGGTTGTTTTAGGACCGCATGAGCCATGTTTTGTTATGTTATGTATAGGATTGCTATGAGTCTGTACCAACTCGATGGTACCTAAAAATAACAACAATGCCTATGATATTGATATTTATGTGTTCCATTTCACTTTTGTCAACTTCTAATTCTCCTAAATTCATGCTTCATCCATTCAATATTCCATTTATTATTGGATGTTTACAGCTGATTCTCTTCATTTTGATTTGTGCCTCTGCAGCAAATGGTGGTTCGGAAAGTTTTGCTCTATTCTTGTCATCATATTCAATTGTACTCTGAGGAGGCAGCTCTTCCCCAGTGATATTTTGAGTGGCTTCTAACCTAACAGTTTTGTTTTCTGGCACTATAGCTGACAGTGTTCTGATGCTCTTCACCATGTTTCAATATTCAATATTCTGGTGCTGACAGTGGTCCACTGCTAGTCATAAGATTTTCGGTGACTAAATAATTGAAAGTAGTTGATCTACCATTCTTCCTAGTCTGTCTTAGTCTGGAAGCACAGTTGAAACCTGTCCAGAATGGGTGATCCTGCTAGTATTTAAAATACTGGTGGCATAGCTTCTAGAATCATAGCAACATAAATCACCGCATTAAGACAAACTGACAAGTTATGGGTTTAGCAGTGAGTATGTAATTATCACCTCCATGGTGAGATCTAATATGATGTTTGCACACCCAGGATGTGATGTGATCATCTCTTATCTGATGCAATTATCCTATGTGTTGTAAGTCCTCACTTCTACGATGTCAGTGACACTAAATGCAATCTATAGGAATAGGTTATATTTTGTGTTATAAAGGCAGAGAAGTAAGCAAAGTTCTGAGGGACCTACTATCACCAGGATAGAAGAGCCAGGAGTGAAATATATCATTTGGACCTAGGGATCCAGCATTGTGAATCTCTTAGATCCAGGGGAATTTTGATACCAAATGTATGATGATCTCCAAGGAATACTGAGCCTACAGAAGTACAAAGAAGACAAGTACATTCCCTCAGATATGACAAGAAGAATGCTATTCCCTAGAGTTGACACAATGAGCTTAGACTTCCAGCCTACTAAAACTGTGAGTGAAAGAATTTCTGGTTTTCAAAGCCATCCACTTGTATGTCTCTTATAGCTGCATTAGAGTACTAAGACACAAATCATTGTCAAATGTGTCTGTTAATGATTGGTACTGATATATTATTGTTGTTGCTAAGTGCCGTTAAGTCAGTTCCAAGCTATAACAGCTCTATGTACAATAAAATGAAACACAGACCAGTCCTGCACCATCCTCACAACTGCTGCAAGCTTGAGTGCATTGTTGCTGCCACTGTGACAATACAAATTGTTGGGGGTCTCTTTCTTTTTTGCTATACCTCCATTTCATGAAACATGATATATATCAAAGCAATTGATTCTTTCTGAAGATATGTCAAAATATGAGAGACAAAGTCTGGCTCTTTTGACTACTATAAGCATTCTGGTTGTACTTCTTCCAACACAAATACATTTGTTCTTCTGGCAGTCCATGGTACCTTCAATTTTCCTCTCCAACAGCACTCAAATGTGTCAATTATTCTACGGGCGTCCTTATTTTCCTATATCTAACAATGTTCTGATGCTCTTTATCATGTTTCAGTATTCACTATTCTTGTGTTATCTGACAGTACTCCACTGCTATTGAAAATACCATGGCTTGGGTCAGGTGCACCTTAGTCTTCAAACTACATCTTTGCTCTTGTATTTTCAATAGCCTCATACACATATGAACATTGGAAAATGCATGAAGAAAACCATAGCATAATTTATGCATTTGAGTTACAGTGTTGAGAAGAATAGTAAAAGAACCGTGGACTACAGAAGAATAAATCAATCTGTGTCAGAAGACGTATATCCAGAATGCTTCTTAGAAGCTAGGATGGCTAGAATTCATATTTCATGCTTTCAACTGATTATCAGGAGAGACCAGTTTCTGTAGAAGGACATCATGCTTGGTAAACAGAAGGGTCAGCAAAAATGAGGAAGACCCCAATGAGATGAATGGCACAGTGACAGTAGCAATGTGCTTGAGCATAACAATGATTGTGAGGTTGGCATAGGACTGTTCAGTGTTTCATTCTGTTGCACAAAAGGTTGTTGTGCTTTGGAAACAACTGGATGGCATCTGATACCAACAATAGCTGCATAACACTCTGGAGAGATCCCTGGCCAGCTATGATGGGCCCACCTGAGACCTCTTCTGGCCCAACCTCCAGTTTCTACTTGACCTCTTCATGTCTCCACGAGATAAGGAGCATGGGCATCTCTTGAAGGATGAAAATATTAATCCCAAAACCTTGCCCATTTTACAGTCTGTTTATAGTAAACAGACCACCTATAAGATTTCTGAATTTTACTTCCGTGTGCAGTCTAATAGAGGTTTTACTTAGCTTAAAGGGTGATCTTTCCTTTCGGGAGGCGGGAAAAAGCCAGCCCATGGTAGGAGCTGAAACCGGAGTGAAAAAGAACCATGTATGTTGTAACATACCATAAATTTTTGTCTGCTCCTACCAAAGATCTTTGCTGTGGAATCCATATTGAAGAAATGCTGTGCAAGTACCCAATTAGCATGGTACCTCCTAAGCAGACCATTTCCTGAAAAGCCCTACCTATACCTGTGAATGAACATGATGCCTTTTTTAAAAATCCAAACTTTCCCTGCCAATGTGGTGCTGTTGGATAATGCATTGAAACACAGGGTCGGTTTGAACCTCAAGGTCCAAGGTTCAAAGTCACCAACTACTCCTCATAAACCTTATTATACAGGGTCACTATGAGATGGAAGTGACTCGAAAGCACTTAGCAACAGAAACATACCTATGAAAAATCATGATGTCTTTTCCCCATAACAAAAATTTTAAATACCAGCAAAGACTTTGTTCAGAGAGGAGTTAATGCTGTGTTAAGCTTTCCCCATCTCTACTTCATAATAAACCTTTGCTCATATGGTAACCCTTCCTCACTTGACTATTGTTTATCAGTAGAAGGTAAGAACCCTCTCTAATAAGATGGTGATGTGGCTAGCACTTTCTAAAACAAAATACAGTCATGTCAATATCTTCTGTGTCTCCATTGTGGAGCAAAAAGCATTTCTGATGTATCTACCAATAAGTGGAATTTTATAATAAGAAAGTAACAGAATTATTAACTATTTGCGCTGTGTTATAACAGAAACTTTGACAAACAAAACAAACTCTACCTCTAGTATTTCCTGTTTGGAAATACAATTTTTTTTCAATGTAAATTCTGTGTGCCTGTATTACCACTTCTATTATTTTTTATACTTCCCATGAAATTGAAAAGTAACATTATTTTTACCAGAATAAGAGAGCAGTATCAGATATGACTATTTAAATCTGTAATAAATACCATAGTGGTGTGCTGTGGAGTAGATTCAGGCTCAGTTTGACCCTTCATACAGTTTCTGAGGCTATAAATCTTTACAGGAGCAAAAGGCCTCATCTTTCTCTCCCCAGTAACAGCTGGTAATTTGGAACTGCTAACTGACTCACAACCACTATGCTACCAGTGCTTCTTAATAAGCATCAGAGTATTAGGAATTACCAAGCTGTTTGAAAAAAAAAAAAAAAAAGACTCCCAGTTTGCTTTTATCATCCTTGCTTTTGCAGAATTTTCTGAAAATCAAAGTCACTTTTATTTTTCCAGTTCCACAGTGCTAAAGCAATTGGGCAATGGACTGTGAGGTTGTAAACTACATTCCTTCATTTTCCAATACATCAATACACACAAGTTAGACAAGGTTCTTAACATTGCTTATCCAATAAAATTTAAGTTGAACGACTGTCTGCAAAATACTACTGTTATAAGAGGGTTTGCTCTATGGAAGGTAGACAAGCATGAAACTAGATATTTTTTTCATTTTTCATGTATTACTTACTAAGAAAAGTGCACAAGGAGGTTAAAAAAAATCTCCTGGCTATTCAAATTTCTACTTTTAATCTATTAACAATTTAGGTGTTTGTTTTCTTACAGATTGAAAATAGAACTTTTAAATTATAATAATAATAGCTGATTTGCTAATTAATACATCATATTTTAAATTTATTCCATATAAATTTCCTGGGGGATTTGCTAGTCTGCAATAGCTTTATAAGCAATCAGAAACTAGTAGCATGCTAAACAGTAGATGTTGTCATATATAATTTTTCCTACAAAAAACACAAAAGTTATAATATGAAAGATTAAACTTGTCAAAAAAGAGGTTTGGCCTTTGCCATCAATTCCCTGGAAACAGTAACTAACCTCTTTAAATTTCCTACCTGACATTACTGGCTTTAGTTACATGGAAGTTTGGGGTAACACCCAGATAGTCCTGGTGTGGCAGCGTGAGCTAATATACTGGAATGTGATGTTGGTTTGAACTGCAAGATCAGTAGTTCAAGCTCACCAGCTACTCCTCTGAAATCTTATACATTGTTATCAACACTTAGCAACTCAATAGCACTTAACAACATCAGATAGTATATTCTCACAATGTGGTTCATAGTGGCAGCTTTGGAACACCAAGATAGTATATATAAGCAATGTGACTTAACATCAAGAGCCTAGTGCTACACAGTATAAGCTCAACCCAGAGGGTTTGGAGGCTAAGGTAAGCTATACAAGTCATCAACAATATTTATGAGACCAAGTCCCAATAAAAACCCTGAACCCCAACATTTTAGTGAGTTTCCACGGTTGTCAATGATCTGTACAAAATTTCTTATACCATTGCTAGAATACATAGGTACTGTCCCCACAATTCCACTTGCATATTATTGTTGTTAGGTGTCATTGAGTCAGTACACACTCATTGTGACCCTATGCACAACAGAACAAAACAGTACCCAGTCCTTGGCCAACCTCACAATCATTGCTGAGTCTGAGCCCATCACTACAGCAATTGTGCTAATTCATCTCATTGGGGGGTCTTCCTGTTTTCCAATCCTCCACTTCACCAAACATGATATACTTCTTCAGTGACTGGTGTACTCTGATAATATGCCTGAAGTATGAGAGATTAAGTCTGGCCAGCCTGGCTTCCAAGGAGCACTCTGGTTGTACTTATTCCAGCACAGATCTGGTTGTTCATTTTGCAGCTCATGGTACTTTCAATATTCTCCTCCAACACCATATCTCAAATGCATCAATTTTCAGTGGTCTGCCTTACTCACTATCCAACTTTCACATGCATGAGGCATTATTGAAAACAACATGGCTTGGGTCAGGCACACCTCAGTCCTCAAACTGACATAATTAGTCTTAAATACTTCAAAGAAGTCTGTGCAGCAGATTTGCCTAATGCATATGAGCTTTGATTTCTTGACTGATGCACCTATGAGTGCTGATGGTTAATTCGAGCAAAATAAAGTTTTTGACAGCTTCAATTTTTTCTCCATTGATAATGATGTTGTTTATGGGACATGAGGCTAGGGTTTTGTTTTCTTTACATTGAGATGAAACCCATACTTAAAGATGTGGTCTTGATGATCTTCATCAGTAAGTATTTTAAGTCCTCTTCACATTCAGCAAGCAAAGTGATATCATCTGCATATCGCAGGTTGTTAATGAGTCTTTCTCCAATCCTGATGCCACATTTTTCTTCATATACTCCAAGTTCTCAGATTAGTTGCTCAGCATCCGGTTTGAATAAGTATACACCTTATTAATGTAATAATGGAAACCCCACACCTTCCCTAATGTAAAACTATTTGTTGATCCCTTGTTCTGCAGGAACAACTGCCTCTTGGTATTCCTCATGCCCACAATTAGGTGTTCTGGAATACTCATACTTCACAATGGTGTCTATAGCTTGTCATGGTCCATACAATTGAAAGCCTTTGCATAGTCAATAAAACACAGGTAACATCTTTCTGGTATTCTCTGCTTTCAGCCATGATCCATTTGATGTCAGCAATGATAACCCTCTTTCTACATCCTCTTCTTAAACTGGCTTGAACCTCTGGAAGTTTTCTGTCAATATGTGGTTGCACTTGTTTTTGTATTATCTTTAGCAAGATTTTACTTGCATGTGGTATTAATGATATATTCTTATCATTTATGCATTCTGTTGGATCACCTTTCTTTAGAATGGTCATAAATATGGATATTTTCCAGTCAGTTGACCAATTTTCTTGGCATAGATGAATGAGTTCCTCTAGTGCTGCATCAGTTAGTTGAAAGATTTCAGTTTGTATTCCATCTATTCCCGGAGCCTTGTTATTTGTCAATGCCTTAAATGCACCTTGGATTTTTACCCTTAGGATCATTGGCTCAAGACCATATGCAATCTGTTGAAATGGTTGAACATAAATCATTTCTTTTCGATAAGGTGATTCTGTGTATTTCTTCTATCTAATTTTTGTGCTTTCTGCATCATTCAAAATTTTGCCAATGGAATCCTCCAATTTTGAAAGTTGAGGCTTGAATATTTTCTTTAATTCCCTCAGCTTGAAGAATGCTAAGTTGTCATTCCCTTTTGGTTTTCTAACTCCAGGTCTTTGCACATTTCATTATATTTGACTTTGTTTTTTTGAGCTGACCTTTGAAATTTCCTGTTCAGGTCTTGTACCTCCTTACCTCTTCTATTTGCTTTACCATATCTACACTTGAAAGCATGTTTCAAAGATACTTCTGACATTCATTTTGGTATTTTCCTTGTTTCTGTATGAATTTTTGCTTTATTCCTGTGTGATATTCTTGATGTCATCCCATATACTTTCTGGTCTTTAATCTTTAGTGTCTAATGCATCAAATCTGTTCTTCAGATGATCTCTAAATTGAATTGGTCATATTTTGTCTCTTTTGGATTTGATGGTGTCCTTGGTCTTGCTTTGGCAGATGAAATGGAGCTTTCCCACTGTCTCTTTCCACAAATGCAGTCAATTTGGTTTCTGTGTATTCCATCTGGTGAGGTCCATGTGTATAGTCATCTTCTATGTTGTTTAAAATAGGTATTTGCAAGGAACAAGTCATTGGTCTTGTAAAATTCTATCATGTGATCACTCGCATTGCTTGTATCACCATGGCTGTATTTTCCAACCACTGATCCTTCTTCTTTTTTTCCAACCTTTGTATTCCAATCATCAGTCATTATGAATATATCTTGATTGCATTTTTTTTTTATCATTTTCCAAATGAAGAAATAGGTAGAATTCTTCATTTTCATCATCACTGGCTTTTGTGGTTGGAGTGTAAATTAAATTAATAGTGCTATTAACTTGTCTGCCTTGTTGGTGTATGGATGCTATCCTATCACTGACAACATAGTGTTTCATGACATATTTTGATATGTTCTTTTTAATGATGAATGCAACGTAATTCCTCTTCAATTTGTGAATCCTGCAATAGTAAACCATGTGATTTCCATATTCAAAATGGCTAAAATAGTAGTCACTAAAGACTATGTTTATGTGTTCCTTTTTGTTTTTGACAATTTCCTAGAGTGATACTTCATACAATCTATATACCGATTATTAAAGGATGTTTACAGCTGTTTCTGTTCATTTTGATTTGTGCCCCATCAGCGAATGAAGGTCCGTGAGGCTTTACTTCATTCACATCATTATGGTCAACTCTATTTTGATGAGGCAACACTTCCCCAGTCACATTTTGAGTGCCTTCCAACATGAGGAGCTTATCATCCAGTACTATATCTGACAGTATTGTGCTGTGCTTTATCATGTTTCAGTGTTCAATAATCTGGTACTGAGAGTGTTCCACTGCTATTTATAACGTTTTCAGTGATTAAAAATTCAGAGTGTTCCATCTCTCCTTTTTCCTAATCTGTCTTCATATGGAAGCTCATCTGAAACCTGTCCACTAAGGGTGACCTTGCTGGTATTTAAAATACCCATGGCACATATTTCAGAATCACAGCAACACACAAGCCACCACAGTATTACAAATTGACATACAAGTAGTGGAAGACACTTTCATGTTATAATTGTCTCTAGGTGTCATCGAGTTGATACCAACTCATGGCGACCCTAGGGACAACAGAACGAAACACTCCCCAGTCCTGGGCCAACCTCAAATTGATGCCACGCTTGAGACCATTGATGCTGCCACTTTGCCAATCCATCCCACTGGGGGTCTTCCCTTTTGTCTCTGACCCTCATGATATCCCTCTCCAGTGACTGGTCCCTCCTAAAAATATGTCTGAAGTATGAAATATGAAGTCTGGCCATCCTGGCCTCTAAGTAGTGCTCTGGTTGTATGTCTTCCAACACGATCTGTTTGTTCTTTTGGCAGCCCATGATACTTTCAATATTCTCCTTCAACATCATAACTCAAAAGCATCAATTCTTCTATGATAATCTTTATTCACTGTCCAACTTCCCGTGTGTATGTGGTTGAAAATACCATGGTTGGAGTCAGGCATACCTTAGTCCTCAAGCTGACATCATTGTTCTTCAACACTTTAAAAAGTTCTGTGCAACAGAACAATGCAACAATTAATTTGATTTCTTAAATGTTGCCATCCATGAGTGTTGATGATTGATCAAAGAAAAATGAAGTCTTTGACAACTTCAATCTTTTCTCCAATGACAAGAATGTTGTTTATTGGACCAGTATTGAGGATGTATGGTTTCTTTATATTGAAATGCAATCCATACCAAAGGCTAGGGTCTTTGATTTTCATCAGTAAGTATTTTAAGTCCTCCTCACTTTCAACAAGCAAGATTGTATCATCTGCATATCACAGATTGTTATTCTTCCTCCAATTCTGATGCCATGTTTTTCTTCATATAACCCAGATCCTTGGATTATTTGCTCAGCATACAGGTTAAATAAGTATGGTGGAAGAATACAACCTTGTCACACACCTTTCTTAATTTTAAACCATTCAGTGCTTCCATGTTCTGTTTAAACAACTGATTCTTGGTATATGTACAGGTTCCTCATGAGCACAATTAAGTGTTCCGGAATACTCATACTTCACAATGTTTTCCATAGTTTGTCAGGATCTACACAATTGAAGGTCTTTGCATAGTCAATAAAGCACCAGTAAATATCTTTTTGGTGTTCTCTGCTTTCAGCCAAGATCCATCAGACATCAACAATGATATCCTTCAGTCCACATCCTCTTCTGAATCTTGCTTGAACCTCTCTAAGCTCTCTGTGAATGTATGCTTACAGCTGTTTCTATATTACCTTTAGTAAAACTTTACTTTCATGAGATATCAAAGATATTGTCCAATGATGTACTCATTCCGTTGGGTAATCTCACTTTGGATTGGGCACAAATATGGATCTCTTCCAATCAGTTGGCCAGAGAGTTATGTTCAAAATCTCTTGGCATAGATGAGTGAGTGCCTCCAGTGCCACCTCACTTTTTTGAAATATTTAAATTTTTATTCCATCAATTCCTGGTGCCTTGATCTTTGCCAATTCATTCAATGCATCTTGGAGTTCTTCCTTCAGTATCATTGACTCTTGATCTTAAGCTACCTCTTGAAATGTTTGAACATTGATCATTTCCTTTTGGTAGAGTGACTCTGTGCATTCCTTCCATCTTCTCTTGATGTTTTCTGCATCACTCAGTAATTTTCCCAGAGAATACTTCAATAACTAAAGTCAAGACTTTAATATTTTCTTCTTTTCCCTCAGCTTGAGAAATACTGATTGTTTTCTTCCCTTTTGTTTTTTCTAATTCCAGGTCGTTACACATTTTGTTACAATATTTGACTTTGTCTTCTCAAGCTGACCTTTCTAATTTTATGTTCAGCTCTTGTACCTCCTCATTTGTTCCATTTGTGTTAGCTCTAGAGAAAGTTTCAGAGTCTCTTCTGGCATCCATTTTGAACTTTTCCTTCTTTCTTGTATTTTTAAAGACTTTTTTCTTTCTCCCTGTATGATGTTCTTGATGTCATCCCAC
>NW_006408663.1:8702191-8716018 GCF_000296735.1 Chrysochloris asiatica | reverse complement strand
ATAAGGAAGATCGTAGAAGAATTGATGCCTTTGAATCGTGGTATTGGAGGAGAATACTAAAAGTGCCATAGACTGCCAAAAGAACCAATAGATCTGTTTTGGAAGAAGTGCAGCCAGATTGCTCCCTGGAGGCCAAGATGGCTAAGCTTCGTCTCTCATACTTTGGACATATTGTCCTCAGGGAACAGTTGCTGGAGAAGAATGTCATACTGGATAAGGTGGAGGGTCAGAGAAAAAGAGAAAGACCCCTAACGAGATGGATTGGCCAGGTTACATCATTGATGGACTCAAGTGTGGCAGCGGTAGTGAGGTTGGCCCAGGATTGGACATTGTTTCGTTCTGCTATGCATGGGGTCACTATGAGTCAGTTCTGACTTGATGGCACCTGGCAAAAACAACAACAATGATTCTTACTAGCAAATTGGTTAACCGAATGGTAGTCTTCTACCACTTGTCTATCAGTTTGTTATACTGTGGTTTCTTGTGCATTACTGTGAGACTGACACCTCTGCCTTTGGTATTTTACATACCAGCAGGATCACCCATGGTACACAGGTTTCTGTGGAGCTTAAAAGAATAAGACAAACTAGGCCAAAGGAGTGTCAAGCCACATCTGAATACCCAGCTACTGAAAACCTAATGAATAGCTGCTGAGGAACATTTTTTGTTACAGTGAATTATGAGATCACTCCTTGTGGACAGATTCTAGCTGAATTTCAAGACTAAGACAAGTGAAGCATAAAGTCCTAGCAATCTGTTTCAAAAATGAACAAGTGATAACCCTATGGATCACCAAGAGTATTCAGATAAGATGACACTCAAAATATGCATGAAGGTGGCAAAACATAAAACAGTGTTTTGTTCTGCTACACATAAGGTTGCTATGAGATGGAGTCGACTCAATACCAAAAACAAAACAAAACAACAACAACAAAAAAAAACCACAATAATTGCATTTTGTTTGAAAATAGCATGTAAGGAAGTAAAATATTTTATGCTTTTGGGCTTTTGGGTATTACAATTTCTAGACATAGGAAGAAATGGAAGAAGGAATATAATGAAATTGCTTTTCTATTCTATAACAAAACACAATAAAACAAACAAAAACAAACACGCCAATGCCATTATATCAAGGAGAGTCAAATAAATACCTGTTCCTAGTTTATTTCTGAAGAAAGACTTCTTTTTTGATTCTAATAAATGCCAATTTGTGAGACTCAACATGGAACTCAAATTAAAGTTATTTGTTATATTAAAGGTATGTCTAAAGGCAAATTTGGAATAATATTTAGTTACCGTATCTTCATATTGAACTATGAAAATTAAACAACAAATACTGTAAAATGTCACCATGATTTTGACTGC
Source organism: Chrysochloris asiatica (assembly GCF_000296735.1). NCBI lineage: Eukaryota > Metazoa > Chordata > Mammalia > Afrosoricida > Chrysochloridae > Chrysochloris > Chrysochloris asiatica. The sequence goes on along the minus strand of NW_006408663.1, from coordinate 8,714,653 downwards.
TTAGGAAACATCATTTATATACACATGTGATTTCTATGCATGTTGGTTACATTCAACTCGTAATTTTCCTCAATTTGTGTATCAAAAGTAAAAAAGTAAGAGAAACACAGATGTTGATTCATACTGTGATATTTCTTTGGACATTTTGCAGTGTAACTTATTTTGGATTCATTCAAGGACTTAGATTTCAAAGGAAATCTTAATTGCCAAATGTAATATAAACTTCTTTTCCTAATAAACTGTTGAAATAATGTGACTTTCCCTTAAATGCTATTGAAAGCACTAATCAAATTATTTATAAGTCAATTGTTTTTATTTTATGAGGTTGACTACTAAAATATCATACCTTTCACTTTTGGTGTGATTCTAAATTACTTTCTAGAGAAGTTTTCTCTGTTAGCATTCACATATGAATTAGCTCTATTTACTATTATCCTCTAAATTAATTATCAGAATTTTACCAATAAAAAATAAATATCATTCCATCCTTACCAATTGTTATGAAATAATTCTTCAAAAAAAGCATTTTTAAGCACTCTGTGCCAAATTTTTCCAATTATTAACTTTCCCAGCAACTAGTTTTTATACCATTTTACTGATATATAAAGAAGGACCAGGATTTAATTTATTTTAGCACTGTATTAACTTTTATTTAGCTACTTATACTAACTCCTCTACTTGTCTTACTGTGGTGGCTTATGTCTCACTATGAGGCCAGGAGCAGTGCCACTGGAATTTCAAATACAGGAGGGATCACTCATGGTAGACAGGTTCCATCACAGCTTCCAGACTAAGATAAATAAGAAGCACCTGATGATCTCCTTATAAAAATTATTGACCTTTGAAACTTTAAGAAAAGCAGTAGAACATTGTCTAACATAGTGTTGGAAGAAAAACCTCTCAAGCAAGAATGCACACAAACTAAAATAGGAAGAGCTGCCTCCTTGAAGCAGAATCAACCTTAATGTCATGGATGGAGTTAAAATTGGGTGTACTGTCATTTACTGCTATGGTACATTCAAAAGGTGAGAAGAAAAATTGCAAATATCCATCAATAATTTGAAATTATTCTTGTTTTTTGATGTGTTCTGGAGTTAGTTTGGAAAGATACCCACCCTGTATAAGGTTTCCAATAATTTAAATCTTCGTTGCAGCAGAAATCCTCATCTGTCTCCTACTGAGCAGCTTGCAATGCATATCATTTGGAGCCATTGCACTCTCAATTGAAAATTGGAAGGCACAAAATATGAATTTAGTAATACTGGAAATAAGCAAAAGTGAAATGGAACATATACAGATTGGATATCCTAGATCTTAGTAAACAGAAATGTACTGGATTTGACCATTTGGAATCAGAAAATCAGGTGTACTATGTTCAAAATGCAAATTAACAAGGAATATAGTAAAAAAAAAAAATTCAAGATTTAACCTTACAAAACTGTCAGTGGTGATTGGACATTTCCAAACATTTGCAAAGACCAGTCAATATGACTGTTATTCAAATTCACATGCCAACCAGTAAACTCACAGAAATAGAACATTTTTAAGAATTCTGTATTCTTGAATTGATTAAATGCACAATTAGGATGCCCTTGATCATTGATGATTAAACTATGAATGTTGGGGAAAAGAAAGAAGAAGAATCAATAGTTGGAAATTATGGCCTTGTTGATAGAAACATAGCAAGAAATAGCATGCTAGAGTTATATAAGATCAGTGAATTATTCATTGCAAGTAACTTTTTCAACAATACAAAAGCAAGTATATATGTGGACCTCACTGGGTGGAATACATAGGATGGAAATCAACAACATCAGTGGAAAGAGACAATTGAGAAGCTCAACATCAAAAGTCAGTAAAGGACATGACCAGTTGCAGAATAGGACATCAGTTGTTCATATGCAAATTTAATTTCAACTTGAAGAAAATTAAAACAAATCCACAAGAATCACTATATGATATTGAGTATAATTTGCCTGAATTAAGAGACCATCCCAGGAACAAACTTGAGAAATTTAACACTAGTGACCAAATACCAGATGAGTTGTGGGATGATATCAAGGACATCATACATACAGAAAGAAAGGGATCATTAAAGAGACCCGAAGGTAAGAAAACAACCAAAGAGGTATCAGAAGAATTGAAATTTGTCTCTTAAATCTAGACGAACTAAAGCAAATGGAAGAAATGATGATGTAAAATTGTTGAATGGGAAATTTCAAAGCATGGCTCAGGAAGACAAACTGCAGTATTATAATAAAGTATGTAAAGAAATCTAGTTAAAAGAAGAAAAAAAGAGAAGGTCACACTGGGAATTTCTCAAACTGAAGTGCTAAAACAAAATGTCAAACCTCAATTTGCAATATTGAATTATTCTGTGTATGTGCTGTGGTGCTGTCTGATAAGCACTTGACTGTAAGGTTAGTTTGAGCTTCAAGGTTGGTGGTTGGAAACCCTATACAGGGTTTCTGTGAGTCAGAATTCATCAAAGGCACTTAATAACAACAAAAACAAATGGACAAAATATGGAAAAACATAGGAAGCTCCAAAAAAAAGGTGAAAGGAATGCAAAGTCACTGTACTAAAAAGCATTGGTAGAGCTTAAAATTTCAGGAGTTAGCATATGATAAATGAAGGAAGAAGTCCAAGTTGTACTGAAGGCATTGGTAAAAAAACAGACATTCAATAATTGCAATAATAATTGAGATGTTTCAACAAATGGATACAGTAATGGAAGTATTCATTTGTCTATACCAAGAAATTTAGGATACAACTACCTAGCCAAACAATAGAAAAAGACATTTTGTCAATACTGCCCAAAGCAATTTAATTACATGATGTAATCCCAATCCAGATTCCAACAACATTCTTCAAAGAGATGGAAAAGAAAATTACAAACTTTATATGGAAAGTAAAGAGACCCAGGATAAGCAAAGTACTGCTTAAGAAGAAAAACAAGGTTGGAGGCCTCTCATTCCCTGATTTCAAAATTTACTACATAACTACAGTGGTCAAAGCAGTCTGGTACTGATACAATGAAAGATACATTGATCAATGGAACAGAAATGAGAATCCAGAAATTAACCCATCCACATACAGCCAACTGATTTTCAACAAAGTGCCTTGGTATATTGCATGGGGAGGAGATAGTCTCTTTAACAGATGGCGCTGGCAGAACTGGAAAGTGATATGCAAAAGATTGAAATAAGACCTTTACCTTATGCCCTATATAAAAAAAGGAACTCAGCATGAATTAAGGACCTAAATGTGAATCCCAAAATTATGAAGGTCATCAATGAAAAAATTGGGACAAAAATGTGAGGGTTCTAATTCAGGGCATACACAAACGACCAAATATTTTCAAAACTACACAAATAAAAGTAAACAAAATAGATGATTGGGACATACTAAAAATTAAAAACTTATGTACATCAAGAGACTTCATCAGAAGAGTAAAAAGGGAACCCACGGAATGTGAAAAAATCTTTTGCAGCAACATATCAGATAAGGGACTCATTTCTAAAATAAAAAGGAAACTACAACACCTCTACTAGAAAAAGACAAAAAAAAAAAAAAACAATTAAAAAAAGGACATGAACAGATACTTTACCAAGGAGGAGATTCAGGCAGCCAACAAGCATAAAAAGAATTGTTCATGATCACTAGTCATCAGAAAGATGTAAATCAAAACAACAATCAGATATCATCTTACACCAGCAATAACAGCAAAGATTTAAAAAAGTAGAGGACAATAAATACTGTGGCAAGGATGCAGAGAGACTGGGACCCTCCTACATTGTTGTTGGGACTGCAAAATGGTCCAACCACTCTGGAAAGCAATACGGCACTTCCTCAGATGGTTGGAAATAGAAATACCTTATGATCTAGCAATCCCTCTATTTGGTATTTACTCACAAGAAATATGAGCCATATCACGAGTACATATATACACACCAATGTTCTTAGCAACACTATTTACAATAGCAAAAAGATGGGAAACAGACTAAATGCCCATCAGTTGAAGAATGGATAAACAAACTGTGCTAAGCACAACGGAATATTATGCTATCTTGAAGAACAACAAGGAATTTGGAAGCTACCACATAACATGGATGAACCTTGAGGACATTATGCTGAGTGACATTAGTCAGTCACAAAAGGAGAAATACTGCATAGGATCATTACTGTAAAAGACTAAGAAAAAGAACCCACCCAAAAGGGGGGGGGGAGCAAAACTATATATATACTTGCTTATCACAGGGATGTATGGGATGAGAGGAGGGGGGTAGGAAGAGGAAGATGGAGCACAGGGTAGGGAATAGACACAGGAAAGCTGGGTGGACAGGCTGGCAATGCACAAGAAGGGGGAGGGGAATGGAAGAACAAGGTCGATGGGAAAACAGTTACGCAGGCTCACATGGGCTAAGTGGGACAGAGGTAAATGATGATGTATGCATAACCTTGGAACAACAGGGCTTCAGGATACAGGGATTGAAGCATGGTTTAAAAAGGCAAAAGAGGGAAATAATGTTAAGATACTTGACTGTCTTTTGAATCTTGATTTCCCTTGCCTACCATTGTGAAATAGACATTTGAGGTGGGAGAAAGGAATAGCCAGAAATATCATAGTAGAAAGCTTGTAAGTCTGTCTTCAGCCTATAACTGATTGGAGTACTTTAAAGGGGACTAGAAATCTCCCAGTGAATGAGACCTCCTGTGGAGTTTTTGCATTGCATAAGACCATAGGTGGAAACTAGAACCCCATCCAGAGTTGTCTGAGGTGGCAAATTTCCACTGGAAAGGACAAGTAGACCAGCCTGGAGTGGCTAGAAGAACAGAAGATACTTCATGAAGAAAGACCAGCAGGAAAAATCAGAAACAATAATGGCAGTATGATTGATTACTACAAGAACAAGTAAGCTGTTTGCCTGGGAGCCATGAAGGAAGTGGTCGGGTCTCCTCAGAGCAAACTCCCTTCCAAGACTAAGATTCAAGATAAATAAACGAGCAGGTATGTGGTCTGGCTGGTGACCATGTTGGTCACCGATAAGGGGAAAAGGGGGAAAAAAAGAAGTGAAGTTGGGATCTAAATCTGATCACATTCAATAGACTCCTGTGAACCTGGGTGGACACCTAGATGGCCAGCAGCTACGGCAAGACCCCGGGAACTCTTGGGTCCAGAGGCAGTGACATGGCTACAGAGGACTAGAGCAGAGAGAGAAACATCCAGCTGATATGAAGTAAGGGGAGATGCACAAGAACACTCATACTTGCAGATAGTACCCACTTGACCTGGCTTTGATGGCTGGATAATCAGAACTCGACTAGAAGAAGAAAGAAGAGGGAAGAAAAAAAAAAGAATAACTCACTACAATCTGATGAACTTTACCTATAAGTATGGATGTAGTAGCTCAAAAAATGGAACAAATCTTTACATCAAGGATCACTCCCACTCCCTCAGTACACAGGGTTGACAGGGATGGGCAATTTAGACATTGGCTACCCAAAATGGGGAGGAAGCTATAAAGGCAAGAAGTGTCTGGCTTACAAGCTTTCAAGATAGAGCCTAGTTCCTGATGGGGCAGGAGTAGGTAGTACCTCCAATGAATGATTTCCAATCTGTCGGGACACTGCTGGGAAAAGGAAATGTGGATAAGACTCTTGTGGTATAATAGTGAATAATTGTTATCAGGACTGACTATGAGGATTGGAAATGTAAAGGCAGATGTTTTTTTGACAAAAGGAGGGGAGTGATTGGTTTTGCTGTCTAGGAGCTGAGGTCCCTGGGACCATTAAGTGAGAAGAGTGGAGAGTGCGACCCTACCCAGAGAGGCAGTGATGCCAGGGATGGAGACAGAGAGGATGACTTGGACAGATGGAGCAACTTGGGACACTGGACTCAGGGAGGTAGAGGGGTTGTGTGATGACAGCAGTGAGGATGGGCCTGTGGGGTATATTCTTTGGTTATTTGATGATGCATGGAGGGGATTGTAATCATTGCAATTAAACAAGATATGATAGGATGAATGCAAAACTGATGTTCTCCCATGTAAACCCACATAATTCACAATAATTTTTTTTTTTTAAAGAAAGAGACACATTTTGTGCTCATTCCAAAAAAAAAGGTAATCCAACAAAAATAAGAAATCATAGAATAAAATCTTTAATATTTGTGGTACCATGCCTGTTTTTATATTCAATGTCTTGATTCCCACCTAGTGATTGAATAGGATCGTGCAAATAAGGTACACAAGCTGGGATTGGTTAGTTTTGCCATTTAGCATGGTTTAAAAGAAGCCACCTCAGAAACACAATCAGATGATTCCCATACATACCATTAAGAAGGAAGAGCATGCATGGAACATGATATCCCTACCTAGAAAACTGGTAACAGCAGAGGTTATGGCAGAGGTGATGCAATGGAGAGACAGAGCAGCTTCAGGTTCTAGGTCCATGGACTGAGGAAAGCTGAGTGCTTATTGACAGGAGATTGGCTTGCAGAATGTGCTATTTGGGCATTCACATATTGACTAAAAGGGCTTTATAACATTTGCTGGAGCAGGGCAGAGGCCAAGAGGCTACATGCCTAAGAGGGTAAAGACAAGAGTTTGGGGTGTTTGCAGAAATAGCAGACAAAAAATGTTTCTGACTACAGAACTGCTACATCCTGAGATTTTCGGATCATGAGTTCTACCCTGTTCACTTCCCTAATAAGCCCATTGTGAGTATTGTTATGAGTTTTGTGTGGCCATTGCAAGTATTATCAAACCCAAGTGAGACACAGGCAGTGCTGTGGGAAAGATGGTTGGTGACAGAATAGGATAAAGAAGGTTGTAGGGTGGATGCATGTCTAACCTCCGCTTCATAGGAATTGGCTTTGGGCTTATTTTGAGTTTGATATTCTTTCCTCATTGTGAAGTCAGGGAAGCCATAAATGGCTCCCACATTGTTCTTGCAATATCATATACTAGAAAATATTAGTTGGAGATAATAAAAATATGGTTGTAGTAGTACATTGATAGAAATTCCCAGAAATTTAATGCAAAGTCAGAAGAGAAAATAGAAGACAAGAGAACATTGCTGATGTTATCTTGGCTGAATACAAAGGATAACAGAGAGATGCTTACCTGCATTTTATTAAATATCAAAAGGAATTTGACTATGTGGATCACAATAAATTAGGGATAACATTGTGAAAAATGGAAAATCCACAACACTTTGAGTTGTGCTAATGAGAAAATCTGTACATAGACCAAGAGTCAGTTGTTCAAACAGAACAGAGGGATACTGCATATTTTAAAATCATGAAAATTATGAATCAAGGATGGATTATTTCAACATATTTATTCAGTATGTATGTTTAGCAAATAATCAAGAAGGTGCAGTACATAAAAAAGAATGTGGCATCAGGATTGAAAGAAGACACATTAGAAATATGCATATAACACAGCATTGCTTGCTGAAAGAGCAGAGGACTTGAAGGCTTTACTGATGAAGGTCAAATATTTCAGCCTTCAGTGTGCATTATACTTAAACATAAGAAAATTAAAAAACCTTAAATCTGAACCAATAAGGAACATCATGATGAATAGAGGAAATAACGAAGTTGTCATTGATTTCATGTTCATTTTGAAATGGGGCAGTGAGAAACTCAGAACACTTGGAAAGTTTTAGCTTAGAGAAAATATAATGAGATCCAGACAGTCATAACAACTATAGTTAAAATGTAACTTCTTTCCTAACTACGTATCATAGTCAATTACTTTCCCATAGTTAATCTCATTTATAATAATTTCTTCTTTTAATTGGTAACTAATCTCCACTCAAAAGTATATTCCAGGAAGGGTTAAAAATAGCTACAAATTTCTTGTAGTCCACTGCTAATCACAATTGCAAAAAAGTTAATGGTGCCTGTTAAAAGCAACATATCCAGATCTTCTTTCCCTTGTCTTCCTTTCCTCTTCTTGCTTTTATTCCACCTGCTCCTTCTTCTTCCCATACCCTGTCTCCCACTTCTTCTCCTGCCTCAGAGGGCATTCAACCCCTGGTCAGTGATCAACAGCAGCCATGACTGTAGGTGTATCCAGTGTCTGCACCCAGACACACAGAAAGAACGTCATAGAGAACAACAGCACACACACCAGACAAAGCAGTAACAGGGAATGGTCCCAGAACTCTGAACTATATATAAAGGAATAGTTTTACTGTTAGTAGAATCCCTTGAGGAAGCAAGAAAATTGGTATTTGCTGAGTGGCTGCTGCAAGCAGATTCCCAGCCTAGTCATCTTAAAATGGTCTCACAGTCACCTTGAGAAGGGCACAGCCATCATGAGAAGGGAGTAGTAACTTTGAAAGGGTGTAGTCATCTTGAGAAGGGGGTAGTTTTCTTGAGAAGGGTGCAGCCATCTTGAGAAGCACACAGTCGCAGACAATACAGAAGCAGGACAGAAATCCCATCACAGAAACCTGACCAATCTTCAGAGATAAAAGTGTGAACAATTTTTCATTAGCCCATTTCCCTTTTTCTGTCTGTGCACCAAGACTAAGGTGACTAGAGGGAGTGCCAGAGCAAGTAGACACCCCTCCTACCCTGGGACACTGCCACTGCTCACACATACAGGTGTTCTTAGCTGTGAACTATTTCCCACTAGGAGAAAAACAGACTATCTTGCTACTTTTTTTGCCACCCACCCCCTTATAAAGCAAAGTAAGATCTTTCTCTCCCTATGTTACTGAAAAGGTGACAGCAATTGCAGTCATATAGCCAATCTACAATCACACCCTATAAAATCCCACCATCCAGGCAAGAGCCAATACCAGCTGCTATACACTAGATAGACAGCCAGCACCTACTACAATTACTGAGTTGAATAATAAGAAAAATTAAAGGGAAGCCCATCTCCTGATCACATCTACCTGGAGGAATCAGAAAGCATAATAATACATCAAAATGCATTCAATTAATTATCAACATCACACCTAGTTATTGAAGATGCCCAGGAAACAAATGACCATATCAGCACATGCTAAGAAACAAGATAGAGTAATTGAGACCAATGAGCTAGAGGTAGACCTAGAGGTCACATTAAAAGGAGGGCAGGCTTTGGAACTGCCTGAGAAGGAATTCAGGAGAATGATATTGAAATGCATCCAAACACTCCACAGAGAGATTGAGAAAAATAAGGAAGAAATAAGGAAAGTGTTACAGGAACAATCAAATAAGACAGAAACAGCACTGGAAACTATTCAAAGCCTGCAAAAAAGAGGTTCAACCAATTAATAATAAAATATAAGAAACGGACAATACACTGTAAGGGCAGAGGAGTAGAACTGAAGAGACAGAAGTCAGAACCAGCAAGCTGGAAGACAAATGTTTCAATACTGTTAAAATAGAGGAGCAAGCAGAAAAAAAAAAAAAAATTAAAAAAAATCTGAAGAAAGTCTAAGCTTCATGTGGGACAACATGAAGAGGAATAACTTAAGAATTATTGGCATTCTGGAACACAAAGAATCCCAGAATCCACAGAGGAAATAGTTGAAGAGCTTCTGGGAAAAAAAAAAAAAAAATGTCACTAATATGAAAAACGAAGATAGGCATTCAAGAAGGTGAATGAATCCCAAAAAGGATAGACCCCAAGTTCTACAAAATCAAAGGCAAGGATTCCTGAAAGCAGCTAGAGAAAAGAGAAGTATTACTTACAAAGGCAAGAAAATCAGATTAAGCCCTCATCTCTGAGCAGAAACAATGCAGGCAAGAAAGCAATTTGGAGACATATAAAACCCTGAAAGAAAAACACTGCCAACCAATACTCATCTACCCAGCAAAGCTGTCAATCAAATATGACAGTGTAATAAAAACATTCCCAATAAACAAAAGCCAAGGAATTTTTCCAAAGCCAACCCAGCACTTCAAAACATCCTAAAGGTAGTTATTTGGACTGAGAACCAACAAGAATAGACAACTGCCAGAGACTGGAATACAAAGCAGCACCAGCCAGAACTCAATTGACAAATGGTAAAATCCAAAACAGAACAAAACTATAAGAATGAATTCAGAGGACATGGGAGGTCAGTCTACGAGCTAAACAATTACAACGTGAAAGAAGTTGAAAATAAAGGACAAGAGATCCAGATGGTGAGGAGGTCAGGTAGACTGCATGATAAAATAAGACTCTTGTAAATGGAGGAAAAAGTTAATAGAATACAGGTTAACCTCAAAGAAAATTAATACTTCACAACATTCCAAGGAAATGAAAATCCAAGAAGAACATGGAAACTTTAAAACTATGAAGAGACTGACAAGAAAAACACAAAAACCATGAACGCAGCACAGGAAGGAATGTAGAACAAAGAAACCAGCAGCATCACAAAAAACAAAACAAAAATAATGACAACAACTAATTCATATCTATCAATAATTTCATGGAATGTCAATGGATTAAATACATCAGTTAAGACACAGAAAGTGGCAGAATGGATAAGAAGAAAAAAAAATCCATCAATATGCTGTCTGCAAGAAACACACCTTATACACAAAGACAAAAACAGACTAAAAGTTGAAGGATGGGAAAAAATATATCAAGGTAATTGCAATAAAAAATGTCAAGAGTGGCAATACTAATCTCTGATAAAATAACCTTTAAGGCAAAAACAAGCATAATAGATATAGATGGATATTATCTCATGATTAAAGGGTAAATAGAACAAGATGGCATAACCATAATAAATATCTATGCTCCCAGTGAAAGAGCACCAAAATATGTAAAGCAAACTCTAGTGGATTTGAAAAAAGAAATGGGCAAATCTACAATAATAGTGGGATATTTTAATATACCATGTTCAGAAAAGGGTACAACAACCAGAAATAAACTCAACAAAGACACAGAGGAACTAAACAACACAGTCAACTGTACCTCATAGATGTGTGCAGAGCATTCAACTCAAAAACAGCACAATACACATTCTTTTCCAGTGCACATGGAACATGCCTCCATAAATTTACAAACGAATGTGGTCACCAGCAAAACCATATGCCTGCTTATGTATTCCCCTTGAGTCTCAGTCTTGGAAGGGGGTTTGCCCTGAGGGGACCCAACCACTTGACCTAATGAATGTCTGGTGAACAACTTGCTTGTTCTTGTACTAGTCAATTGACTGATGTTATTGTTTTTTTTATTTTTCCTCTTGGTCTTTTTTTCAAGAAGTATTAGAAACAAATACTTTTGAATGATGATGCATGGAGAGGATTACAATCATTGCAATGAAATGAAGACTGTAAAACTGATGTTCTCCCATGAAAACTATCACTCAATTCTCAATAAAACTTTTTAAAAAAATGTTAAAAAGCAAACATATCACTTTGAGTACTGAGGTGCACCTGACCCAAGCCACTGTATTTTCAATCACCTATATATGCAGAAGCTTGGAGATACAGGTGTTGTGATTCACTTTTTGGTATCTGTTCATTGGTCTCTTGCTGTCTGTGCACCTCCATTCTGTTGACTAGAGGGGATACCTGAGCGAACTGATACCCCACCCCAACCCATGGAGGATTCTACTACTACTGTGCACAGATCTCCTAGAAACTGAAAATGACAGTTTGCACTTAAAACCAAATGGTCACCACTCGTCTGTCAGTTTGTTGTACTGTGGAGGCTTGGATTTGCTATGATTCTGAAAGCTATGACACCTGTAATTTAAATAACCAGCAGAGTCTCCCATGGTAGACAAGTTTCAGATGAGCTTCCAGACAAACACAGAGTAGGAAGAAAGAGTGACTAATTACTTCCAAATATTTAGTCACTGAAAACCTTATGAATAGTAGAGAAACACTGTCAGATATAGTGCCGGAATATGAGCCACTCATGTTGGAAGGCACTCAAAATGCGACTCAGGATGAGTTGCAGCCTCAAAGTAGAAATGACCATGATAATGCGAATAGAGTAAAGCTCATCGGAGAAAAGCCCCCAGGACCTTCATTTGCTGATGGGGTAAAACTCAAGATGAAGAGAATTAGCTGTAAACATCCATTGATAATTAGACCATGGAATGTATGAAGTATGAATCTGGGAAAATTGGAAGTTGTCAAAAATGAAACGGATCACATAAATATCGATATCTTAGGTATTAGTGAGCTGAAATGGATTGGTATTGGCCATTTTGAATCTGACAACCACATGGTTTACTATGCCAGGAATGAAAAATTGAAGAGGGATGGTGTTGCACTCATCATCATAAAGAATATATCCAGATCAGTCATGAGGTACAACGCTGTCTGTCTGATAGGACAATATCCATGTGCCTACAGGGAAGCCCAGTTAATACCACTATTATTCAAATTATGCACCAATCACTAAAGCCAGTGAGGGCGAAAGAGAAGATTTCTACCAATTTCTTCCATCTGAAATTGATCAAACATGCAATCAAGATGTATTGATCATAACTAGTGATTGGAATGCAAAG
>NW_006408663.1:8696189-8701117 GCF_000296735.1 Chrysochloris asiatica | reverse complement strand
GCTGGAGAAGGATGTCATGCTGGATAAGGTGGAGGGTCAGAGAAAAAGAGGAAGACCACCAACGAGATGGATCAGCCAGGTGGCATCACTGATGGCGTCAAGTGTGGCAGCGGTGGTGAGGTTGGCCCAGGATCAGATATTGTTTCATTCTGCTGTGCATGGGGTGGCTATGAGTTCCAACTCGATGGCACCTGACAACAACAACAACAATGTTCAACCATTTCAAGAGGTAGCATATGATCAAGAGTTAATGATACTGAAGGAGGAAGTCCAAGGTGCATTGAAGGAATTGGCAAAGAACAAGGCACCAGGATTTGATGGAATAAAATTTGAAAATCTTTCAAGAAAGTAAGGCAGCACAGGGGGCACTCACTCATCTTTGCCAAGAAATTTGGAAGACAACTATCTGGCTGACTGATTAGAAGAGATCCATATGTGTGCCCATTCCAAAGAGAGGTGACCCAACAGAATACAGAAATCATCGGTCAATCCCTTTCATATCTCATGTGAGTAAAGTTTTACTTAAGGTAATACAGATATGACTACAATCATACACTAACAGAGAACTTCCAGAAGTTCAAGCTGTATTCAGAAGAGGCCATGGAATGAGAGATATCATTGCTTATGTCCGATGGATCTTGGCTGAAAGCAGAGAATATAAAAAAGATGTTTGCCTATGCTTTATTGACTATGCAAAGTCTTTTGATTGTGTGGATCATGACAAGCTATGGACAACATTGTAAAGTGTGAGTATTCCGGAACACTTAATTGTGGTCATGAGGAATCTGTACCTGGACCAAGAGGTAGTTGTTTGAACAGAACCTGGGAAAACGAATGTTTTAAAATTAAAAAAGATGTGCAACAAGATTGTATTCTTACACCATACTTATTCAACCTGTATGCTGAGCAAATAATCCAAGAAACTAGGTTCTATGAAGAAAAAATGTGGCATCAGGATTGGAGGAAGAGTCATTAACAACCTGCAATATGCAGATGATACAACCTTGCTTGCTGAAACTAAAGAGGACTTAAAATACTTATTTATGAAGATCAAAGAGCACAGCCTTTAGTATGGATTACATCTCAATGTAAAGAAAACAAAAATCCTCACCACTGGACCAATAAACAACATTCTTATCGATTGAGAAAATATTGAAGATTTCAAGGACTTCATTCTTCTTGGATCAACTATCAACACCATGGAAGCAGTAGTCAAGAGATCAAAGAACTTATTGCATTAAGAAAATCTGATGCACAAGAATTTTTTAAAGTGTTGAAGAACAAAGATGTCAGCTTGAGGACTAAGGTTCACCTGACGTAAGCCACGGTGTTTTCAATAACCACACATGCATGCGAAAGCTGGACAGTGAATAAGGAAGACCATAGAATAATTGATGCTTTTAAGTTCCTGTGTTGGAGGAGAAAATTGAAAGTGCCATGGGCTGCCAGAAAACCAATAGATCCATTTTGGAAGAGGTCCAGTCCTAGTGCTCCTTAGAGGCCAAGATGGCCTAACGTCGTCTCTCATACTTTGGACATATTGTCTGGAGGGACCAGTCACTGGAGAAGGATATAATGTTTGGCATGGTGGCGGGTCAGAGAAAAATATGAAGACCCCCAATGAGATGGATTAGTTAAGTGGAAGCATCGATGGACTGAAGCATGGCAACAATAGTAGGTTGGCCCAGGATCGGGCAGAGTTTCTTTCTGCTATGCATAAGGTCACTATGGGTCAGTACCAATTGAATGGCACCTAACAACAACAACATATATACACAGAAGTCCTGGTGTGACACTGTGGGCTAAAACGTCAGACTGCAAAGTCGTTTGAACTGCAATGTTGGTGGTACAAGTTCACCAGCTGCTCCTTGGAAACCCTATACATTGTTGCTATGGGTCAGAATTGACTTGATGGCACTTAACAACAACAACAATATATTCACAAGCTGAACAATGAAGAAGGAGGTCCATAGAATAACTGATAATTTGATTTATGATGTTGTCCAAGAATCTGAATGCACTACTGTGGTGTATGGAGTCATGGTGTGTCATTGTGGGTTAATCTCCTGGACTGCAAATTTGGCTGGAATCATAAATTTGCAGCTCAAGCTCAGATACCCTATACAGGATGGCTATGATTCAGAATTGACTCAACAGCACTTTTCAACAACAAGTGTGGTTTTTATGTCTCTGCTAGCCATAGGCTGTAACTTCCACCAAACACTGTTTTTGCCCTACTGTGTCTGGGTAAGAGAAGGTTGGAGAAGTTACTGATAGGGTGATATGATTCAACTGTGGATGTTAGCAGAGTTAATTATAATTGTTAAAACCTGAAGCTCTAGTATGAGTATAAAATAAACTATCTCAGAAGCAGGAGACGGGATCTCACTACTATCTAAGAAGAAGAGCCAGGAGAGGCTTCTGTCCTTTGGATCTTGAGATCTCTGAACATTGAGTCTCTTTGACCCAGAGACAGAAAGCTGGGACACTGTACCAGTAGCAAAGGAACAACAGCAAGAGCCCAAGAACCAGAGCACGAGACAGAGCAGTGGTCTTCACAGACCACAGATCAAGTAAAGTTGAGTGACAATGGGCATGAAGCTTGCTTGTAGAGTGGGGTGCCTCCAGGCACTTAATTAGGGAAGCTATGTTTGCTGACCACCTGAGGCAAGAGCTGAGTGCCTTCAGGCTGAGGCTTATGGTAGAGTGGTATGTCCTGTGGGCATTTATCAACAACTGACTGGAACAACTGTGCCCTGAGCATTTCTGACACCAAAGTATAACCTGTTAACTTCCCTAATATACCCCATTACTGTGGGGAAAAAAAAAAAAAAAATGAGATGTCATCTCACTCCAGCAGTAGTACTGCTGGTGGGATTGTAAAATGATGCAACCAATTTGGAAAACGATATGGTGATTCATTTGAAAGTTGGATCTAGATATTAAAAAATAAAACATGTCCAGAATGATCAGCGCAACTTGAGATAAAGTTACAAAATGTTTCTGAGACTACTCACCCTACACCCAACATCTTTATAAATCCTTTCATCCTTTTCCCTCTGAGAGACAAATCTAGGAGATTCCAGCTCTCCTCCTCTACTATATACAATGAGTGCTTTGCTCTTTGCTGTGAGCAAAAAGCAAGGATATCACTTTGAAGACAAAGGTGTACTTGACCTAAATCATGGTATTTTCAATTATCTCATACATGAGAAAGTTGGACAATTAATAGAGGAGGTTAAAGGAGCTCTGGTAGCGTAGTGGTTACGAATCGGGCTGTGAACCGCAAGGCCAGTAGTTCAAAACTACCAGCGGTTCCGCGGGAGAAAGATGAGGCGTTCTGCTCCCGTAAAGATTTACAGCCTCGGAAACCCTGTGCAGGGTCACTATGAGTCGGAACCAACTCCACGGCACTTAACAACAACAACAAAGAAGTATTAATGACTTTTCTTTATCAAATTGCTAAAGAACACTATTTATACCTTGGATTTTCAGAGAATGAAAATATTTATCTTACAGGAAATACAGTCCGAATTTTGTTTAGAAGGAAAGATGGACATGTTATCAGGTGGGACTGTTCCCTGGAGAAGAGCAGAATACTTTCTACAAAAGAGGGTCAGCAAAAAAAAAGAGGAATAACTTCTCTGAGATGGGTTGACACAGTAGCAGTAATAATTGGCTCATATATAGCAATAATTATGAGAATGATGCAGAGTGGATCAGCATTTTGTCCTGATGTAAGGATTCCTCTATGAGCCAGAGCATTTGTTTTGTTCCGTTTTGCATAGATTCAGCTAGGAGTTGACAGCATAGCAACAGTAAGTTGCACTGATTAGATAGGACACTATTTATGTTTCTTTTCTTTTCACTCTTGATGCTATCAGCAGTATAGCAGAAAATACAACCTATTTGTTTTAAATCCTGTTTTTTAAATTTAGTTGATTAAGAGATATGATGGAAAGTCACTGTAATAACAGCTCTCTACATTTCTAGCAAATCAATCTGGAATTAGTTCTAAAAGAAAAAGGTAAAACTCACCTCCAGATGAAATCTACGATCTATTTCAGGCAGATTTCTTATGAATCAACCTTTAGACAACTTCTCTGTCAAGCTTCTGGTTTATTCCCAAGCCCTGTGTCATTTATTCACTATAAAAGAAAGCAAAGTTGTCTATGTTAGTTGGCATAAAAGACTTATCACTGCCTCTATTGATTTAAACTCTATTCTCCACCAATGTTTATTATATCTGCTTTTTGTAAAAGATTAAAAAATAGCATATCTGTTAGTCTCCATTATTAGCTACTGATAAGTTATCCTTCTCTGTTAATATAATTTACCTAATAGGAATATAAAATCTGCATGGTTAACACTAAAAATATAAGTAGATTGTCTCACAGCAGTATAGAATACATAATGAACTGTGTGATAAAGATATTAAATGCTACTAGAGTTTAGCGCAGAACATGGAAGGCCTTTTGAAGGGCAAAAACAGGTATCTGATAGGTGGAGAGAATTTGGATAAGTTGAAACAACAGAAAATGGCTTTGGGTTGATAAAAAGGAATAAAAATATAATGTTATGATATACAATCTTGCTTTTGGTGTTAAATTGTTTGGTGCCACTGTTGACTTTAGCTTTAAAGCAAAAATGACATATATAGCCAACTGGTATATTTAGTAAAAAAAATTTTTATGAGTGGAAAGAGAGCAGAACTTTAATTAATACTGTTTGCAAAGGAAGATATATTGCCTTATCGTTGTAAATTTGAAGTGCATATACACTGATAAATTCATAAAGATTAGGCAGTGTATCTTGAAGCTGAAGACAATGAAAACAAGTCCACAAGAACCAAAATATGACCTTGAATTTATCCCACCTGAATTTAGAGATCATCTGAAGAACAGATTTGATACATTAAACACTAAAGA
>NW_006408663.1:8693072-8694804 GCF_000296735.1 Chrysochloris asiatica | reverse complement strand
TGGATGTGAAAGCTGGACAGTGAATATAGAAGATCGTAGAAGAATTGATGCCTTTGAATTGTGGTGTTGGAGGAGAATACTAAAAGTACCATGGACTGCCAAAAGAACCAATAGCTCTGTTTTGGAAGAAGTGCAGCCAGAGTGCTCCTTGGAGGCCAGGATGGCTAAGCTTCATCTCTCATACTTTAGACATATTGTCCGGAGGGAACAGTCGCTGGAGAAGGATGTCATCCTGGGTAAGGTGGAGGGTCAGAGAAAAAGAGGAAGACCCCCAACGAGATGGATTGGCCAGGTGGCATCATTGATGTCATCGAGTGTGGCAGCGGTAATGAGGTTGGCCCAGGATCGGACATTGTTTCATTCTGCTGTGCATAGGGTCACTATGAGTTGATTCCGACTTGATGGCACCTGACAATAACAACAGGCTGTGTATCTTGACTCATGGGGGGGGGGGTAAGTAAATTTTGCTTTCCTTTTGCTTATAAATTTTAAGTATTTTTGTGTTCTTCAGGAGATCTGGTGGTGTATTGTCTGTTGGTTAAATAATTGACTGCTAACCAAAAGATCAATGATATGAAGCCACGAGTCACTCTGCTTTGGAATACATATGAGACAGTTCTGTTTTGTCTTATAGAATCACTATGAGTTGATTCAGTGGCAATAAAATATGTGTACAACTACTTGGTTATATTCATACTTTTCCTCTTCAACTTTCCTCTATCTGTTGAGAGTTCCCAGGATTCTGGTTGGTGTCAATTTAGTCACAGAAAAAGGAGAAGTAAAGATAAGAAAGAAAAAAGGAAGTGATGGAAGAAGTGAAGAAGACTAAGGAAGAAAACAGTCTATAATGGCATACTTGCATCTTCCTTAGTCTATCCTCTTTCATAAAAGAGAGGAAATTAAATAAAATTCGATACCAATCATCTTAAAGTTACCTTCTAAGAATAATTACAAAGTTTTACTGTATCTTTCTTAAAACAGGAAGGTATTCTCCTCCAATCTCTCCTCTTCCACTCCCCTCCCCTCCACGTCAGGAAAGGCCTAGTGTAGCACTAGACTACAAAGTCTGTTTGAACTGTAAGGTTGGTGGTTCAAACTCACCAGCCATTCCTTGGAACCAATTCCACGGCATTTAACAACAACAACAACAACAGGAAAGGCCTATGTCATTCCAATTTCCTAGGGTCTTATTCATTATGATCTTTCAAAAATCAAAGCTAAATGTCATGTTTCTATTATCATAGCAATGAGGACTATGCTAAAAGTGATTTTGTTGTTAAGTGTCATCAAGTTGGTTCTGACTCACAGGGACTCTGTATGCTAATGTATTTACTCTGAAGTTATACCAAAAAGAACACCTCTCTTATTCTGTTTTCGTCTTCCTGAAGACTTGTTGTTGTTATGTACCATTTGTTGTAAGGTTCCAACTCATAGTGATGTTGTACAGTGTTTCCAAGGCTGTAAATCTTCATGTAAAAGAAAGCCTCATCTTTCTCCCACAGAGTGGCTGGTGGGCTCGAACTACTGACCTTGTGATTAGCAGTCCAATGCTTATCCAACAGGGTCAGCAGTGGCCCTTTCCTGAAAACTAAAGGGTCAATATAAAGGGAAAGTTGCAATTTCTCATACATTTATTATTAACTATATTTAGTTGAAACTATGAAACCTGGTAGCATAGAGTATGAGCTGGTCTGCTAACAAAGGGTTGTTGTTGTTGTTGTTGCTAAGTGCC
>NW_006408663.1:8685597-8692817 GCF_000296735.1 Chrysochloris asiatica | reverse complement strand
TATGAGTCGAAATTGCCTCAGTGGCACATAACCACCATAACCACCACCACCACCACAACCATGACAACAAATGCCTAAAATCTAAAAAGATGAAGGAAGATGAGTCAGAACTGAGAATGGAAGAAAAAAAGATAAAATGGTGACAATGAGGAAGTAGTGAGAAGCAATTTTGAGGAGACTTACATTTTTAATACTTCATTGCATTGCTCTTGTGATTTCTGTATTAGCACTACAAATTTAGCACATAGATTCTAGATCTATAGCAATTTAATTATTATCAAATAGAAGCCTTATCAGTGACTCCTCTTTTACATGCCTTTAAAGAAGTCTTTATTATTGAAAATACCATGGATTGGATCAGGCACACCTTAGTACTCAAACTGACATCTTTGCTCTTGAACACTTTAAAGAGGTCCAGTGCAGCAGATTTGTCTAATGCAATATGTTATTTAATTTCTTGATGGCTGCTTACATAAGCGTTGATGGTTGATCCAAGCAAAATGAAATCTTTGACAACTTCAATCTTTTCTCCATTTACATAGATGTTATATAATTAGTTCAGTGGTGAGGATTTTTGTTTTCTTTACATTGAGATGCAATCCATACTGAAGTCTGTGGTCTTTGATCTTCATCAGTATTTAAGTCCTTTTCACTATCAACAAGCAAGGTTGTACCATCTGCATATCACAGGTTGTTAATGTGTCTTCTTCCAATCCTGATGCCACATTTTATTTCATATAATACAGCTTCTCATATTATTTACTCAGCATATAGGTTGAATAAATATGGTGAAAGACTACAACCCTGGCACACATTCTTCCAAATTTTAAGCTATTCAGTATCCTTGTATTATTCAAATAACTACCTCTTTGTCTATGTACAGGTTCCTCATGAGAATAATTAAGTGTTCTGGACTATTCATACTTTGTAACATTGTCCATAGCTTGCCATCATCCACACAATTGAAAGCTTTTGCATAATCAGTAAAGCACAGGTAACATCTTTCTGGTATTCTCTGTTTTCCACCAAGAGATATCTGATGTCAGGAGTGATATCCCTCATTCCACATCCTCTTCTGAAACTGGATTGAACCTCTAGAAGTTCTCTGTCAATATATGGTTTCAGCCATTTTTGTATTTTTTTTAATAAAAAATTACTCATATAGGAGATCAACAATATTCTCTGATGATTTCCACTCTGTTGGATCCTCTCTCTTTGGAATGGGAAGAAATACAGATCTCTTCCAGTAAGTTGGCCAGTTAGTTGTCATCCATATTTCTCGACTAGATGTGTGAGTGCCTCCAGTGCCACATCAGTTTGTTGAAAGTTTTTAATTTGCATTCCATATGCATGTGAAAGTTGAACAGTGTATAAGGAAGACCATAGAAGAATTGATGCAACTGTTAAGGTGTTGGAGAAGAATATTGAAAGTACCATGGACTGTCAAAAGAACATACAGATCTATGTTGGAAGAAGTACATCCTCTTGGGTGCTCCTTGGAAGCCAGGATGGCCAGACTTTGTCTCTCACACATACAACATATTATCAGGAGGGACAAGTCCTGGAGAAGTATATAATGTTTGGTAAAGTGGAGGGTATGAGTAAAAGAGGACAACTCCCAATGACATGAATTGGCGCAATGGCAGCAGCAATGGACTCAGGCATAGCAATGATTTTGAGGTTGGCACAGGACCAGGCAGTGTTTCATTCTATTATGTATTGGATTGCTAGAAGTCAGTACTAACTTGATGAAACTTAATAATAACAAAAGTAGTCTTTTAAAATTTTGACATTGTTTTTTTCACAATCTTTAAGGCAATCCCTCTTGCTAATCTTTGACTATTATTTTGATTTCTTTCAAGGTCAAGAGCTAAAAGTTATCTCCTTCCATTGCCCATTTCTCAGAAAACTAGCATATCAATAAATCTTTGGGGATTCAGTGGACACATGAATTAATGTTTCCTTATTTAACTCTCCCATTGAGAATTTCTTAAATTAATTTATAAAACATATCTCAGCCTTACCAAAGAGGTCAGCATTTCATAAAACAACATAGACTTTTAGAATTAAAATTGCATTGTGAGTGAATTAAAAATGTCTTAAATAATTTAAATGAAGAAATTTCATATTGTTATGATTTTTTCTTTAATTCTTGTATATACCTAATATTACTTTAATATTAGCCTTCTAATGAAAAAGTTCTCAAAAATTAGACCTATATAACAATGTGTTGCTAATTTTCTTGAGATTCAAAATTCAATATTGTGTTTATCATTTGGAAAAAGTGACAAATTGAAATAGACTTCTTTCAATGCAATTAAATAAAATTAGGTCTAACAACTTTAAAAATGTTTGTGTTACTCTGTTTTGAATAACGATAAGAATTAGAACTTAATCTGTATTTTTTTTTGCAAGGTGTTTAAGAACACATTTTTGCTCCTGTTAAGTAGTGCTATATTTAAATTTAATACTCACAATAAAACCCAAACACTATTTTTCAGTAAAACTAAAAAAGAAAATCACAAAAAACTGTACACATCTTGCATTTTATATTAAATTATTATTTAATGTATCAATTGTTAATATCTACTTTCTCCAATTATGTTATTGCAAAGTGCCAGACAATTTTTTAGAAGGGAATAACATATGATGGAGTGATCAAAATATTGTTATAAATACTATAATTGCAAAGTTATTCATTAAAGGGGAATATTTAGATAACAAAGAAGGAATTATTTAATATTCCAGAAGAAAATAGTGTATGACATTGTGCAGAGAAGAGTTTTATACAAAAAATCAGCTCAGAGTGTTTGCTTTTCTTTCTTTTTTTAGTTTACTTTCATTCATTTATCTACACATCTATCCATCCAACAAGCATTCAAGCATACATATAATGCATAATATGTTCCAGGCACCATGGTAATCCTTTGAAATACAAACTAAAATTAGCCACAGTTGTCTATGTTGTATCCAAATAATTAGATCATGTATATGACATATGTGTAATGGATTTAATATAAACTTGCCTTGTGCATTAAATCTTCACAGTCTATAGGAACTCATCTATTACACAGGCTATTGTTGAGCACATGCTGTAAATAAATGATGTAAGGCTAAGTGAGGAAGCTCTGACAAGTCTTTTGACTTACTGAGCCATTTAAAATGAGCAATGAGCCAAAACAGGAATCTTACAGAGAAAGAATCAATAATGAATACATTATCATACATATTTCCCTAAGACAAGTGTAATAATTATATGGCATTCATTTATGCTACTAAATTATTTTACGAAGCCCTCCAGTCCATGGGCACTAACAAACCTATTGTTGATACAAAATAGAGAGATATCTCCTGCTGTTAACATCATAACTGTGTTAGACTTTATCTGCTCAGTACATTTTTCAGTATCTATTGGCTCATTTAAACCATCAGAAGGAAAATGGTAATTGAACATGAGTTTTACAATACTGCTTTGAGTAGAAGCAATGTGGTATTCCATAGCACTGTATCCTGAAAATTTACAAAGAATTTTGCAAATGATGAAATAAATAAATTCACGATCTTCTCATCAACCTTAATTTTGAACTTCAAAAGGAATTCTGGTCTTTTAAGTTAGATCAACAATATTATTTTAAAATAACTTATCTGACCTTTGTTGCCACAACCAGCCAACTAGAGGTTACTGCAGCTGTGCCACCTCATACTCCACGTCACTGCTGCCACCATACCTGGCGGTCTGCTTCTTGGAGATAAGGCCCCCAACTTTGAGGCCAATAGCATAGTTGGACACATCCGTTTCAACAACTATCTGGGAGACTCATGGGGCATTCTCTTCTCCCACGCTTGGGACTTTACCCCAATGTGCACCATGGAGCTTAGCAGAGTTGCAAAGCTGGTACCAGAATTTGCCATGAGAAATGTTAAGTTGATTGCCTTTTCAATAGACAGTGTTGAAGACCATCTTGTCTGGAACAAGAATATCAATGCATACAATGGTGAAGAGCCCACAGAAAAATGGCCTTTTCCCATTATTGATGATTAAGAATCTGTACCTTGCTATACTCTTGGACATGCTGGACCCAGCAGAGACAGATGAAAAGGGTATGCCTGTGGCAGCTCTAGTGGTGTTTATTTTTGGTCCTGATAAGAAACTGAAGCTGTCTATCCTCTGTCTAGCTACCACTGGAAGGAACTTTGATGAGATTCTCAGAGTAGTCATCTCTCTCCAACTGACAGCAGAAAAGAGGGTTGCCACCTCAGTTGACTGACAGGAGGGAGACGGTGTGATGGTCCTTCCAACCATCCCTGAAGAGGAAGACAAAACACTTTTCCCTAAAGGTGTCTTCACCAAAGATTTCCCATCTGGCAAGAAATACCTCTGCTACACTCCCCAATCTTAATTCTTTCTGGGAAGTTGGTGATGGAGCTCCTTGCTTAGTATAGTGAGCCAGGAAATGCCAGCCGCCAATCTTGCATCAATCCCATGAAAACATCCAGATAAGATCACAGCCAAGGTCTTTAGGTTGTTCTAATACTGGCTTATTAAATGAAAACAACACTAAAAATTAATTGGGGTTCTGGACTCTGTGCCTTCATCAGCATTACTTTTGACTCATGTATCTCAACACTTTGCTGGCTCTCTTTGAAATATGGATTTTGGCATCAGATCTTGTTGGGTCTCTGCAAAGTTTGTGATCAAAACCTGCTTTAAACTTCATGATACGTTGACTCTCAAGTTTTTAACTATCTTAATGAAATCTTTTCTGTTACCCATTTTGGGAAGCAACCAAACATCAGATTCAATTTCCTCTGTAAGTATCTTAGTTTATAACTCAAGAACTTGGAGCAGCCGGAATATTTGTCAGAATTCAGTGGTTGACCACAGCTGGGGAAAAACTTTTTCAACTCTGCACATCTCCAAGTAGATGAGTGAAATTGGGAAAGCAGGAAAAGGGATATTTAAATACTTTGATATATGGAAAAAAGTTGTGATAAATTTTTGTGAAAGTGGGGAGGCTAGGGGAAAGGCTCCCTGGACTGCTGCAGAGGTGTGAGCAGTATGACAAGTGCCATGTGCTTTTCACACAGTATTTCTGTGCATCATCTGCTCTGAGATATTGAGACATCAAAGAGCACACTGTGGTAGAGAAGAGGTGATTTTAAATAGTTTACTATAGAACTGCTCTTTCAGTGAATGACTATTTTCTGAATTTTGCTTTTTAGGGAGCAAATAAAAACCTTTGTTGAAACTGGATCAGAAAGAAAAAAAAAATCTGAAATTAATTCCATTACACATTAAATGATACTGAAGTCACTTCTAATTATTTCTATTACTCATTTTTGTCTTTCTCTAGTATTTCCTTTATATATTATTATTCAGAAATAAAATTGCACATATTCAATAAATACATAGTGCTATCAATCATTCAGCTAAGTGTACTAGGGGGAAAAAAGCAGAAAACACCACAAGCCATCTTACTCTGGGTTGATGATGGAATGGAAAATATGAGGTAACTTTAAAAGTTTATTGGAAAATTTCACTTGGTTTTTATTTCCTTTTTTTCTACAAATTTTTGAAGCCTTCTTGTATAACTCATGGACTCCTGATATGGTGCTATAGGATCAGCAATAGACTGTGAACCACAAGGTCAGTAGTTCAAATCCATTAGCTGTTCCTCAGAAATCATGTACAGGGTCACTAAAGTTGGAACTGACTCAATTACACTTAACAACACAAAAACAACAGTATAACTCTGGAGAATTTGTGTGGCACTTTAGGATCACAACTTGACCACAAGGTTGGTTTGATCTGCAAGTCTGTGGTTCAAACTCGCTAGCTGCTCTTCAGAAACCTTACATAAGGTTGTTATGATTCAGAACTGATTCAACGACACGTAACAAAAACAACACTATAACTCTAAGGAGCTCTGTACCAGAGTGGATTCTGAGTTGGGCTGCTAAACAAAAGGTCAGCAGTTCGATTCTACCAGATTCTTCCATGGGAAAAAAATTAGATTTCCTGCTAAGATAGATATTTGCAGTCTTGGAAAACCAATACAGGCTCTCTATGAGTTGGAACTAACTCAAGGGCATGTAATCATGACTCACAGTATAATGACTCAGAACAAACATATGCACAACAAAACAAGACACTGACTGAGCCTGCACCAACCTCTCAACCATTGTTACGCTTGAGCCCATTGCTGAATCTATTTCATTGGGGTTCTTCCTCTTTTTCACTGGCACTCCACATTACCAAACATTATGGTCTTCTCCAGGGACTAATCTCACCTGATAATGTCTGAAACATGAGAGACGAAGTCTGGGTAACCTGGATTCTCAGGAGTATTCAGGCTCTACTTCTAACACAGAATGGTATGTGCTTTTGGTGGTACACTATACATTTAATATTCTCCTCCAATACCATAACTCAAATGCACCAATTCATCTAAATTCCTTCTTTATTAACTGTCTAATTTTCACATACATATGAGGTGCACCTTAGTTCTCAAACATAAATCTTTGATCTTTAACTTTTTAGAGGTCTTATGCATAAGTAATACTTACTGATGAAGATCAAAGACCATAGCCTTTGGTATGGATTGCATCTCAACGTAAAGAAAACAAAAAATACTCACCACTGGACAAATAAACAACATTCTTGTGAATGGAGAAAAATTGAAGTTGTCAAGGATTTCATTCTTCTTGGATCAACTATCAACACTCATGGAAGCAGCAGCCAAGAAATCAAGTGATGTATTGCATTAGGCAAATCTGCTGCACAAGACCTTTTAAAAGTGTTGACGAGCAAAGATTTCAGCTTGAGGACAAAGGTGTGCCTGACCCAAGATATGGCATTTTCAATAGCCTCATACGCATGCAAAAGTTGAACAGTGAATAAGGAAAATAGTAGAATAATTCATGCATTTGAGTTATGGTGTTGGAAAATACTGAAAGTACCATGGGCTGCCAAAAGAACAAACCAATATGTGTTGGAAGAAGTACAGCCAGCGTGCTCCTTAGAAGTCAAGATGGCCAGATTTTGTCTCCCATACTTCGAACATATTGTCAGGAGGGACCAGTCACTGGAGAGTGATATTATGTTTGGTAAGGTGGAGGGTCAGAGAAAAAGAGGAAAACCCCCAGTGAGATGGATTAGCAAAGTGGCAGCATCAGTGGGCTCAAGCATGGCTGCAATTGGGATGTTAGCCCAGGACCAC
>NW_006408663.1:8680772-8681777 GCF_000296735.1 Chrysochloris asiatica | reverse complement strand
GGTTCATCATGTTGCGAAGCATTTTGCAAAATCATCTTTATTCTTTAAAGTGTGTAGTATTATTCCATTGTGTGTATTACCAAGCTCAGTTTAATCATTCTTCTGTTGATAGGCATTTAGGCTGTCACTATCTTTTTTTTTTTATTTATTTAAGGTTTTCATTGTGGATTGAGTGACAGTTCACAGGGCATATCATCAGTTTTACAGTCAACAAATCATATACCTTGTTTCATTACATTGATTGCAATCCCCTCCGTGTACCATCAGTTAACAGTATTTCTCTCTATCTGCTTTTTAAAAAACACTATCTTTTTGATGTATTTCTTTTAGGCAGCATACTGAAGGATCCTGTTTTCTTTTCCATTCTTCTCTTCTCTAGATGGATGCACTTAATCTGTTTATATTCCGTGTAACTTTCTAGAGGTATGAATTGATTGCTGTAATTTTGTTCATTTCTTTATTATACTTCATTTTCTGTGCTGAATTCATTTTGCTTGCTTGTTTTCTTTTCTTTTTCATTTCTATTGTATTAATATTTAGAAAATCTCACAATTTTCCTCTTATTTTATTTTCACGTAAAGGTGTATTAATTTTCTTTGAGGTTACTGTGTAACTTATTAATTTTGTTCCATGTTAAATCAGTCTGCTTTATCTTGAAATCTACTTGACTTCCTTGCCAATTGGAATTTCTGTATATATGCTGGTTCCTTTTTGGTGCTTTATAGTTGACTTTATTATAAATGGATACCTCTGGTTCCCTATTTTCAGTCATGTAGCTTGTTTTACTTTAAATACAAGTTTTACTTTAAATACATATGGATTGAGTTCTGTGTGGTGTGTCATGTTTGGTGATATCAGATTGTTGCCTACTGTTGTTGGTTGCAGTCCATAGAATAGCCTTTAGCATTTTTGTAAAGTTGGTCTGGTCATTATTCATCCCTTTAATTTTTGTTTATCAGGAAATGTCTTAATTTTGCTGTCACCTTTAAGGGACAGCTTTGCTAG
>NW_006408663.1:8676877-8680021 GCF_000296735.1 Chrysochloris asiatica | reverse complement strand
TTTTTCAGTTAGTTCTATTACCTTTCCTGCTCAGAAACATATTCTGGTTCTACATCTTGATCTTTAGTTTCAGTTACTGTCTTGTTTCATCATGTGAGCTAAAATCGTTTGTTGTCTCCTGGTTATTGTGGGTTTGTTGTATTTTTATTTAATCCATAATTGTAGGTTAATGCATTCTTAGGCTCTCACCAACTGCCTCCTGTGGTTGTAGTTAGAGAGTGGAAGTGTGTACACAGTTTTCCTTCACACAACTCAGTAGAGGGTGGGTTTGGCTGGTGTTGGCTGCTGTCTATCATAGTTCAAGTGGTATAGGAGCTGGTATTGGCTCTTGCCCAGTGAATGGAGCTGCATATGGTATAGTCATAGCTGGGCGGTTTGGGTACAGTTGCTGTCTCCTTTCCTGTCACATGTGTGACTCTGCTCTGCCAGGTCTCCTGTTGCCAAAACACCTGGTCATGCCTTATGTGGCCAGCCATTCACCAGTCAGTCTTCCTTTCTCATCATCCCTGCTCCAATTCTCCTCTCTGCAAGCACTCAATCCACTTCTCTGACCTTTCTTTTGAAGTTCAGGGTTCCAGGATTTTCATGTGTGTCTGTTTTGTTTGGTCTCTTGTATCTTTATTGTAGAAGGTCTGTGTAGTGCATTTGACCAGTCTGGCAGTTTACTGGAAGTCTTAGTGAGTTTTTCAATGCCAGAGTGCTCCTTGTAGGCCAGGATGGCTAAGCTTCATCTCTCATACTTTGGACATATTGTCAGGAGAGAACAGTCGCTGGAGAAGTGTATCATGCTGGATAAGATGGAGGGTCAGAGAAAAAGAGGAAGACCCCCAATGAAATGGATTAGCCAGGTGGCATCATTGATGGTGTGAAGTGTGGCAGCAATGGCAGGGTTGGCCCAGGATCAGACATTGTTTCATTCTGCTGTGCATGGGGTCGCTATGAGTCAGTTCTGACTCAATGGCACCTGACAACAACAACAACAACAACAATCCAATGCAAATATTCTTTGGAGGTGATTCACATTGATAACCAGTTGATACAACTAAAACTTTTACTAAATAGGCTGGTTGGCTTAATTCAGTTTGATCAAAGACCAGAAATGAGATTTCTTTTAGAACAAAGATATTTTGCCTGTGCTCTACAGCTTCAGTTCATGTCCCAAAAGAGTTATAGCCTACCTTTTCTGACAGTTTAATCTATTTATTTCAGACTTGTCTAGCATACCTTCACAAACATTGGAAGGATATTTGTTGCAGTCAATTTTTCCATCAGTCTCTCTCTATATATTTGTCTTCTATATATTCTGTTATGGAGTCCTGGTGTGGCACTGTAGGATAGGCATTGGACTGCTGACCTCAAGGTCAACAGTACAAACTCAGAAGCAACTCCTTGGAAACTCTATTCAAAGTTGCTATGAGTCTGACCAACAGCACTTAATAACAATTGGTTCAATTACACTGGTGGACCTATAACTGATACAAAATTTTATTAAACATATTGAGAGATGATATGTGTATTTCACCATAAAATAGAGCATTTTAAGATCTATCGTAAATTGCAATGATGTCAGCAAGAGTAAAATATCCACATGCCTACAAGGAAGACCCGCGGCTCACTGGGAACTCTACACAGGGTTGTTATGAGTCGGACTGAGTTGGCAGCATTAAATAACAAGAACAAGGAAGAGTAGTTAATCTGACTGCTACTCAAATTTATTCAACAGCCACTAATGCCAAAGGTGAAGAAATTGAAGATTTTTACAAACTTCTGCAATCTGAGATTGATCAAACATGCAATCAAACAGTATTCATATAATGTGAAAATTAGAAACAACAACAAAAGGATCAACAGATTAAAAATAAGGTCATTGTGACAGAAAAGACTCTAGGAGATCCACATACTCAATCCAAATTATTTTCTTCAACAATGTAAATAATCAATGGCTGTGGTGTGATGCTGTGGGTTAATGCGCCAGACTGAAAAGCTGTTTGAACTGCAAGATTGGTGGTTCAAGCTCACCAGCTGCTCCTCAGAAACCCTATACAGGGTTACTATGGGTTGGAACCGACTCGATGGCTCATAACAACAACATGCATATGTATGTCACCAAATGGAAACAGGATTCAAATTGACTATATCTGTCAGAAAAGCGTGAGGTACCTACTGTAAAACAAACCATCAGCTATTCATATGCAAGTTAAAAGTAAACCTCAAGAATATAAACTTGAGTTTATCCAAATAAATCATCTTAAAAAGAGACTTGACACAATGAACACTACTGAATAAACACCAAATGAATTGTGAAATGACATGAAGACTATCTCACATGAGAAAAGAAAAAGATCATTAAAATTAGGAAAGAAAAAATTAAAATACCAAAACGAAGGTCAGAAGACACTTGCTCTTGAATGAAGAAAAACTAAAATTATCAGAAGAAATGAAGCAAAAGAGCTGCATAGAAAATTTCAAATGGAAGCTCAAGAAGACAAATGAAAGTAGTATAATGAAATATGAAAATACCTGGAATTAGAAACTCAGAACAGAAGAATACACTCATTATTTCTCAATCTGAAAAAAAAATGGAAGAATTAATCCAAGCCCTGAATTGCTCTACTGATAGTTTCTATAGGCAAGAAGTCCTAATGTGATGCTGTAGGATAATTATTGTATGTTGGCAGTTTACGTCCACCAGCCATTCCTCAGAAACCCTATATAGGTCCACTTTGAGTCAGAACTGACACAATTTAACAACAACAACAATGCAGGTAAGATAACGAATGATACAAGAAATATCCAGGGAAGATGGAAGAAAACACAGAGTTTCTATACCCAAAAGAATCAATTGACAATCACAGAATATAGCCTATGATCAAGAACCAATGGGATTGAAAGAAGAAACTCAAGCTGTACAGAAGACATTAGAGAAAAACAGTGTTCCTGTAATGGCTGAATACTAATTCAGATGTTTCATCAAATGGATGCAACATTGGTAGTGCTCACTTGCCTATGTCTAAATATTTGGAAGATGGTTACCTTGCCAACTGACTGGAAGAAAACTATGTTTGTGCCCATTCCAAAGAAAGAAGATTCAATAGAATTTCAAAATTATTAAAAGTGATCCTGCTTGGTCACCTTAGAGCAGGT
>NW_006408663.1:8670976-8676076 GCF_000296735.1 Chrysochloris asiatica | reverse complement strand
GTGGAATGAGGAATATCATTGCTGCTATCAAATGGATCATCATGGATAGCAGAGAATAACAGGAAGATGCATATTTATGTTTTGTTGACTATGTAGAAGAATTCCACTGTGTGGAATTAACAAATTATGGACGGCATTGTGAAAAATGAGAATTTTAAACTCTGTTAACTGTGGCGTTGTGGGTTAACATGCTGGACAGCAAAGTCTGTTTGAGCCGCAAGCTTGGTAGTTCAAGCTCACTAGTCATTCCTTGAAAACTGACTCGACAGCACTTAACAATAACAGCAATAATGCAGAACCTGTATATAGACCAAGAGTCAGTCCGTTCAAACAGAATGAGGAAATACTGCATGGTTTAAAATCAGGAAAGATATGTATCAAAGTTGTTTTCTTCCACCATACTTACTGTATTTATATGCTGAGTAAATAATCCAAGAAGATGTAGTATCTGAAAAAAAAAAACATGGCATCAGGATTGGAGGAATACTTATTACCAAGTGAGATATGCAAATTATACAACTTTGCTTGCTAAAAGTGAAGATAACTTGTAACATTAACTGATGATGACCAGAGACTATAGCCTTCAGTACGGGTTACATAAGAAAAAACACAATGTTATGGTGTTGCACAGGATAAGCACTGATCTGCTAACCACAAATAGACAGTTAAATACCAGCTGCTTCTCAGAAGCTTTATACAGGGTTTCTATGAGTATCACTTAGCAAAAACAAAGTAATAGATTCAGTGTCACTTAGCAAAAACAAAGATAAATGGATGAATGATGTTTTCAAGGATTCCATTTGTATCTATAGTCAATTTCTCTGAAAGTAGTAATCAGTGCATTAAATGACATATTGCAACAAACAAATCTGCAAAAAAAAAAAAAATCTCTCAAACAGTGTTAAAAAGCAAAGATGTCACTTTGAGGATTAAGGTGCGCCTGTTTCAAGCCACTATATTTTCAATATCCTCATATTCATGAAAAACATGGACAATGAAATAAGAAGACTGAAGATCAGTTGATGCATTTGAATATGGTGTTGGAAAAAATATTGAAAATACAATGGACTGCCAAAGAATGCAATATGTTTTAAGAGAAATGCAGTCAGAATGCGTCTTAGAAACAAAGATGGTGGGACTTTGTCTCAAGTATATTAGATTTTATTAGGTGGTGCTAGCCTTAAAAGATATCATGCTTCGGAAAAAAAAAAAAAATAAAAAAAAAAATATATATATATATATATATGTATCATGCTTGGTAAATTATGTGAATAAAGAAAAATACATGAAAAAAATGACAGAACCTCAGTGAGATAGATAGACACAATGAAAATAGCAATGAGCTCTAACAACAGCTGTGAAATAGTGCAGTTCTTGGCTGTGTTCCATTCTGTTATACATGGAGTGTTATGAGTCAGAATTGATTCAATAGCAACATGTATGTTTTCACTGTGAGAAAATACAAATTATGTGTATGTTTTCGATAGAAATATTTTTTCTACATTTCCAAACCAGGAATCACTAAAAGGAAGAGAAAAAAGCTAAGATATGTCCATCTGAAATTGTACACCAAATCAAATGTAAAATTGTGTGTGTGTTGGGAAAGAGTAGCTCACATTTCATGAGTTTTGAAAATTGTATCTTGTCCCAAATGTAGACTATGAATATCTCCAGTGTATTCAAACCAATGTATCAGGTTACACTGAAGATGTGGCAGTGTCATATGAGTCATAGATAACATATGCTAGTCTAGCTACATGCATAGATAATAAACATTGTATGCTGATTTCCCCACTAATATTTACATCCTTTTTATTGGGATATTCTATCAATAATTCCATTAATTCAAATTATTCTGTTTCCACTTATACTCTTGGTTCACCCCAATAACACATTGTTTCAATGTTCCATTCCTTAATATAATTTTCCATTCAAGTCTAGAGAAATTATAGAGCTCTTATACGGTTTTCAAGGATCCCTCAAGGTGCTGTAGACTGGGCTGTGAAACACAAGGTTAAATGTTCAAACCCACCAGCTTCTTCTCATGAAAAAAATAATACTTTCTGCTCCTATAAAGGTTACAGCATTGGAAGCCCTATACAGGGTCTCTATAAATTGGAATTGACTAGATGGCAATGAATTTGATTCCAGCTCCATAATCATTTCCAGGCCAAGGTGGTCTCACCATTATATGCTATGCTTTACTGTAGTATATATCATAACCTTAGTATTTTTATACCATTTGTAAGTGATACAATCCATTCTTTCCATTAAGCTTCCTTTCTCTGCTTAAGTGTCCCTGCAGATTGAATCCTCAACTTTCCCTCATTCCTTGTGGTCCATTTTCTTAGGAAATGTATTATTAAAGTCAGGAAGCATTATAAAGCTTAATGAATTTTATAAAATGTGTTTATTATTTTTGTTTTCAGATTTAAAGAACCAAGATCACACCTTATGTGGGAGTTACTCTCCAAATTCTACATATGGGCTGACATCATGCATGTTGAAATCATGCAAAAATTTTTGGAAAGCACCAAGAATATCTAAAAATGTATATTGCACATGGTTTTCTATAAAATAATATCTTTAACTGCATTCTGTAGTACAAGTATCATTGAGCTATAAAAGAGAAGAGTAAAGAGAAAAAAAAGCCCATGAGTAGATGTTAGAATTCTCAAACTGTTTTGCCTTTAAGATAATTTTTGTTAGATTTCTATCTGTGACTAACTGATGTTTAGAGAATTATAAATTTGCATACTGTGTTCACATTTAATATATACCAATAGAGGCATTTGATTTTTATGAGGATCACAGATTAGGAATCCAGGTGTGGTACTGTGGGATTACTAGCAATGGACTGTAAGGTCTGTTTCAATCTCAATGTGAATTCACTAGCTGCTCCTTGGAAACCCAATACAGGGTTGTTATGAGTTGGAACTGACCCCACGACACTTAAGAACAGTACACAGATATTCATCTTAAATGGACCTGATGGGTTGGGGAAAATAATATATAATATCAGGAGTTAAAGTATCCATGACATGAGATCATTATACATTCTGACTTAGCTAATGATAAAAAATTAAATAGCGAGTTCATTATACTTTGCCCTTTAATTCTTGAAGATATTACTCATTAAGATGCACTCCTCACTATTGTGCTTCAAAGAGGAAGCTCAGACATTCATGTCAATCTGTTTTCAGCTCTGGGAAGCATTTAAAGTCAAATTTAGCAGAATTACATAAATAGTTGACAGATCTTAGGATCTGTATTATTGTTAAATGCCATTGAATCTAACACATTTGTTTTTATGAACTTAGCACCTGTTCATTCAAGACCCAAGAAAAAGTGCCATTGCTGCCTGTTGGCCATCATGCACAATGTCTATCCTACTTACAGTCTTCAGATTTAGTGTGCCACAGGATTTTAAACTCTGGACAAGAGGAAAATAAGTTGTATTATCATGTACAGTTCATTAGCTTTAGCACATACGTAGCCAACACTTAAACTAACACCATTTAACCTCCTCTTCTGTCCTACTCAGTACTGCTTTCCTGTTAGTCTTACAGGTGACACTCAGAACTAATGTAACTGAAGGAAGAAGTCCAAGCTTCACTTAAGGAATTGACAAGAAAAAAAAAAAAATTGATAGAGTACAAATTGAAATATTTTAACAAACTGATACAGTATTAGAGGTACACACTCATCTATCTATGCCTAGAAATATGGAAGAAACATTACCTGGGCAACTGATTGGAAGACATACATATTTGTGTTCATTGTACAGAGTAGTGACCCAATGGAATGTGGAAATCATCTAGAAATATCATTATTATCACATGCAAGTAAAATTTTACTGAATATAATTTTAAAAAATGGTTGCAACAGTGCAATAGGGAACTTCCAGAAGTTCAAGTCAGATTCAAAAGAGGACATGGAACTAAAGATATCATTGCTGACATAAGATGGATATTGGCTGAAAGCAGACAATACAAGGAAGATGTTTTCTTGTGCTTTATTGACTATACAAAGACTTTCAACTGTGTGGATCATGATAAACATTGTAATAATGACTATTCCAGAACATTTGGTTGTGCTCATTAGTTACTGTATATGGACCAAGAAGCAGTTGTTAGAAGAGAACAAGAGCATACTGAATAGTTTAAAGTCAGGTAAGGTGTGTGCCAGGGTTGTATCCTTTTACCATACCTATTCAATGTGTATGTTAAGCAAATAATATGAAGGATTGGATCTTATGAATAAGAACATGGCATTAGGATTAGAGGCAGACTCATAGCTGTAATATACATATGATACAATCTTTGTTTGGTGAAAGCAAAGATGACTTGGAATATTTAATAATGAATATCAAAGAATATAGTCTGCAGTATGAATTGCACCTTAATGTAAAGAAAATAAAAATCCTCAAAACTGTCCAGTTAATAACATCATGATAAATGGGGAAGAGATTTAAGTTGTCAAGAACTTCATTATCCTTGGATTCTCAATCCTGGAAGCAGCAGTCGAGAAATCAAATTATGTATTGCATTAGGCAAATCTGTTTCACAAGAATTCTTTAAAATGTTCAAGAGCAAAGATGTTAGACTGAGGACTAAGGTGCACCTGACCCAAGTCATGGTATTTTCAATAACTGCATATTCATGTGAAAGTTGAGCAGTTAATTAAGAAGACTGCAGAAGAATTGATGCATTTGAGTTGTGATATTGGACAAGAATATTAAAAGTATCATGGATCACAAAGGAGTCCTAGTGTGGCACTGTGGGATAATGCACTGAACTATAATTTCAGTTCAAATTACAAGGTCAGTGGTACAAATTCACCAGCTTCTCCTCAGAAACCCTATATAGGGTCATTATGAGGCAGATCCAACCTGAAGACACTTAACAACAACTACAACATGGATCGCCAAATGAACAAACAAATCTTTACTGGAAGAAATAAAGCCAGAATCCTCCTAGGAAGACAGGATGTCCAGACTTTTTCTATCATACTTCAAACATGTTATCAGGAGAAAGCAGTCCCTGGAAAAGGACATCATACTTGGTAAAGTTGAAGGTCTGGGAAAAAGAGGAAGGCCCC
>NW_006408663.1:8633442-8670336 GCF_000296735.1 Chrysochloris asiatica | reverse complement strand
ATTGAATAATTTAGTTATTATGCTTAATTGTTTTTTCCTTAAAATATTTTAGTTTATATGCTTAAAAACTTAATGACTATTGTTGTTGTCATTAAGTGTCACAGAGTTGGTTCCAACTCATAGTAACCTTATATAGAGTTTCAAGAAGTGGTTGGTAGGTTTGAACCACTGGCATTATGAGTGACAGTACAGCTCTTATCCTATTTTAATAAGTACTTTGGAGTTTGATCTGATTCATAGGTACCCTGCATATGGTTTCTGACACTGTAATACTTTGTGGGAACAGAAAGCCTCATGTTTCTACTATAATCTGACTGGTGGGTTTTAACCAATTACCTTCTTGTTTATGGTACAGAGCCACTGAACTCTAAGGATGCTATTATAATTCCTAAAATAGATCACATTTTGCCTCACCTTCACATTGCATTTAATTCAAACTAGTTGGACTCTGCCATTGCATATTGAAACATGCAATGATTGTGGATAGTTGAAAATATTTGGAAGTTTCTCTCTCTGATGTCACAGTGAAAGTATGAAACCAGGCATTTAACTTGAAAAAGAATTCAAGCCAGATGCAAAGATAGATGTATCTTCCCTTTCTTAAACAAACAAGCAGACATCTGTACAGGTATATGTATGTAAATATATATATATATATATATACTGTTCTCTTCTTTTATTCAGTCACTAATTTACATATGAAATAAGTATTAATTCAATTTTTACTATGTATCAGACTTTAGGGATACAATACTATGTATTTTACTATGTATCAGACTTTAGGGATACAATACTATGTATTTTACTATGTATCAAACTTTAGGGATAAAATACTATGTATTTTACTATGTAAAATCCTCACCACTGGACCAACAAACAACATTCTTAACAATGGAGAAAAGATTGAAGTTGTCAAGGACTTCATTCTTCTTGGATCAACTATCAACACTCACGGTAGCAGCAGTCAAGAGATCAGACGACGTATTGCACAGGAACTTTTTAAAGTCTTGAAGAGCAGAGATGTCAGCTTGAGGACTAAGGTGCGCCTGACCCAGGCTATGGTGTTTTCAGTAGCCTCATATGGATGCGAAAGCTAGGCAGTGAATAAGGAAGATCATAGAAGAATTGATGCCTATGAGTTGTGGTGTTGGAGGAGAATACTGAAAGTGCCATGGACTGCCAAAAGAACCACTAGATCTGTTCTGGAAGAAGTACAGCCAGAGTGCTCCTTGGAGGCCAAGATGGCTAAGCTTCGTCTCTCATACTTTGCACATATTGTCCGGAGGAAACAGTCGCTGGAGAAGGATGTCATGCTGGGTAAGGTGGAGGGTCATAGAAAAAGAGGAAGACCCCTAACAGGATGGATTGGCTAGGTGGCATCATTGATGGACTCAAGTGTGGCAGCGGTAGTGAGGTTGGCCCAGGATCGGACATCGGACATTGTTTCATTCTGCTGTGCGTGGGGTCGCGATGAGTCGGTTCCGACTCGATGGCACCTGACAACAACAACAATATATATATATACACTGTTCCCTTCTTTTATTCAGTCACTAATTTACATATGGAATAAGTATTAATTCAATTTTTACTATGTATCAGACTTTAGGGATACAATAGCTTATAAAACAAGTAGAAACATAGGAAACTTCTTTGAAACACTGGATTAAAACATAGAAGCAGGATTTGTGAAGTCATGTCATTTCCATTGCTAAGGGAACGGAAGTACTACATCAAATTTCCTTAAGAAACATAAACTGTATTGTCCTTGTCCTGTTAGTGGATAGCTAATCTTTCCATAAGTCTCACATGGCCAGCATTTGGCTTGTCAGTAAAGTAGGCTAGCTTCTGAAGACTGACTAAAACAATAAAAACCTGTTCTTCCTTATATTTGTCAACTTTCATTATCTATTTTCCTTCTCCTAAACCCTCTTCATTGAAACTATCCATCAATACAAAGGGAGAGGTTGCTGGTAAAAACATTGCATGGTCAGCAGTATCCCAACCCATACACAAGGACATTGGATATAAATATCATGGAGAGAGATTTTGGCTCAATTTAATTAGCTTCCTTAACATGTAAAATGAACTCCTGGTGTGGCACTCTAGCATCAGCACTGATTTCAAACCACAAAGTCAGCAGTTTAAACCCACCAACCACTTCTGCAAAACTATACACAGGATATCTCTGAGTTGGAATTGACTTGACAATATTTAACAACAGCAACAACACTTTATTATTGTTTGTATCATCATAGTTTGAATTATATCCTGTGTATACTGTACTATTAACATTTCTTTGTATCACATTCTATATAAAAATCCTCATCAAGGAAAAATATCTTTTATTTTGAAAGAGTCTCTGACCATGAAAAAATAAATTAAAAAGGGATGGATAAAGAAAATATATGCTTCAAAGTTATCATTGCTAAATTGGGGACTAATTAAAAATCATCATAGTGGAATCTGAAAATGACTGGGATATAAAAGTCACAATAAAAATACAAAACAAATTTATATTTTTAATTTCCAGTGTTGCTTGGAGTATCTAAATGATGTTAAATTTGAATTAAAAAGCATGCTATAACTGTAACTAAATGGATGTTGTTTCATTACATTAAAAGTTATTTTGTGTATTGACTTAAAGGCACTTCTTTCTTAAAAAAATATTCTTCCCATAGTCATTCTGGAATTTAAGACTTTGTATCTAGTGTCATGGGCTGCCAAAAGAACCAACAGATCTGTGTTGGAAGAAGTGCAGCCAGAGTGCTCCTTGGAAGCCAGCCTGGAGGGACCAGTCACTGGAGAAGGATACCATGTTTGGTAGGGTGGAGAGTCAGAGAAAAAGAGGAAGGTCCTCAGTGAGATGGATTGGCAAAGTGGCAGCATCAATGGGCTCTAGTGTGACAACTATCATAAGGTTGCTCCACGATCAGGCAGTGTTTCGTTCTGTTCTGTTGTGCCATGTCGCTATGAGTCGGTACCGACTCCATGGTGCCTAACAATAACAACATCTAGTTTCCATAATGAATGTATTTCCCACCTTATTTTCTCCAAAAACTCAAGCACATGCCATCTTCTTTTCTTAAAGTAAGGAAACTTCTTCCATTTTCACTCTCTATTGCTGGTTCATAGTACAATTAATTATTGATTATGTGAAATTTCATAAATAAAACCACATGTAGGCAGGTGATTAATCATTCATTCTGGTTTGCTTTGAGAGAATAGAACAACAATAACAAAACATTGCCTATGTTTCCTGTTCATTTTGTGCATGTACAACAAATGCTTGCTCTGTAAAACTCATAAGGATTTTTTAATATTTAGTTGAGTCAGTTGATGAGAAAAAATGTCCAGAGAGGGAAAACAATGTCTTGAGAACACTTATCATGAGTTAGGATGTTTACATAATTTTATGGTGGTTGGTGGTTATATGCCATGGAGTCGGTTCGACTCATATCTACCCTGTACAGGGTTTCCAAGGCTGTAAATCTTCAAGGGAGCAGAAAGCCTCATCTTTCTCCCATGGAACAGTTGGCAGTTTCAAACTGCTGACCCTGAGGTTAGCAGCCCTATTTGTAACCACTATGCTACCAGAGCTCCTCTACATGCTTTAATAAGTAACATCAGTTCATCAACTTCTCTTTTTAAAACAAATTTTATAAGTAAGATTCAATCCTGACTTAATTACCTACTTACCACGTTACTTAGAGCAGATTTTTAACCCATTTTGACTAAGTTTTTCCATCTTCAATATGTGTATTTATTCATCAAATTATTTTATAAGATTTTTATGAGGATACATATGCACATGCACAGGGCTCAACCACAGAAAATAAACCAGCAGAGCATGTGTACATGACTGACTATTAGATAACTTATTACAGAAAAGTCATTAAACAATTGAGAGCTTAGCTGTCGCTATAACTTTTCTGACTCTCTATTTGATGCTGCAGTTGCAATCTACAAGGTAGTCATGAAGGGAAGATGCTGGGATATGAAGAGTAGGCTGCAACTAATAAGTGAGAGCTGGGAACCTCACTTAAGCCCATGTCTGAACTTATTTCTCCTGATCATGTACCAATAATATTTTGTAGAAGTTGTAGTTTTTTGTCACAGAGCTAAACACATGCAGTTCATTCAGGAGTCAAAAAGAATGGAGGTGTTTCTGGGATGAGAAAGTAACTATAGGCCCAGCTACTGTTTAACACTAATTGGGTGAAACAATCAGGGGAAATGTGGGTATATTCACAAGGTTTTCAGTGATTAAACATTCAGACATACTCAGCCTATCCTTTTTCAAGTCTGTTTTAGTATGGGAGCTCAACTGAAACTTGTCCACCATGGGTGATTCTTTTAGTATTTAAAATACTGATGATATAGCTTCCAGCATCAAACTAGCATCGCAATATGACAAACTAACATATGAGTGGTAGAATGTGAATAGCAATAGAATGTTGTCAGGTATTCTGCAAGAAGATGAAAACATTATGAATAGTGTCTGAGTATTACTCTATATAGTGCCAGAGGATGACCCCACAGGTGAGAAGGCACTCAAAATATGACTGAGGAAAATTTGCCTCCTCAAAGTAGAGTTGATATTATGGCATGAATAGAGTAAAGATTTCAAGACCTTCATTTGATCAGCAAAATGACACAACTTAAAATGAAGAGAAACAACTACAAACATTCATTAATAATTAGAACACAGAATTCAAAAAAGTATGAACCTGGGAAAATCAGAAGTTATTAAAACTGTAATAGAAAGTATAAACATCAATGTCCTAGGCATTAGTGAGCTGAAATGGAGTTATTGGCCATTTTGAATCTTAGAAAATTTTCTACGCTGGGCACAGCAATTCAAGAGAAATGATGTATTATTCATTCTAAAAAAGAATATTTAAATAGCCGTCTTAAAGTACAACTATGTTTATAAAAGGATAATATCCCTATGCCTACAAAGAAAACCAGTTAATATCATTATGTTCAAATTTACCCACCAACCAGAGAGATTCAATAATAATGAAATTGAAGAATTCCACCAACTTCTTCAGTCTGAAATTGATTAAACATGCAATCAAGATGCATTGGTAATTGCTGGTGATTAGAATACAAAGGTTGGAAAGAAAGAGGAAGAATTAGTTGTAAAATATGGACTTGGTGAGAGAAACTATGCTGGAGCTCACATGATAGAATGTTGTAAGACCAATAACTGGTTCATTGGAAATGCATTTTAAAATAACGTAAAAGAAAATTATACACATATACCACATCAGATGGAATGCACGGGAATCATATTGATTACATCTGCATGAAAAGACAATAGAAAAACTAAATATCATCAGGCAAAACAAGGAGAGGGGCCAACTGTGGAACAGACCATCAATTGCTCATATTCAACTTAATGATGAAGCTGAAGACTATAAAAACAAGTACACAATAGCCAAAACATATTCCACCTAAATTTAGAGATCATCTCAAGAACTGATTTGATGAATTAGACACTAATGACTGAAGATCAGAAGAGTTATGGCTTGAGAAGACAGTCAAGTATTATAATGAAATGTGCAAAGACCTGGAGTTAGAAAACCAAAAAGGAAGAACATGCTTCAGCTTTTCCCAAGCTGAAAGAACTAAAGAAAACACTCAAGCCTCAACTTGCAATATTGAAGATTCTAGGGACAAAATATTGAATAATGAAGAAAACATCAAAATAAGACAGAAGGAAGAGCTCTACCAATAACACATGGTTGAGCTACATTGATGGTATTGGAAAAAAAGAAGCCTTCAAATTGAAATCTTTCAGAAAACTATTGCAGCACTGAAGATGCTCATTAAATTATGCCAAAAAATTTAGAAGACAGCTTTGTGGGATAACAGCAGTTTGGAATGTGACAGGAACTGCTATCACAGGAAGCCATTCATAGCACTATAAGAGATGAGGACTTCTTTGATCAACAAAAACTGATTGGAAGAGAGCCATTTTGAGCCAATTCCAAAGTGAGGTAACCCAATGGAATGCATAAGTCATCAATCAATATCACATGCAATTAAAATTTTGCAGAAGATAATTTCTAAATGACTGCAACAGTACATTGAAAGGGAGCTGCCAAAAATTCAAGCTGGATTCAGAAGAGGACATGGAATGAGGGATATAATTGTTATTACCATGTGGACCCTGGATGAAAGCAGGGAACACCAGAAAGATGTTTGTTGTTGTCAGGTGCCACCC
Organism: Chrysochloris asiatica; assembly: GCF_000296735.1. Taxonomy (NCBI): domain Eukaryota; kingdom Metazoa; phylum Chordata; class Mammalia; order Afrosoricida; family Chrysochloridae; genus Chrysochloris; species Chrysochloris asiatica. The sequence goes on along the minus strand of NW_006408663.1, from coordinate 8,664,107 downwards.
AGTCGGAACCGACTCATAGCAACCCCATGCACAGCAGAACGAAACAATGTCCAATACTGGGCCAACCTCACTACCGCTGCCACACTTGACGCCATCAATGATGCCACCTGGCTGATCCATCTCGTTGGGGGTCTTCCTCTTTTTCTCTGACCCTCCACCTTACCCAGCATGACATCCTTCTCCAGCGATTGTTTCCTCCGGACAATATGTCCAAAGTAGGAGAGACGAAGCTTAGCCATCTTGGCCTCCAAGGAGCACTCTGGCCGCACTTCTTCCAAAACAGATCTATTGGTTCTTTTGGCAGTCCATGGCACTTTCAGTATTCTCCTCCAATACCACAACTCAAAGGCATCAATTCTTCTACGATCCTCCTTATTCACTGTCCAGCTTTCCCATCCATATGAGGCTATTGAAAACACAATGGCCTGGGTCAGGCACACCTTAGTCCTCAAGCTGATATCTCTCCTCTTCAATACTTTAAAAAGTTCCTGTGCAGCAGATTTGCCCAGTGCAATATGTCGTCTGATCTCTTGACTGTTGCTTCCGCGAGTGTTGATAGTTGATCCAAGAAGAATGAAGTCCTTGACAACTTCAATCTTTTCTCCATTGATAACAATGTTGTTTATTGGTCCAGTGGTGAGGATTTTTGTTTTCTTGACATTGAGATGTAATTCATAATGAAGGCTGTGTTCTTTATTTTCATCAGTAAATGTTTTAAGTCCTATTCACTTTCAGCAAGCAAGGTTCTATCATCTGTATATCGCAGATTGTTAATGAGTCTCCCTCCAATCCTGATGCTACGGTTTTCTTCATATAAACCAACCTCTCAGATGATTTGTTCAACATACAGTTAGAATAAGTAGGGTGAAAGAATACAACTCTGTCATACACCTTTATTAATTTGAAACCATTCAATGTTCTCCTGCTCTGTTCAAACAACTGCCTATTAGTCCAGGTACAGATTCCTCATAAACACAATTAAGGGTTCCAGAATACTCAGACTTTCCAATGTTGTCCATAGCTTGTCATGACCCACACAGTCGAAAGTCTTTGTATAGTCAATAAAGCACAGGTAAACATCTTTCTGATATTCTCTGCTTTCAGCCAAGATCCATCAGACATCAGCAATGATATCCCTTGTTCTATGGCCACTTCTGAATCCGTCTTGAACCTCTGGAAGTTTTCTGTAAATGTATGCTTGCAGCTGTTTCTGTATTATCTTTAGTAAAACTTTACTTGCATAGGATATCAAAGAGATTGCCTGATGATTTTCACATTCCATTGAGTCACCTCTCTTTGGAATGGGCACAAATACAGACCTCTTCCAGTCAGTTGGCCATACAGTTGTCTTCCAAATTTGTTGTTATAGATGAGTGAGTGCCTCCTGTGCCGCCTCGCTTTCTTTGAAGATTTCAATTTTTATTTCATCAATTCCTGGTGTCTTGTTCTTTGCCAATTCTTTCAATGCACTTTGCCAATTCCTTCAATGTACCTTGGACTTCCTCCTTCAGTATCTGGCTCTTGATTATATACTACCTCTTGAAATGGTTGAACATTAGCCATTTCCTTTTGATACCATGACTCTGTGTATGCCTTCATTCTTCTCTTGATGCTTTCTGCATCATTCAATAATTTGCCCAGAGAATCCTCCAGTAACGAAAGTTGAGGCTTGAATTTTTTCTTCAGTTCCTCCAGCCTAAGAAATGCTGAGTGTGTTTTTCCTTTTTGGTTTTCTGATTCCAGGTCTTTGCACATTTTCTTGTAATATTTGTCTTTATCTTTTCAAGCTGATCTTTGAAATTTTCAGTTCAGCTCTTGTACCTCCTCATTTCTTCCATTTGCTTTAGCATCTCTATGCTGGAGAGCAAGTTTCAGTGTCTTTTCTGACATCCATTTTGACATTTTCCTTGACTTTTTGCTTTCTTCATGTATGATGTTCTTGATGTCATCTCACAACTCTTCTGGTCTTCTGTCTTTAGTGTTTAATGTACAAAATCTGTTCTTCAGATGCTCTCTAAATTCAGGTGGGATAAATTCAAGGTCATATTTTGGCTCGTGTGGACTTGTTTTTATTTTCTTCAGCTTCAGTTTGAAGCAAAACTAGAGACTCATATACACATAGATGTATAAATCTATTTCAAGGAAATGGCACCTGCAGTTTCAAAAGTTCCAAAGCCATTTCAGACTTCAGGCTAGCAGGTTCTTTACATTAACCTAGCCACAAGAGCTGAGGATCCCACAACCATCATGTTAGTGTGCTGTCTGCTGGCTTACAGGCTATCAAGGCTAACAAATCTAAGATGTGTAGGTTAGATGATAGGCTTCTGATTCAAAGACTGGAGAGGTTAGTGAATCCCATGATTGTCAGGCAATACCACAAGCTGTTTGTTGAAATTCTAAGAAGAGTAGACCAAATGGTGATAAGAACTGGATGTAGGACACTGAGCAAGGCAAAAGCTAGCAAACTTATGCTAAATGTCCATATATATTGAAAATAGGCCATACTCTACCAAACTCACTCTCAACTGTTTGGCTGCTTACAGCATATCTTCTCATGTAAATGATTGCATTATATCAGACCTCATAGAAAATCTGATAACTCTTCAGAACTATTAAACCAGAGAATCCTGGATCAGTCAAGTTGGCTTAAAACTTTAATCATCTCAACCTTAACAATGCAGCCTTTGTCAGCTTGGCACTTACACACATCTTCTTAAATCATACATGATCTCTAATTGAAGACTATGTTAAAATCATATTTGTGTGTAGTGTGATACAGTTAACAAGCATACAATGAAAAATGCACTAGTCATATTTATATCTTATATTTATAATTGAATAAAACAATAACACATTCAAAGAAGCAATACTCAAAGTAATTACAGTCCTCATTTTTGCACCTGGTCACAAGATTGAAGCTGGTATTTAGAAGAATTTTCTTCCACTACTCATTTTATATTTCATTTGCAAACACTCAGATTATATTGCATCAGAGATAATTATATTGCATTAAATTATGGGGAATGATTACATAAGAACTGATGGACAAAGAATCATGACCCAGTCAAGTTGACACATAATCTTAACTATCGCATTCAGGTAATTGGGTTTTCTTAGATTAACTAATCGGTTTTGTTGTACTACTTTGTTTTCATATTAGCTCATATTCATTCAGATATTTAGTAAGGTTCTGATTTCTAACATGTGAGTCTCAAGACAGATTTTTATGGGCAGGAGCTCTTGGAGAGTAAGGCTTACCAAATTAAAACAGCAATATCATCAGACTCAGAACAAACCCTAATTTATGCAAAATTATAATTTATGACAAATATATATATTTACAAATCTTTAAAGTCACCTATAGGCACAAAAAGATGAAATTTGTATTTTACTTTTTGTGAAACTGTGGGCAGCTTCATCTTCTCTAATAAATACAATAAAATGTGCTCAAGAAATTTAACTTTTAGCTCTATTTCACATTTTAAAAAAGTTTAGGAATGCAGCTACAGCTTTTTGCATTACTTATTTTCTCAATCAGCTTCCTGAAGGATATATATTATTTTAGAATCAGGATTCATTTTCTGTATGGATCATAGATTCCATACAGAGTTATTTTATTACTAATAAGTGGAAGATTCTTTGCTCTTCAGAACAGAATAAATTCATCATTAATTATGCAGTTAAATTTATCTTGAAGTGAGCAAGTGTAATTTCAGGTATTTTGAAAATACGATAATATAGTTAACCTTTAATGAATATTCATTTTATTCTTCAATTAATAGTACAGTAAGTTGTCATGTATTAATATGACTAGATTCGAAAGAACAGGTCACTATGTAAAAATCAACATTATATGAAACAGAGGAAGACCACGTCATATTACACAATCAATGGTGAGTACATCATTACATAACTGCTAAACTATATCATTATATAACTGCTAAATTTCAGCAATGCATGACTGCCATCATCACACAAATGCCAAGCCTTTGAGAATCATGGCACAGTCAGGGAGTGAAACACCTCTAACCATCACAACCAACATTTATTTGACCTTAAACCTCAGAATCCATTATTGCCAATCATATGTCATTAATGCCTGAAATAAACAATTTTACTACACAAAATAGTTGAATAGTGGATTTTTTTGACTACTGTAATTGTGAAATGTCAGATTAAGAAATAGTTGATAAGTGAGGAATTGTTGTTGTTGTTAAGTGCTGTTGAGTCGGTTCCGACCCATAGCGACACTGTACAGGGTTTCCGAGGGTGTAAATCTTTACGGGAGTAGAAAGCCTCATCTTTCTCCCGCGGAGCGGCTGGTAGTTTCGAACCGCTGACCTTAAGGTTCGCAGCCCGAGTCGTAACCATAGGTGTATTGAATATTTTTCTCCAATTGTAATTGCGTGAGTAACTTATTTTAGAAAGATAAGCAACAGGCAGGTCCCTATGAGATGGAAGTAAAAGACAGCCCCAAATTCTGAATTTTCCAACATTTTATAATACTTCATAATCATTGGTATCAATCATCAGATCCCCTCACTGACATCCAAGGTCTCTGCAATATGCAGCAACATCACACAGAGCTCGCAACTGTCATAGGAAATAGTTAATTTAATTATGAAGGCTGCCAAGTCTCATATTTAAAGTTCAGATGTCAGTCTAGATGGTTCTCCTCAACAACATAGTCTCAGGATCTCAGATAACTTGAACGGGAAATCAGAGAATAGGCTATAAATATACCAGGCTGCTGTAGCTGGTGAATCAGGTCAAACCTCACAAACTGGTGGTCAGACATGATAAGGCAGAAACAAGATGAAGAGCAAAAGAGTAAATTTTGAGAACACATTCCAATATATTAGATTCAAACAATGTCCCCATGGAAAACTAAAGGTGATGACTTGAGTAACATCTTCTAGTAAAATGGGAGCATCTTTATTCCTTAGTTCAACCTTAATCATTAGTCCTCCCTAAATCCTGCCTAATTAACAACTCACTTAAAAATTGGCCCATAATCACAGGCATGGAGGCCAGGATTTACAGAATGGAACAATATGGCTAGAAGGGTCATAATAAATGATAAGCTACCCTTCAGGAAACCTCCTGACTCTTCTAACTTTCATAATTGAAGGACTGATTTCTCCCTCCCAATCATTTTACCAGTCCAAACCAGTCTTTAAGAAAGTCCTTCAGTATCACTAAAGGTCCTAAGGGCAAGGTTACTCAGGTATCAGCCATTTATGACTGATGTTTGTATCAAACTAATCTGGTAAAGTTCTCAAAAGCTTTTCTTGTTTTTACCCTTCATTGACCTGATAGAAATTTCACTGAGATGTTACTCCTTTGCCCTGAGTCTCTCTCAAGGTATCAGCATAATATTAGATTTTCCCCACGACATAACCCATTTTTGTATTCCAGATGTGGGGAAGAACTATACAGCATCTTTTCCCAACCCCTCTTCCCAAGATTCCCTGGAGACCCAAAGAAATCTACCCAGTGGTGATCTTCCCTTTGGCCCCCTCATATTGAGTGTGGGCACACGCTCATAAAGGTACATAAGCCAGTCATTTATGAGTTTATCTCTCCCGTTTTAGATGACAAATGTTTCAATTGTCCATTACAATTCTTTATCAGACCATTACTTTGAGTGAGGTATTGAACATGGTATGTACATGTAAAATAATGTTTCATGGGCCATTGTTGTACCCTGTAGACTGTAAAGTGTGTTCCTTGGTCAGAGGATATGCAATTTGGTGGCCCAAATTGGTGCAATATCATTTGTTCTAATCCCTACATGTTGTTTTGGCACTGCATATTACAGGATGTGGAAAACCCAATATCAATTCCTGTGAGGAAACATTTTTAACCATCTGTACCACCAGCAACATCGTTCCCATACAATTCACTTGCCAACTATGTGCTGTTGCACAGGAACTTTTTAAAGTGTTGAAGAGCAGAGGTGTGTCAGCTTGAGGACTAAGGTGCGCCTGACCCAAGCCATGATATTTTCAATAACCTCATATGGATGCAAAAGCTGGCCAGTGAATAAGGAAGATTGTAGAAGAATTGATGCCTTTGAGTTGTGGTGTTGGAGGAGAATACTAAAAGTGCCATGGACTGCCAAAAGAACCAATAGATCTGTTTTGGAAGAAGTGCAGCCAGAGTGCACCTTGGAGGCCAGGACTGTTCCAGAGGGAACAGTCGCTGGAGAAGGATGTCATGCTGGGTAAGATGGAGGGTCAGAGAAAATGAGGAAGACCCTCAACAAGATGGATCAGCCAGGTGTCATCACTGATGGCATCAAGTGTGGCAGCGGTAGTGAGGTTGGCCCAGGATTGGACATTGTTTCATTCTGCTGTGCATGGGGTCGCTATGAGTTGGTTCCGACTAGATGGCACCTGACAACAACTATGTGCAGTCCTTTTCTCAAATGAATCTGCCCCATTGTCATTGTTGTTAGATGCCTTAGAGTCAATTCTGATGAATAAGGACACTATGCTCAACAAAATTAAATATTGCCTGGTCCTGAGCCAGTCTTACAATTATTATTATGCTTGAGCTCACTGCTACCGCCACTGTGCCAATCCATCTCATTGAGTGGTCTTCTTCATTTTCACTGACCTTTCACTTTACCAAGCATGATGTCTGTATCCAGGAATTGGTCCCTCTTGATACTATGTCTGAAGTATGAGAAATGAAGTCTCACTATATGGCCTTGTAGGGAGCATTCTGGCTATACTTCTTTCAACACTGATTTGTTCTTCTTGAAGTTCATAGTACTTTTAATATTCTTCTCCAACACCAGTTAATCAGTTTTCCTTGTTTATTGTCCAACATTTACATATGAGGCTATTGAGCATACCATGGCTTGGTCTGGTGCACCTTATTCCTCAAACTGACATCATTGCTCTTAACACTTTAAAGAGACTTTGTGCAGCAGATTTATTTACCCAGTACAGTACATCATCTGACTTCTTGACTAATGCTTCCATGAGTGTTGATAGTGGATTTAGTCTTTTTTGCTGGCAGACAGGGAAGATTTCATTGACATTTTGTGCCTCAAATGTTATAACAGGGATGTGTTTAGATTCATCCCATCTCTGAATTACTACAGCACCATCACGTGTACTCATTTCATGGACCCAGCTTGCCACCTCAACAGAATGTACCAACATGTCCACTTGCTGATTCCAATCACCGTATGAACCAGGAACATGTTTCTTCTGATCTGTATGGACATGTCTTAATGTGATGCACCCTTTAAATTACTAAAATTCTTTCCATAGGTCTTTGGCCTACATGAGTGTCCCTTTAAAAGTTCTGTTTTACATTGCTCATTTGACTGTCCATATAGCCAGGCAATTATTCACTTCCAATGAATCAGTAAAAATTGAAATATATGGGGCTTCCACATTGTCCAATTCTTTCTTCTCAGATAGGAAGACAACATATAATTCAGTCCATGAGCTGACCTGTTCTTACCTTCTTCAATGAGGAATTTCACATCTATTGATCTTAATGCAACACCTTTGCACATCAATTTTTGCACATGCACCCTAAAATTCCAATCCTTGAACCAAGTACCCTTCTGCTGGTAGGCATAAAGTTGCTTATGGGGCATTTTCCATGTGGCAATGGGCTCTGGATGCTTCTGAAATGATTCAAGGATAGAATCTGTGTAAAAGAGACTTCAAGCTTGTGGATATGGGGTACCTCCCTGAATTCCCCTCATAGCTTGTTCCTTTATGAACCATTTCCATTTTATCATGGAACTATTTTGCGCACATTCTCCCTTATTTAAGTGTTTCTCTGATATCATGCAAGACATGATGGGTATGTCAAGTTTCATGATGAATTTATGTCATTTTGAAATTGTGGCAGTCTCAAACATGCTCAATAGTAGATGAATAATTACCTTTCATATGGTGTGTATCTTGTTTCTGCGTCTGGAAATTTTGTTGTCCATAATCCTATGGTCATCGAAGGGCAGCATTCTCAGGTTTTTGCCATAAGCTCTAATCTGCATAAGTATATGTAGCAGACACCTTGAAAATCATGTCTGAATGTGGATCAGAAGGACTTAAAAGCAAGGAGAAAAGTTGTTTTCTGTAATTCAGACATAGCCTTCTGTTGCTCAGTTTCCCATTCAAATACAGTTTTCTTCAGAGTGATTTAAGGATAGGAGCCAGCATTATTCCCAGATATGGAATATGCATCCTCCAAAATCCAAAGTTATCAATCAAATATTGAGTCTACTGCCTAGTCTTAGAGGTGGGTAGAAAAAGCAACTCATTTTTGGTTACCTGTAGAATGTCAAAGGCGGCTCTAAGCTAAGCTTTTCCCGATAATTTGACTGTTTGGGCAGGGCCCTTGATTTTTGCTGAAATTATTAACTAGGCTCTGTTTTCCATGTGGCCCACCACTGTTTTCAAATATGCCTTAACCTGTTCTTCTGTGTTTAATAATATTAAGATAATGTTATCAATGTAATGTATTGATACTTTGGGATCTACATCAAGTCTGTTTCTTCTAACTATACTATAACTGTAAGCTAGTGGATTCAACAGGGATCATCCTCACATAAAAACAAACTCTAGCTGGCTCTTTTCTGAGATTGGAATGGGAATAAAAAAAGCATGTGTAAGATCAATCACTGAGTACCAGTCTTCTTTGGTGATAGTGGTTTTGTGCCACTGAGTTGGTTATGAATCATAACAACCCTGTATAGGGTTTCTGAGGCTGTAAGTCTTTATAAGAGTAAAAAACCTCATCTTTCTCCCATGAAGCAACCGGTAGCTGCAAACTACTGCCCTTGTGATTAGTAATCCATTCCACTACCAGGACTCCTTGCCAGTCTTCTTTAACCTGCTGTATTTTCTGCGTTGTTGACACCATAACTGGAACAATTGAAGCCTTTCCTTATCATTCTGTATTTCCATATGCATCCAGCTAGCTAATTCATCAGGACTTAAATCGCTATCTACTAATTTTGTATATCGTGAATAGTTTTTGCCTTGGGTAAATGGTGGCAACATCACAACTGTTTAATATATGGATGATCTTTATCCAGTCTAGAAACCAAAGTTTTCTCATTTTCCAGTTTATCTATTTTCCAAAAACCATATTTTACAGTGAGGTGGCACTATTTTATCTAGGTCTCCATACTTTACTGCCAACTTTCATGAGCCATCTGCCTTTTTCACAGGTCATACAGAGAATTTGTTGGCATTGACTCTCCAGCTTTTAGCCAGTCTTTAATCAGAGCAGTGATCTTTTCTCCACCAGGTATCTTAAACTGTTTCAAATAAACCATCTGAGTGGGTTCGGGCAATCTAATGGTTACCATTTAGCACGTCCAATCAATACTGACAGAAGGGAAGACTTACACTCCTTTCATTTTATATTATGAGGTAGGGAGAATGTTCTCCAATTAAACATAACATCTATACTAATAATGCACTCACTAAGCTGGATTCAGCTACTTCACACAAGATATGTTTGAATCTTCCAATAATCATTCAAACTTCCAGTTTAGTCCTATCAATCATTACATCCCCATTTGCCTGGAGCCTAACTTTGCTGTTGTTTTAGCCCCTTGTGGTGTGGTGCTGTAGGATAAGCAGTGGACTATAAGGTACATTTGAACCACAAAATGGGCAGTTCACTCACCAGTCACTCTTTGAAAACCCTATACAGAGTGGTTGTGAGTCATAACTGACTCAATGTCACTTAACAAGTATTTTATTGGGTGATTTGGGGATTACAGTATTTTAGACTCCTGAGTCCAGGAGCCCCAAGAAAGTAATTTTCCCATCCTGGGACCATTTTACCCATACAAGTACATGTGGTTTCTGGTCCCCTGCTGGGGACTGGGGTAGAAGAAGAACCTGACCTTCTTGTTCATTCTTATCTTAATCAGGTAGCTGATCCTCTGATCCAAATAGTTGCTGGTGAGAGTTCCCATCATTACATTGGACTAATGGTGTGGCACTATAGGATAAGCCCTGGATCGCAAACCACAAGGTCGACAGATCAAACATACCAGCTTTTCCTTGGAAATCCTGTATATGGTTGCTCTGAGTCAGTATAGACTTTACAGAAATTAATGACAAAAACAGGATAATAGAGAAAGCATGGTGCCTCTGTACGATAGATGCTAAGCTGGGAACTAAAAGGTCTGCGGTTCGAGCCCACCAGACACTCTGTGGCAGAAAGGTGAAATTTTCTGCTCCCACAAAAATTTTGCAGCCCCGGAAACTCTATACAGAATCAACTAGACAGCACTTATGCACAACAGCAACAGAATGGATAGAATGAACTTTTTTAGTCCTCTTTAACACTGGGAGACAAGCAAAAGCTTCTCTTAGTCTGCACAACCTCTTATATTAGAACCTTTGTATCAATTCCATCAGTGCTTTCTATATTTGCCTCTTTTCTTAGTAACTATTTAAGCATTTCTTTTCTACGGAGGTTTATTTTGTCCCATTTGCCTCTTCCCATTCTCCTATGAATGACCCTTATGTTTCTTGCATTTGTAAAACCCATGCAGAGAAGTTGTGCCTACAAATACTACGTGCTTCCTTGAGTATTGTTTTGTTTTGTAGTAAGTAGTGAGGTTACATGGGGGGACCACACAGAAGGGGCTCCTTGATTACTATATTTTCCTTGGTTAGTGTAAGGCACATACTTATTGGATGAATATCGTGCTCACCACAAAGTGTTTGCAACATTGCCTTCATAAACTACACATTAGCTACTTCCTCTCGAGTGCTCCATTGAGTACTTATAAAGGATAGTGGCAATTTCCCTTGTCAGGGTAAACAGATCTTAGTGCACATTTTATCTATTCCACCAGGCTGGTGGACCCCTCTGGGTTAACCTCCCAGGTAAATAGATCTAGTATTACCATTTGTGGCTACTCCAAAGTGAGTTGTGGGTCTTTATCAACCCACATTTATGTTTCCATTCTGTAGTATTTAAAACTAAAGAAACTGCTCCTAAATTAGTTATTTTCACAGTCCATTTTAGTAACAGTTCCTCAAGAAGCTGAAGTTGTTATTGTTTTTAAGTGCCATAGAGTCAATTCCTACTCATAGCCACCCTGTATAGGGTTTATAAGGAGCAGCTGAGGACCTCTAAATTCAGTGCATTAATCCACAATACCATACCAGGACTCTCGGAGACTGATGATACTGAACTGCAAATTGAAGCAATTCCCTTATACTATACCCCTGTTATCAATAGCTTCTCGTTTTGCCCATTCTGTTCTTGAAATATCTTCTTAGTGACCAGTAGGGACTTCCTATTATTCTAACCTAACCTTTCCTTTCTGAGTCATGGTTGAGACTAGTGGTTGCAGCTCTGACCCAACCAGATCTGGACTTTGTTCAATGCTGTTAGAGTCTTGGTGTAACACTGGGATAAAACACTGTACCGAAAGGCCAGTTTGAACCACAAGGTCGATAGTTCAAACTCACCAGCTGTGCAAGGAAGCCTTATGCAGGTCGCTATGAATTGGAATTGGCTTGACTGCACTTAACAACAACAACATTGTAGCTACTACTTATAACAAGACCCTTTCCTTATCTCTTTGTATTTCCATATGCATCCAACTAACTAATTCATCTGACTTAAATCTCAAATTACCAATTCTGTATCCCACTAATAGCCTTTGCCTTGCGTAAATGGTTGCAACATAGCTGCTTTAATCCATTTGTGATTTTTGTCCAGTCTAGAAGCTGAAGTTTTCTCATTCTTTAGTTTATCTCCATTTTTTCAAAGTTATATGTTACAATGAGTCAAGACTGTAGCAAGAAGCCCCACCATTCTGACACCAACTGCATGAATAATTTCTGTTAGGAAGATCAACAGGAGGCTGGTCCTTAAGAGGGGAAGTTAAATATATCCCAAATGTTTAACTTTCCAATATTTTATGCTGTTGTTATTACATTTTGTTGAGTCAATTCCACTCATAGTAATCCTGTATAGTATTTCCAAGGAGTAGCTGGTGGGTTTGAATCACTGACTTTCTAGTTAGCAGTCCAATGCTTATCCTAGAGTGACACATCAAGATTTGTACATGCATGTTATACCACTCCATAATCCTTTATATCATTACTATTCTTCCCCTCCCTCAGATCCCAGAGTTCTACAATGTAAAACAAGAACTCTCAGAACTCAGTGTTGTCAAAGGAAATGACTCATGCAATTGTAGAGGCTGGCAAGTCCCAAATCTGCAGTTCAGGGTCAGTCTGCAGGATTATTTTCATTCATGTAGTCTCTGGAGCTAAGGAACTCAAATTAGCAGGTCAGACAACAGGCTGATGATGCAGGAGGATGCAGGAGCTAGCTGGTTAACTAGGTCAGGTGGATAAGTTACAAGTTACAAAGAACTAGAGGTCAATTCAATTATCCAGACTAGCATCCAGGTAGGTTATAAATTGGGCTTCTAACCACACGTCAATAGTTCGAATATAACAGTTGTTCCAAGGGAGGACGATGAGCCTTTCTGTTCCCATAAAGATTACAGCCTCACAAACCCTATGTAGCATCATTGTGAGTCAGAACCGACTTGACAGGAAACAACCACCAGCACCGCAGAAATACCACAAGTGGATGGCTTCAACAAAGAGATATTTTTTATCTCACAGTTTAGAAGACTAGAAGTCTGAATTCAGAGTAGTGGCTCTAAAGCAAGATTCTTGTCTCATTTAATCATCTGTGTGTCCAGAATTCCTTGAAGATAGCCATGTGTCCTGACATCAATCGTTCCCTGGATTTAGGAGCTTCACAGTGCAGGAACCCCAAGTAAAAATGAAACATTCCATTCCTGATGCTTGTTTTTGGTGGTAGTGGGTACCTCACCTTTTATCTATTGTAAAATGAAAAGTGTTGCATGACACACCCTTGGGAGTCCCCGTACATTGGATCATGGTTGTGGTGGGATTAAGAGCAGCCTCTGGTTGTGTAATGTGTTATATTTTGGGCTGCTAACTTCAGGGTCAGCAATTTGAATCCGTCAGCTCCTATTCAGGAGACAGATGAGGCGTTCTACTGCTGTCAAGATTGACAGCCTTGGCAAACCTATATAGGGTCACTAACTCAGAATACAATCACCACCAACACTGCATCTAGAATATTCATGACAGATATGAGAATTGAGATGCAAGAAACAGCAAGAGAACAAACATTGCTAATATTGCTCTATTTGAACTCAGACCATGCACCCAAGGAAAACAAAATGTGGTGATGTGAGTCACACACTATAATAAAATGAATACATCCCTAATCTTTGCTGTTCTTAGGTGTACTCAGGATGATTCTGAATCATAACAACACTCTGCACAACAGAACGAAACATTGCTGGGTCTTGTGCCATCCTCACAAATGTTATAAGTTTGAGCACATTGCTGTTGCAAATGGGTTAATCTATCTAGTTGGGTGATTTCCTTTTTTTTGATGACCGTCTATTTCACCAAGCATGACGACTTCTCCAGGATCTGGCCCTTCCTGATATCATGTCCAAAGTATGAGAGATGAAGTCTTACTATCTGGTTTTAAGTAGCATTCTGGCTGTACTTCTTTCAACACAGATCTTCTTGTACTTCTGGAAGTCCATGGTAATTTAATATTCTTCTCCAACATGATAACTCAGAAACATCAATTTCTTCAGCTGCCTTCCTTATTCACTGGCCAGCATTTATATGCATATGAGGCGATTGAAAATACCATGGCTTGTGTCAGTCCCACCTTCAGTCCTCAAACTGACATCTTTGCCTTTGAACACTTTAAAGTGTTCTTTTGATGCTTTCTGCATCACTCACTATTTTGCCCATTGTTATTTTTGTTGTTGTTAGGTGCCATTGAGTTGGTACCGACTCATAGTGACCCTATGCACAGCAGAACAAAACACTGACTGATCCTGGGCCAACGGTACTATTGTTGCCACACTTGAGTCCATTGATGCTGTCACTTCGCCAATCCATCTTATTGGGGGTCTTTCTCTTTTTCTCTGACCCTCCACCTTACCAAACACGATATCCTTCTCCAGTGACTGGTCCCTTCTGACAATATGTCTGAAGTATGAGAAGCGAAGTTTGGTCATCTTGGCCTTTAAGGAGCACTCTGGCTGCACTTCTTCCCAAACGGATCTATTGGTTTTTTTGGCAGCCCATGGCACTTTCAATATTCTCTTCCAACACCATAACTCAAAAGCATCAATTCTTCTACGGTCTTCCTTATTTATTGCCCAGCTTTCACACACATATGAGGTTATTGAAAATACCATGGCTTAGGTCAGGCGTACCTTAGTTCTCAAGCTGACATCTTTGCTCTTCAACACTCTATAAAGCTCTTGTGCAACAGATTTGCTTAATGCAATACATCCTTTGATTTCTTGACTGCTGTTTCCATGAGTGTTGATAGTTGATCCAACTTCAATTTTTTCTCTGTTGACAAGAATGTTGTTTATTGGCCCAGTGGTGAGGATTTTTGTTTTCTTTATGTTGAGATATAACCCATATCTTTAATCTTCATCAATAAGTATTTTAGGTCCTCTTCACTTTCAGCAAGCAACGTTGTATCATCTGTATGTCGCAGATTGTTAATGACTCTTCTTCCAATCTTGATGCCATGTTTTTCTTCATATAACCCAGCTTCTTGGATTATTTGCTCAGCGTACAGATTCGATATTTCAATTCAAGACTTTAACATTTTCTTCAGTTCTTTTAGCTTGAGAAATGCTAAGTATGTTCTTCCCTTTTGGTTTTCTAACTCCAGGTCTCTGCTTATTTCATTATAATACTTTACTTTGTCTTCTTGTGCTGTCCTTAAAACATTCCTGTTCCTCATTTTTATCTCTTCATTTCTTCCATTTGCTTTAGCATCTCTATGCTGGTGAACAAGTTTCAGATTGTCTTCTAGCATCCAGTTTGCTATTTTCTTTCTTTGTTGTCTTCTTAATGATCTTTTGTTTTCTTCCTTTCTAATGTTCTTGATATCATCCCACAAGTCTTCTGATCTTTGGGCATTAGTTTCTAATGCATCTACTGGGACTATGAAAGTTAACTGTACCACAATAATATAATGACTATTTCAGTTTTTTCTTAGAATAATATTGCTGCATTTTGATTCACTCAGCCTAGGAATCTCCAAGGTTAGTCAATTTATAGTCACAAACCCCAGCTATATAGAACTAAAAATTATCAAACAGCATGCAATATCAACTGAAACAATATACAAATATTTCAAAAATTCATGGAAACTTTCCATTTACTCGTAATTCTAATTTTCCACAATCTTCTTGAACACAATTGAATGTCCTTGAGTATCACAAATGATTTATCAGTGGATTACTGCCCAAAGGGTTGGTAACTCTGGCAGTGCAGTGGTTATGAGTTGGGTTGCTAACCTCAAGGTAAGCTGTTAGAAACTACAAGCCATTCTGTGGGAGAAAGATAAGGCTTCCTGCTCCCATAAAGATTTACAGCCTCAGAAACTCTTTGCAGGGTTGCTATGAGTCAGAATCAACTCCATGACATACCACCACCACCAGTGGCTTCTTAGAAGACATCCTGATGATCTCCTTTCAAAAGGTCATAACCTGAAAAACCTTATGAAGCAGTTCTTTGCTCACATATGTTTGCTATGAATGGGAATCAATATGACAGCAACTGCAAGGTCAGTTTGAAACACAAGGCTGGTGGTTCCAGTTCACAAGCTACTCCTCCAAAACCCTATACAGAGTCCCTATGAGTTGTAAGCAACTCAACAGCACTGAACAACACAACAATAAATTGTATAGTATTTGGATAATATAGATGGAATTTTGATTTAGCATAAATTTTGGTGAATAAAATTTAGAAAGTTGTTGTTAACAACTCATAGGGTTTCTGCATAGGGTTTCTAAGGAGCAGTCGTTATGTTAGAAATGCTGACTTTGTGGATCACAGTCCAGAGCTTATCCTACAGTGCCACCTCAAGAGTACAAAGCTGAAGCTATTATTATGCAAGTCATCGTGGAACAACTCTTGAAATATTATTTTAGAAAATTGTATGTTGTACAAATAGGACTAGTTACAGCAAGACAGGGTAATATGTATCTATGTATATAGATAGAGTCCTGATGTGGCACTGTAGTTAATGCTCTGGATTGCAAGGTTGGTGGTTCAAACTCACTAGTCACTTGCTACTCAGAAACCCTGTACAAGGTCACTATGAGTCGGAACTGACTTGATGGCATACAACAACAACAATGTATATAAATACATGAAAAGAAGAGTATCTCAAGTATTTTTAAGATTTTTTGTATCTCCACGTTTTAAGTGTTTCTGTGTCTCCAAATTTTTGACTAAGAACTTTTGACAGCTGCTTACCAAGTATATCATGTGTTTGAGAATTAGCTAGTAGATTTTTGGGAGGTTCCTATGAATAATAAAGCAGATGATGTTTATTCTGGAACAATTTTTGCCTGTAGCAATTTATAGAAAACTAATCATTGCAAAAATCAGGGCTGTTGAACTATTGTGAGAGAAATGAGCAATCATATTTGAGATAATAAGGGATCATTTTGGTCAAAATTGGAAGTTACTCAAGTTATTCAGTTGTATTTACTTATTGAATGGAACAACTTTAAAGCTCATGTCTGTGTGCCTTTTCCAAGATTTTCCTTAAGGCACACTATATTCTTAACTGAACTTCAGGTATGTTTAGCATCTCTCAGATTTCTTTCAGTTATAATTTCATGAAAAACGTGATATGCAAAATAAAGCAACCCACTTTAAATTGAAAATTGGTGTTTATAGTGATTGAATTGATACGGAAAGAAAACATCAGAAAAGTAAATATCCCTAAAATTGTGTCATTGCTTTAAAATTCCACTAGATATGTTGTTCAATGAACTGATCTGTATGCAGTATAATAAGACTTATAGAATTGAAATTTTAAAGGAATTATTTAGCTTTCTAGTTTTTAGTTCCTCATTTCTGGTGACATGGCAAAATAATCTGGCAGTATTGTATTAAGGACAACAACAACATTGTTTTAGTATTTAAATGAGTAAGCAAATTAAAATAACAAAGAATCAAGTATATCATTTGTTGTTGTTTGTCATTAAATGTCATACATTGTGTTCTGACTCATAGCAACCCCATATAGGGTTTTCAGAGGCTTTACATCTTCGCAGAAGCAGAAAGCCTCATCTTTCTCCTGTGGTGCGGCTGGTGGGTTCTAACTGCAGATCTTATGGTTCAACTAACATATGGAGCCATGACACTGCTTACAAAGTTTTATAAAACTTGCATATTTTCTGGGTGGTTGAGATAAATTGTAGATAATTTCTTATGTCAATTTACCTTATAATTTATGGTTTTTCAAATTTAAAGCACTTAAAATTTAAGAGAGCTAGAGTACTCTTCAAAAACTCACATTTTATCTATATTTGAATGATAAAATGTGAGTTTTATCATTCCTCTAGTCTTCTAGTTCATATTCTTAATTTTATCATGTTCAAATGACAAAATATCTCTTTCTAACAGAATAAAAGGTTACTTATTTAGTTATTTTTGATCATTATTATAATGATCAGTGACAACTTTGAATCACTTATTCTATTAATTGAGTCTGCTAATAGTTAAAAATGCAAGGTCATTTAAATACATAAATGAGTTAGATCATGTTAGTAATCTGCTGAGCAACTAATGCATTTTCCTGTTTCCTGCTGCTTCCAGTAAACCTGTATCTGCAAAAAGAATATGATTGCCTTTTGAACTGAATTAATTCTACCTTTTGTACAATATTTGTACTTTTGTTGTTAGGTTTCATCAAGGCGGTTCAGACTCATAGTGACAATATGCACAACAGAAGGAAACACTGCACTGCCCTGAGCCAACCTCACAATTGTTGTTATGTTTGGTCCCGTTGCTATTGCCACGGTGTCAATTCATCTCCTTGTAGCTCTTCCTCATTTTTGCTGACCCTCCACTGTACCAAGTATGATGTCCTTCTCCAGGGACTGGTTCCTCCTGATATTATATATGTTCAAAGTATAAGAGACTAAGCCTAGCTCTCCTGACTTTCAAGGAATATTCTGGAACTCCTTCGAACACAGATGTGTTTGTTTTTATAGTCACCCATGATACTTTTAATATTCTTCTCCAACACCATAATTAAAATGCATTGATTTGAATCATGCAGTCTTCATTACTCATTATCCAACTTTCAGATGCATAAGAGGCTATTGAAAATACCATGATTTGGGTCAGGCCTACCTGAGTCCTCAAATTGACAGATTTGCTCTTTTAACATTTTATAAATGTCTTATGCAGCAGATTTACCTAATGCAATAAGTTGTTTGATTTTTTTTAATGCTGTTTGCCTGAATGTTGATTGTGGATCCAAGCAAAATGAAGTTTTTGACAGCTTTTATCTTTTCTCCATTTATCATGTGGTAATTTACCAGTCCAAATGTGAGGATTTTTGTCTTCTTTATATTGAGTTGCAATCCATGCTGAAGGCTGTAGTCTTTGATCTTCATCTATAAATATTTTAAGTCCTCTTCAATTTTAGCAAGCAAGGTTGTGCCATCTACATATCGCAGGTTATTATTGAATCTTCCTTAAGTCTTGATGTCATGTTCTTCTTCAGAGAATCCAGTGTCTCAGATTATTTTCTTAGCATACAGATTTATTAACTATGGTGATAAAATATTTCCTTGGCACACATTTTTTTCTGATTTTAAAATTTTAACTTGTGATTTATATCTCCAAGGACATCATTAAATATTTTTAGGACACAATTAAATAAACATTTCTCTTTAAAATTTCTACAAGAAGAAGAAAAACACTGTAATTTAACTATTCAAAACTTTAAACATTATCTAATTCATTTTCTTTATTGAGGGAATAACTTTAATGAAGTAAAATAATGTGTCATACCGTATCAAAGCAGGTTAATTTGACCAATACAAAATTTAATAACTCTTCTATAGTGACATGCCTTTACATCTTCTGAAATACTGTAGTCAATTTCTTTTCCATTTATTTTGCTATATTCGGAACATAGGAGTTCATGTTGCAACAGAAACATCCTCCAAATAGTGATTTAAAAGAGTGAAGTTAGTCAATCATGAAACAACAAATGTTGTATGAGCCCACAATTGTAAAAATTATTTTTATTCTCAAAAAAAAAAAAAAAATATGGTTACTAAGGATGGGAGGGAAGGGAGAATAATTCACTGACTAGAGGGTTGTTGTTAAGTGCCATTGAGTTGATTCCGACCCATAGTGACCCTGTATAGTAGACATGCGTTAACTAGTGTAACAAGGAAGAAAATATATAACTAGTAGGAGTCTGGCAGAAGAATGATGAAGGCAGGAGAAGCCACAGTGCAAGAATTAAAAAGAATAGAGGTGAATACTGTTATATACACAATCCTGCAAAACCAGTGATCTATGGGTAGATTCATGAATAGATGCACAGGCTGAAGAGGCATGACAGTAAGAACATGAGTAAACTAACAAATATATACATCTTTGGCAGAGGATATTTGTACACGGGTATTTACCTTTGCTGAAAATATATCCCTGAATGTGGTAAAGTGTAAAGGTGGAAAATATATGAAAACTTCCTAGAGATAATCAAATAACCTGAGGAAATCATTGCTGGGCCCAGGGACTCAGAACCATATACTCAGGAAATACCATGGTCAATTGGCATTATATAGTACACAAAGACAATGTTCTACATTCTACTTTGATGAGTAGCAAATGGGATCTTAAGAGCTCATGAGCAGCTATCTAAGATACAACTCTTGGTTTATCCCTGTGAGGAGGAAAGAAGAGTGATGAAATTGAAGACACTTGGAATTAGTTAGTCCAATTTACTAATGGAACACATTAACAATAGTCTCCATGGCCCTGAAACCAGAACTGCATGGCAACTTTTCTGAAAGAGATCACATTAGAAGGCCCTGTATAGAGATGGAGAAAAAAAAAATATATATATATATATATATGTGTGTGTGTGTGTGTGTGTGTGTGTGTGTATGTATATGTATATATATTAAAGACCAGGCCAGGCTTACTGGTCTGGAAATGAACTCACCCTTCTTACTCAGTTTTCAGCTAAACAATTAGGTGAATGGGAAAGACAACACTAGTGTCTGAACACCATGGTATGGTCAATCATTAAGTATAAGGGATTAACATTTACCTAAGGATAAAATTCAGAAGAGTTGGGAAAGAAGGTGAAATCGAAACATAAAATGCAAGGTTTTTATGGAGAAGTTTATAATCATTGAGATCAAATAGAGTAAATGATTTGTTGTATGTAAAACTGATTACTTCCTTTATAAATCTTCACTAAATTTTCAATAAATCTTTTTCTTTTTTTAAAAAAAGATAGCTGTTGAATTTACTCACATGTTACAAATCAAAGGTCAAAGATGAGCCATTCAGATTTGTTGACTGATGATCTTGCCCTCCTTCACATATGACTTCCACTTGGAATCCAAGAAGGCTGCTTCTGACATATCTCATGTAGTGTGAAAGAGCAAGACTTGAAGTATAAGCAAGGACTGTCCTCCTATAAGATAACTCTGCAAACAGTATATGCATAATTTTGTCTCACCATCTATTGAATGCATGATCATAGCTAGCTGAAAAATAAGTAAATCACATTTATAGTTGGGTGTTGATCTTTACAAAATAAGGATTAAATATGATAAAAAAATAAGTATAAATGCAAAGTGGCAAACAATAGTAGTGTCTGAAAGTATTTTTTTCACATTTCTAATTTAACATCTAGCCTTTTATACCATACATTTGCATAATTTCAAGATTATAAATTGGTATCTCCATTTGATGAAAAAGAGTGATAAGAATTGAAGAAAGGGGCTTGGAATCAATTATTCCAGTGAACTTATGGAACATGTTAACCTCAGTCTCCAAGACTCTGAGACCAGAATAATTACAGGGTAGTGTTTATGAATCGGGCTGTGAACCTCAGGGTCAGCAGTTCAAACTACCAGCTGTTCCACGGGAGAAAGATGAGGCTTTCTGCTCCGGTAAAGATTTACAGCCTTGGAAACCCGGTACAGGGTAGCCTATGAGTCCAAACCGACTCCACGGCACATAACACCAACAACAACCTTGAAAGGGATCACATTGGAGGATCACATATAGAGTGGGAGATAATGTGAAACAAAACTAAAATTTATTTATTTATTTTTTAAAGATAGGGCTTACTGCTCAGAATGAGACTGGCGGATCGGGCCCTTTATCACCCTACAGGTTTGGAAAGGAACTCACCCTCATGGCCCAATTTTCAGCCAAGCAGGTTTATAGGAGGAGCTAACACTAACAAAGTATGTTCACCAAGGAATGGTTAATCATTCAAACTCAAAAGGGCAACATATTCCTAAGGACAAAGTTGACAAAGGATAGGAATGTCGGTGGAATGCAAATAGGAACCACAGGGAGGAAGCCAGATAATGATGCATGGAGGGGATTGTAATCATTGAGATGAAACAAAGTGCACAATTTGTTTAATGAGAAGTTGATGATGTTGTCTGTATAACTTTCATTAATGTCACAATAAAAAGTTAAAAAAAAATACAGCTGTTTAATTCACTTGCATGTTATAAATAAAGGTGGAACCAGACATGTTGGTTGAGAGTCTTGTCATAGAGTATGAAAGGGCATGGATTGAATTAGAAGCAAGATGGTCCATTATGTTAACTTGAATACATTACATGCATCATTTTGCCTTACAGTTTAATGGGTGCATGATCATAGCTGAAAGAGAAGAGGCAAATTGAAGCTTCGATTGGGTGGTTGATCTTGATAAAATATGCATTACATATGATAAGAAAGAAGTAGAAATGCAAAGTGACAATGATAATGTCTGACAATATTTTTCTCACATTTCTAATTTAACATGTAACATTTTATATCATACATTTACATAGTTTCAAGGTTATAAATTTCAGCATATTATGAATATTGATAAATAAACAGTGATTTTGTATCCAGCATCATCCATTTCAAAATACAAACCTTTAGCAATATTTTTTTTTTCTCTTCATGGTTTTATTTCTGTTCTATTCCCTCAGAGGAAAATATTCTAAGACAGTTATAATTCCAACTTTTTAGGAATCACCATCTACATTTTATTTCATTAAAACCATATACAAAAATAGATTTTTCCTGGTGGCCATACATTTCAAAGTCCACTTTCTTCACAACCTGTGTTATCTAAAAATTATTGTAAATACACAATTAATAAAATTGCTATATTATGAATTGTTATTATTTTGAATTCTATGTCTTCTTTTGAAAATGTTTCAAAAATTTATGATAATCTCCATTTTTAAAATTATCTGCCTGTTAATGCTACATTTATGATTCAAAATCTATTTAATCTCTATTTTTGCATTGTGCATATAAGTAATTATAAAATACTTTACCAAAAATGTAGATGGGCATGTGGGGAATGTTGCTAAAGCAATTAACTCAATTCTTTGAATATTTTCTTAGTTAAATGCCAAAAAATCACAATGCAACATATTATTGAGAGAATTATCTTTAATAATAAGTCTATTACATGTTTTTAATTAGTTGAAAGCAAAGAATCTGGAAGCCACATGACACAGAGAGTAATTGTTACTCAATTATTGGTGTCATTCACATTCATGACACCAACCCAGAATTTTAATTCACCCTGTTCATTAGTGTCCAGGATGATATTTATACAATAGTGCACACTGATATAAGAATGAATGTGACATTTTTTCACTGGAAAAGTGAATGTGGGAGACTGCTTAAGTGGAGGAGGGAAAAGAAAACCACAGGCTTGTTATCATGAAGATTGATTTCATGGAAAAATGCATAGGGATATTGAGGCTTTAGCAACAATTCTTTTAAAAGGTATCAATTCCTGTTCCATCAGAAGAAAACCTTCATGTATCCCCATCTTACATGCATCTCAATTTTAATTTCATGGACTCATAGTGTATTATCTTGCTATTCTAAATTCTTTGCACACACACACATGCAAGAAAGCAACAACAAAAAAACCCTTCTCCTAACAAAAGACATGCTATTTACTATTTTATGTACATGATTTAGTATGATTCATGTTGCAGACCGTGCAGACCCGATCAGGAGTTCGAGGCCCTGTGGGTCCAAGTGTTGCAGACCATACAGGCCGCAGGCTCTGAGGAACAGACTCTAGCCACCTAGCAGACATAGTAGTTTTTCATCTTAGTATTCAGTTAGGTTTGTTATTTATTTCATACATGAGCCCTTAATATCCACAGATAAAGGTAAAAACCTCCTAAAGCCGAGGCCCAAATGTTCCAAAAGCAAGTTTGCTGGAGACAGGCTGCCCAAGGAATTAACTCATAGTAGATTGGTGACTTCCCGGTTCTTTGTTCTACAGACAAAAGGACATCCTCCTTAAACCTCTTCCAGGTGCAGCCCATTCACCTAGGCGTCTTGCTTCTTCCTGCAAACCTGGCTCAGGAAGCCAACATAGCAGGACTCCTCCCAAGCCTTTTGACCTTCCTTCTCACCTTCCCCCAACTAAACTCAGGTGCTATAGATATGTTAATTGAGCCTGAGAAACCAAGTTGCGGGCCTCGGATTTGAACCTGTGAATTACAATGTAAAGTTGCCGGAATGTCTGGAAAATTAGGTATGTTTGCTGTAACTTGTCTTAGTCCCTCCCAACTTGGTGTAAGTCTCCTCCCCTAAATAAAACGGAGGCTCTGAACGAATCCAGGTGCATTCCGGGCTTGCATTAAGAGCATGCATTACAGCCTGGAGGGCATGTTATACGGCTGACCAGGCATTCGTGGCTGACCAGGCATTCGTGGCTGACCAGCTAGCTAAGAGGGTGTACTGCCCGCATAGCTAAGATGTTTGCTATGCGGGATCTTACTGCACTCATGGCTAATATGTTCACGACGCCGGATCTGCCGGATGCCAGTAATGCATCCACTCTGGTTTTGGGGTGTCTCTTTGTCTCTCTCTTTGTGTCCTTGTGTGTCTTTCTATATCTTTATTGCCACCAGATATGCCCACCTTGTGAACCAAACATCCGTGTCGAGGCCGGTCCCCGACAGATTCACAGGAATTCTTCACCAGCAAGTGAGTCGTTTATATCAAGGAAAGTGGTGCTTTGTATTATACAAAAGATATTTCAGAGAAACTGTTGAGCAATATTAGTGAACCAATACTTTATGTTTTTGTTGTTTCCTACTTCTCTTTGGATAACACATGTATTTCCATTATCTCTCTTTTCTCATTGACCAAAAAAAAGTTAAAGTAGGAATGGCTAAACCTTTAGAATTTCCTACAATTCTATATGAAAACAGACTTTATGTTCTATCATCATCATATAAGTTATTGTATCCTTTGTTTTGACTAAAAAATAAAATGTGGTAAGAGGTCATATTCAGTGGCATATTTCAAACTCTTCAGAACTTTAAATTTACACAATGTAGGAAACTGTTAGGGTTTTCAGGGTCAAGGTTTAAAAGTATGTTTTTTAACTATCAAATAACCAACCCCTGAAATTATTTCATGGCCATAAGTCAAGGCCAGATGTTAAACCCTTGATAAATGTGTAAGCAAGATCAGAAGAGGGGGCTGTTGAGTAAGACCCTCATAATCTATCAATTATACTGGACCCTTATCTTTACTTTACCTATTGGTTATCTTGTAACATGTGTTCTTTTAATTAAAAGTTATACATCTTCTCTTGTTTAACTGACAAATAAGTCTATCCACAGGGTATGGAGAGTAAGGAGGAAGTAAGTAAACTATAAGAGAGGAAACAA
Organism: Chrysochloris asiatica; assembly: GCF_000296735.1. Classification (NCBI taxonomy): domain Eukaryota; kingdom Metazoa; phylum Chordata; class Mammalia; order Afrosoricida; family Chrysochloridae; genus Chrysochloris; species Chrysochloris asiatica. Next base: position 8,639,269 of record NW_006408663.1, on the reverse strand, counting down.
TTTCCTTTAAAGAGTGTTCTCTATAGACCACAAAAGAATTTAGATTGTTAATTCCTCCAAAAGATTATAAAACATTTGAGGAAAGACACACTTTCATGTTTTTCTTTAGTTAAATTATATTGTGTGTGTGTGTGGGTTTGACAAATACATACTGACAGGCACTATTTGAGAACTGCTGGACTGCTAACTATGAGGTCAGCAGTTCAAATTAACCAGATGCTCTTGGAAACATTATAAGAGTCACTATGGAACCAATTCTAAGGCATTAAATAGTATCAAGATATAAAAACAAAAACAAAAAGAAAACCATCCCCATGGAATTTAACTCGTGAATTTATAGAAATGGCAGAGAACTGAATGAGTGCATCAGTGGCTTAATAAATAAATCTTTTTAAATGTCAAAATTCTTATATATGCAATTATTATTGTTGTTAAGTACCATGGAGTCAGTAGTGGCTCATAGTGACCCTGCACAGGGTTTCTGAAGCTGTAAATATTTACAGGAGCAGAATGCCTCATCTTTCTCCCACAGAACCACTGATACTTTAGAACTGCTGACCTTGTGGTTGGCAGCCTGATTCATAACTACTACGCTATTAGAGTAAAAAAGTACTGCTTGACAAGAGCAAAGGAGAGTGTGTTGGCCACAGTTGTATGTTGTTGAGTTGTTTCCAATTCATAGTTATCCAACATAGGGGTTTCCAAGTGTGTAATATCTTTATGGGAGAAGAAAGCCTCATCTTTCTCTCCATGGAGTGGCTGGTAGATTCAAGCTGCTGACCTTGTAGTAATTCACTACAGTACCAGAGGTCCTTAAAGGAGAATATATGCTGTTGTTGTTGCTGTTTAGTGTGTTCTAGTAGGTTCCAACTCATAGCAACTCTGTATAGGGTTTCTAAGGAACAGCTGGTGGGTTTGGATCACCAAACTTGTGGTTAGTAGTCAAGAGCTTTTTCTCTAGTGGCATACAAGGCATCCTAAAGGAGAATTGTTGTCATACTATGGTGTCATGTTGATAGCTGTGATTTTGGAAGCTATGTCACTAGTGTTTTAAATATCAATAAGGTCACCCATGATGTAAAGGTTTCAGCTGAGATTCCAGACTAAGATAGACTAGGAAAGACTACTTTGGAACATTTAATTCCTGAAAACCGTATGGATAGAAGTGAAACATTGTCAGATAACACCAGATTATTAAATATTGACACATAATGAAGAACACCAAAGTACTGTCAGAGACAGTGCTGGAAGATGAGCCCCTCAGGTTGGAAGGCATTCAAAATACGTATGTGAAGAGCTGCTTTTTCATAGTAGAGTTTGCTGTCATAATGCAAAAGGAATAAAGCTTTTGAGACCTTTGTTTGCTGATGGGGCACAACTCAAAATGAGGAGAAGCAGATGTAAACATCCATTAATAATTGGAACATGGATGTACTAAGTATGAATCTAGGAATATTGAAGTTGTCACAAATGAAATGGAATGTGTAATCATCAATATCCTAGACATTATTAGTGAGCAGAAATAGGCAGGTAGTGGACATTTTGAATCTGATAATCACATGGTTTTTCATGCCAGGAATTTAAAAAATTGAACTAGAATGACATCATATCCATCATCAAAATGAACATTTCAGGATCAGCCTTGAAGTGTAATACTTTCTCAGATATGATGATATCCATATGATATTTGTGCACATTTCAAAGAGAGGTGACCCAACCCTTTGGATATGGAGATCATCTGACAATATCTTTGATATCCCATGCAAGCAAAGTTTTACTAAAAGTAATACAGAAATGGCTGCAAACATACATTGACAGAGAAATTTCAGAGGTTCAAGCCAGAAAAGGATATGGAAGGAGGAATATTGTTTTGCTGACATCGGATAGACTTGGCTGAAAGCAGCAAATACCAGAAAGATGTTTTTCTGTGATTTATTAACTATGCAACAGCCTTCGATTGTGTGGTTCATGACAAGCTATGGACAACATTGCAAACTATGAGTATTCTGGAACACTTATTTGTGCTTATGAGGAATCTGTACATAGACCAAGAGGCAGTTGTTTACACAGAACCTGGGAACACTGAATGTTTTAAAATTAAGAAAGGTGTGCAACAGGGTTGTATTCTTTCACCATACTTATTCAACTTGTATGCTGAGCAAATAATCTGAGAAGCTAGGTCTTATGAAGAAAAACATGGCATCAAGATTGGAGGAAGATTCAATAATAACCTGTGACATACATTACTTGCTGAAAGTAAAGAGGACTTACAACATTTACTGATGAAGATCAAAGAGCACAGCCTTCTGTATAGATTGCATCTCAATGTAAAGAAAACAAAAATCCTCACCACTGGACCAATAAACAACATATTTATCAATGGAAAAAAAGATTGAAGTTGTCAAAGACTTCATTTTTCTTGGATCAACCATCAACACTCATGGAAGCAGTAGTCAAGAAATCAAATGACATATTGTATTAGGCAAATCTGCTGCACAAGACCTTTTAAAGTGTTAAAGAGCAATGATGTTGCTAGAGGACTAAGGTGTGCCTGACCCAAGCCATGGTATTTTCAATAATTTCATATGCATGTGAAAGCTGGACAGTGAATAAGGAAAATCATAGAAGATTTAATGCATTTCAGTTATGGTATTGGAGGAGAATATTGCAAGAACTTTGGGCTGCCAAAAGAACAAACATAGCTGTGTTGGAAGAAGTGCAACCAGAGTGCTCCTTGGAGGTCATTTTGGCCAGACTTTGTGTCTCATACTTTGGACATATTGCAAGGTGTGACCAGTCACTGGAGAGGAGTATCATGTTTGGTAAGGTGGAGATCAGAAAAAAAGAGGAAGACCCCCCATTCCAGCAAGATGGATTGGCAAAATAGCAGCATCAATGGGCTCGAGGTTGGCAATACTTGTGAGGTTAAACCAGGACTGGGTAGTGTTTCGTTCTGCTGTGCATGGGTCACTATGAATTGGTAATGGCTTGATGGCACCTAACAACAATAGCACTAGCATATTAGCATAAGGAAGACCACTGAATACCAGTATTATTCAAATTTATGCACAAACCACTAAAACCAGTGATGATGAAATTGAAGAATTATACCAATTTCTTCAATCTGAATTTGATAAAATATGCAATCAACATGTATTGATAATTGCTGGTGATTGAAATGCAATGGTTGAAAACAAAGAAGAAGGATCAGAAATTGAAAATTATTGTCTTGGTGATGGAGTTTCCATGACATTATTTTTCACAACTAGTATCTTCTTTATTGAAAAAATATATTGTTTAAAAACATAAAATGTGGCTATACTCAAGTATCTGAAACTTGTTCTCCAACAGTGAGATGCTAAATTTATGGAATAAATGAAGAAATTGAAAAGCTGACCAAAAAAAATGTCAAAAGGCAGCTTGAGAAGACAAAGACAAATATTATACTGAAATGTGCAGATACCTGGAATTAGAAACCCAAAAGGGAAGAACATGCTCAGAATTTCTTGAGCTGAAAGAACGGAAGAAAAAATTAAGCTTAATTTGCAATATTGAAGGATTCTATGGCAAAATATTGAATGATGTCGAAAGAGCTAAAAGAAAAGTGAAGGAATACAGAATCACAGTACGAAGAATATTTGGTCCATATTTAAACATTGCAAGAGGTAGCATATGATTAAGATCCAAAAATACTAAAGGAAGAAATACAAGGTGTACAGAAAGCATTAGCAAAGAACAAGGCTCTGGGAATTAATGGAATAAAATTCAACAAACTGATGCAATACTGGGATCAGTCACTCATCTATACCAAGGAATTTGGAAGACAGCTACCTAGTCAACTGATTGGAAGAGAATCATATACCTGCCAATTCCAAAGAATGGTAGATGACCCAGCAGGATGCAGAAATCACTGGACAATATCATTAATGTGGCATGAATGTAAAATTTTGCTACAATTAATTTGAAAAACAGCTGCAACAGTACACTGACAAAGAACTGACAGAGGCTCCAGCCAGATTCAGATGAATACAGGGAATGAGGGAAGTCACAGAGGAGGCCAGAAAGGTGATTACCTGTGCTGAGACTTTTGATTGTGTGAATCATGACAATCTATGGACTACATTGCAGAAAATGTGTAATCCAGAACACTTAATTATGCTCATGAGTAACCTGTACATAGAAAAAAATGCAGTCATTCAAACAGAAAAAGTAGACACTGATTTAAAATTAGGAAACGTGTGTGCTAGGGTTGTATTCTTTCCTCATACTTATTCAATATGTATGCTGAGCAAATAATCTGAGAAGGTAGATTATATATAGAAGATGAAGGCATCAGGGTTGGAGGAAAGCTTATTAACAAACTTCAATATGAAAATGATCCAACATTACTTGTCAAAAGTGAAAAGGACTTAAAATACTAACAGATGAATACCAAAACCCACAACCTTCGATATGGGCTACACTTCACTCTAAAGAAAACAAAAATCATCACAACTGGACCAATAAATAGCATCAAGATAAATAGAACAAAGTTCAAAGTTGCCAAAGACTTCACTTTGATTGGATCCACAATCAACACTCATGAAAGTAACAGTCAAGAAATCAAATGACATGTTGCATTAAGCAAATCTGCTGCACAGGAATTCTTTGTGTTCAAGAGCCAAGATGTCAGTTTTAGGACTAAGCTGCACCTGACCCAAGCCATGGTATTTTCAGTAGCTCATATGCTTGTGAAAGTTGGACAATGATTAAGGAAGATTGTAGAAGAATTGATTCATTAGAATGATGGTGTTGGTGAAGAATATTAAAAGTACCATGGAAGGACAGAAGACTAAACCAATCTGTGTTGGAAGACATACAACAAGAATGCTCGTTAGAAGCCAGGATGGTGAGACTTTGTCTCTCATGCCCTAGACATATTATTAGAAAGGGCCAGTCTCTGGAGAAGGACATCGTGCTTGATAAAGTGGGGGATCATCAAAAAAGAGGAAGACTCCCAAGGAGATTGATTAGCACAAAGACAGCAGCAATTTGCTAAGAGGTAGCAAAAATTATGATATTTACACCGGATCGGGCAGAGATTTATTCTGTAGTGCATGTGTATGTATAGGTTCCACTGCAACTAACAAAAACAAATGGAGATATTATGTTATTTCCAGGCACAGAGATGCTCAATTTGATTTATTTGTATTCCATCTGGTGAGGTCCATGTGCATAGCCATCTTTTGTTATTTAAAAAACAAACAAACAAACAAAAACATTTGCAATGAATAAGGCATTAGTGTTGCTAATTTATCATGTGGTCTCCAGAATAATTTCTGGAGAACATATTTCCCAACAACTAATCCTTTTTCTTTGTTTCAAACCTTTGAATTCCAATCACCAGTAATTATTAATACATATTAATGCATGTTTGATCAATTTCAGACTTCAGAAGTTGGTAGAATTCTTTATTTTCATCATAATTAACTTTGTTGTTGTTGTTAGGTGCTATTGAGTGGGTACTGACTCATAACAGAATGAAACACAGCCCGGTCTTGGGCCAACTTCACAATTGTTGCCACATTTAATCCCATTGATGCTGTCACTTTGTCAATGCATCTCGTTGGGAGTCTTACTCTTTTTCTCTGAAATTCTACCTTATTAAACATGATATCCTTCTCCAGAAAATGGTCTTTCTTGAAAATATGTCAAAAGTATGAGATAAGAAGTTTGTCCACCCTGACCTCCAAAGAGCACTCTGGCTGCACTTCTTCCATAACAGATCTATTTGTTCTTTTGGAAGCCCATGCGATTTTAATATTCTACTCCAACACCATAACTCAAA
>NW_006408663.1:8630703-8633079 GCF_000296735.1 Chrysochloris asiatica | reverse complement strand
TTGTATCATCTGCATATCACAAGTTGTTAATGAGTCTTCCTCCAATCCTGATGGCACATTTTTCTTCATATAACCTAGCTTCTTTGATTATTTGTTCAACATACAGTTTGAATAAGTATGGTGAATGCTGTCGCACAGCTTTCTTAATTTTGAACCATGTTCTGTTTGACCAACTGCCTCTTGGTCCATGTACAGATGCCTCATGAGCACAATTAAGTGTTCCAGAATACTCATACTTCACAATATTGTCCATAGCTTGTCATAATCCACACAATCAAAAGCCTTTGCATAGTCAATAATGAACAGGTAAACATCTTTCTGGTATTTTCGGCTTTCAGCCAAGATCCATTGAACATCAACAATGATATCCCTCTTTCCACATCCTCTTCTGAATCCAGCTTGAACCTCTGGAAGTCAATGTATGCTTGCAGCCATTTCTGTATTGTCTTAAGTAAAATTTTACTTGCATAGGGTATCAAAGATACTGTCTGATGATTTCCACATTCCGCTGTGTCACCTCTCTTTGGAATGGGCACAAATGTGGATCTCTTCCAATCAGTTGACCAGATAATTTTCTTCCAAATTTCTTGGCCTAGATGAATGAGTGCCTCCAGTGCTACCTCACTTTATTGAAAGATTTCAAGTTGTATTCGATCAATTCTGGGTGCCTTGTTCTTTGCCAATTCCTTCAACGCACCTTTGACTTCCTTAAGTATCACTGGCTCTTGGTCATATACTACCTCCTGAAATGGCTGAATAGCAACCATTTCCTTTTGGTACAGTGACTCTGTGTATTCCTTCCATCTTCTTTTGATGCTTTCTGCATCTTTCAGTAATCTGCCTAGAGAATCCTTCAATAACAAAAGTGGTTGATTTATAAATTTGAATAACATTTGCACTAACTGGTCTTTGTTTTATGCCTATGGTTATTATCCTATTATCCTATCACAGAGAGCATAATTCTTCAAGAAATTTCTTGTAATTAATGTCCTTTTGATGTTGAATGTGATGCCATTCCTCTTTATTTTGTTCTTCTTGGCATAGAATACCATTTTGTTGTTAGATTTATAATAGCCGATATCAATTTATTTCAGCTCACTGATACCTGGGACATCCATGTTTATGCATTTCATTTCATTTTTATCAGTTTCCAAGTTTTCTAGATTCATACTTTGTACATTCGATGTTCCAATTATTAATGGATGTTTACAGCTGTTTCTTCTTATTTTTAGTTGTGCTCCATCAAAAAATGAGGGTCCTGTAAACTTTGCGCATTTTCCATCATCATGGTCAACTTTGCATTTTAAAAGGAGGCAGCTCTTCCCCAGTCATATTTTGAGTGCCTTCCTTCATGAGGGGTTCATCTTCCTGCACCATGTCTTAAAATATTCTGGTGTTATTCATAATTTTTTCAGTGTTAAATGATCTGGTGCGATTATTTCCACATTCTATTCAGTCACCTATCTTTGGAATTGGCACAAATAAGGATCTCTTCCAGTCAGCTGTCCAAATTTCTTGGCATAGGTTAGTGAGTGCCTCAATGAGTGAGAAATGATTGTGGGGATTGCACAGGTACTATGCCATCCTCACAATTGTTAGGTTTGGGCACATTGTTATTTCCATTGTTCCAATCCATCTCACTGATGTATTACTCTTTTTCACTGACCGTCAATTTTACCAAACATGATGATCGAGGTAATGAACCTATATACAATGCCCTAGACTGCCTAATTTTATAGGAGTAAAGTCTCATCTTTCTCCATGGAGCTGCTAACTTCCTGGTTAGTAGTCAAGTACTTATTCTACAATATTGCCCGAGTCTTGTGTATACATATATAACCACAAGAAATATAAATTTATATATACTGAACATAAAACTTGATTACAAAAACAACATAGGAGTCCTGGTGTGGGACTGTAAGGTAAGCACTGGACTGCAACATGGGTTTGAACCACAAGATGGGTGGTTCAAACTCAGAAACCTTTCTTTGGAAACCCTATACAAGGTCAATATGAGTGAGAATCGACTTAACTGCATTTAACAATGAAAACATACATACGTATTTGGAATCCTGGTTTGTTGCTGTGGGATAATGCACTGGATCTCAAGGTAGGTTTGAACCAGAAGGTTGGTGGTTCAAATTCATCAGATGTTCCTTGGACACCCTACACAGGGTTGCTATGAGTCAAGACAGAGTCAACTGCACTTAGCAACAACAATAGTATATGTATATTTAATAAATAACTACTAACTACAATCAGCTGATCTGTTGACCTGGTAGACATTTTAATTTTAATACTTCTTACTTCTTAGCATTGTTCTATGGAGTGTTGTGGCTCTATAGAGTAAGCAATTGACTGTGAACTACATGGTTG
>NW_006408663.1:8627813-8630298 GCF_000296735.1 Chrysochloris asiatica | reverse complement strand
ATGTTGGAGGAGAATATTGAAAGTGCCATGGACTGCCAAAAGAACCAATAGATCTGTTTTGGAAGAAGTGCAGCCAGAGTGCTCCTTGGAGGCCAGGATTGCTAAGCTTCGTCTCTCATACTTTGGACATATTGTCCGGAGGGAATAGTCGCTGGAGAAGGATGTCATGCTGGGTAAGACAGAGGGTCAGAGAAAAAGAAGAAGACCCCAACGAGATGGATCTGCCAGCTGGCATCATTGATGGCATCAAGTGTGGCAGTGGTAGTGAGGTTGGCCCAGGATCGGACATTGTTTCGTTCTGCAGTGCATGGGGTCACTATGAGTCAATTCCGACTCGATGGCACCTGACAACAACAACAACAGCTGCTCCATGGGAGAAAGATGAGGCTTTCTGCTGCCCCAAAGATTTAAAGCCTCAGAAACCCTATACAGGGTCAGTATATGTTGGAACCATCTAGACAGCAGTTGCCAACAACAATTGTTATTCTAGAACCCTCTTTTGAGTGATGACACAGTTCTAGAATACACAGGACCAGTATTTTGAAGGAAATTAAAGTAACTCTTTGAACACATTATGCTTTCCTAGTAAGGTGTCAAAAGAAGTACTTATGTGGTTTAAATGGTTAAAGGAGGAATTCCACAGAAGAAAGAGGAGGCTTTCTGCTCCCGTAAAGATTTACAGCCTCGGAAGCCCTGTACAGGGTCGCTATGAGTTGGAATCGACTCCACAGCACATAACAACAACAACAACAACAACAACTAAACAAAAGGCTTATGGGTTAAACCGCCAGAGGTACCTGAAATACATGGTCTGGCAATCAGCTACTGAAAAGTCTCTGTCTGAAAACACTATGGAGTAGTTCTACTGGGTACACATGAGGTATTCCTGAGTTAGTGGCAACTGAAAACAATGAACAATTACAAAATATCAAATAGTCTTATCTGAATAGGCATAGCCTAACTAACCAGTTGTCAGATATTTTTGTATGGTTATAACTTATAAAGATATTTTCTCATCATTGTAGATATATTAAGAGTCATAGTAGCTTCCAGAAAGAGCTGGCAAGAAGTTAGGCCAGGTCTCAATTGTTCAAAATCCCGGAAACACTCTCTATTCTCCACTTCCACCCAACAGGCATTTCTTTCTTATGCAGAAACAAGGAAATGCAACATTCAGGCCTCAGCTGAATCTTAGAAACCTTTTTTCCATTATTCCTTGGGTACTCCTTATCCACCCTCAGATAGTTTGAAAGGATTTTAAGGAAAAAGAGAAATCAGAAAGTCAAACATCTTAAATGACTTCTGTTTCTAACCTACTACTAATTTGTCCTCTGCCACATGTCTGTAAGTTTGCCCTACAATAATAGCTTGAGTGTTGCTATGATTCTACAAGTCATTCCACAAGTATTTCAAATGCCAGCAAGGACACCCAGGGTACACAGGTTTTAGCTGAGCTTCTAGAGTAAGGTAGACTAGAAAAAAGGAGAGATTGACTATTTCTGAATATTTACTCCCTGGAAAGCTTGTGAATAGCAGTGGAACACTTCAGATAGCACCAGAATGTTGAATTTTAAAACATGATGAACAGCACCAGAAATGGGCTCAAGCATAACAACAATGGTGAGGCTTAATAGGATCTGACTGTGTTTCATTCTGTTATGCATAAGGTCGCTGTGAGTCAGCACCTAACAACAACTCTGTCCTATATTAAATAATAGTACAGAAGATTATCACCTGAATGAGAAACAATAGAAATAAAGGTGATGGTGAAACAACAAAATAAAACAAAAAGTCATAAAATGATTTTTAAAAGTAATTCACAATCAGCCTGAAACTGAATTGAAACAGATAGCTTTAGAATGATTAGTTAAATTTGTATTTATTTTTTATGCAAAAATGAGATTACATTTTATAAACATTTACATACCACAGCAGTATTCTACATAGTGCCTTATTTGCTAAAAATAAAATAAAAGCAGAACCATTTGGTGTCAACTTGAATCCAACTTCTGACAGCAAACTCATGTTGGCCAGAGTAGAAGTGTACTCCATAGAGTTTTCAATAGCTGATTTTTTCAGAAGCCTAATGCCTCAACCTCCAACCTAACAGGCAGCCCAACACGTTAACCACTTGCATCAACCATGAACATTCTTACAGAGCTACACATTTTCCTCTTTTATCTTGTGTAGTTACTTGGCAACAAAAGGAGCACAATAGCTAGCTTTTGGAGTTTACAAACTGCCCAAGCTTCTAGTTATTGGAAATAATGAAGAACACTTTTAATTACAGAAGTATAAATTTCTTTACCATGTTCATTGTACATTTACACATCAGAGATCATATTACATAATAACTAAGAGGTGGAAAGACCCTAAATATCTATCAAAGGAAAGAAAACTGTGTACATGAATACATGTACACAGACAGAAAGAGAAATGATTTCTTAATATATGCTACAACATAGATTTGAAGGCATTTTTGTTG
>NW_006408663.1:8625391-8626588 GCF_000296735.1 Chrysochloris asiatica | reverse complement strand
TTTTTTTTTCCCTTTTTCCTCTTTCTCCCATTTTTGATTTTGCTTTTGATTCTGATTTTGTTTCTTACCCTTCTGCCATTGTTTGGCTGTTACATCACTACCCTTCTGCTATTGGAGAACTCTTTGTCTACCTAGATTACAAGAGAAGAGTCTGCAACTACTGCCAAATAGCCAAGCTGCAATCACACCTTGTAAAACACCAAGACCCAGGCAAGAACCAATGCCAGCTGCCATATAGCAGGGAAACAGGCAACAGCTGTGAATGTTGCTCTGAGTTGAGCAATAAGAAGAGGAAAAAGGGAAGACCACACCCTGATCACATCTTCCTGGAAGCAATCAGAAAGCATAAAAAAGTACCAAAACACGTACTCATTTAAGTATTAGGGCCACAGATAAACAATAAATATGTCCAAGAAGAAAAATCAGATGACCATATCAGCACATGTCCAGAAAAAAGATAAAATATCTGAGATAAATGACCTACAAGTAGATCTGGACTCCATTCTGGAAGGAGGGCAGGCCCTGGAAATGCATGAGAAAGAATTCAGAAAAATTATTATAAAATGTTTCAAAACACTTTACAATGGAGTTGAGAAAATTAAGGAAGATGTCAGGAAAGTGCTACAAGAGCAATCAAACAAGATAGATACAGCATTGGGAACAATGCAAAGCCTACAGAAAGAGGTCCAAACAATTAAAAACAAAATAGCAGAAATAGAAAACACTCTAAAAGGGCAGAGGATTAGAATAGATGAGATGGAAGGAAGAATCAGTGAGCTGGAAGACAAGTCTCTCAATACCACTAAGATAGAAGAACAAACACAAAAAAGGATGAAAAATTCGGAGGAAGGTCTAAGATTCGTGTTGGACAACATGAAGAGGAATAACATCAGAATTATTGGCATTCCAGAACAAGAAAAATCACACAAAGCCACAGAGGAAATAGTAGAAGAAATTTCTGGAAGAAAAATCTACTGGAAGAAAATTTCTCCAACATCCTGAAAAGCGAAAAGATGAATATACAAGAAGCTCAATGAACTCCAAGAAGTGCAGACCTCAAAAGAAAATCACCAAGACATATCATAGTCAAGCTCTCCAAACTCAAAGATAAGGAAATGCTTCTGAAAGCAGCCAGAGAAAACAGAAGTGTCCCATACAAAGGCAAACAAGTCAGATTAAGCTCAGATCTCTCAGCAG
>NW_006408663.1:8600150-8601796 GCF_000296735.1 Chrysochloris asiatica | reverse complement strand
TTTGTTCATTTCAAATACCTTCTTTAGACAACATAAGAGACTATACACACAGACCTCACCAGATGGAATACAGAGAAATTAAATTGACTACCTCTGCAGAAAGAGAAGATGGAAAAACCCCATATCATCAGTAAAAACTAATCCAGGGACACACTGTGCAACAAACCATCAATTACTCTACACAAATTCAAACTGAAGTTGAAGAAAATGATAACAAGTCCATGAGGGCCAAAATATGACTTTGAATATATCCCACCTGAATTTACAGATCATCTGAAGAACAGATTTGATACATTAAACACTGAAGACCGAAGACCAGAAGAGTTGTGGGATGACATCAAGAACATCATACACGAAGAAAGCAAAGTCATTAAGAAGACAAGAAAGAAGGAATAGGTTAAAGTGGATGTCAGAAGAGACACTGAAACTTGCTATCCAGAGTAGAGATACTAAAGCAAATGGAAGAAATGTGGAGGTACGAGAGCTGAACAAAAAATTTCAAAGATCACCTAGAGAAAATAAAGTCAAATATTACAACAAAATGTGCAAAGATCTGTAATCAGAAAATCAAAAAGGAATAACATGCTCAGCATTTCTCAAGCTGGGGGTTACTGAAGAAAAAATTCAAGCGTCAACTTTTGTTATTGAAAGATTCTCTCGGCACATTATTGAATGATGCAGAAAGCATCAAGAGAAGATGGAAGGAATACTCAGAGTCACTGAACCAAATGGATATGGTTCATGTTCAACTGTTTCAAGAGGTAACATATGCTCAAGAGCCAATAATACTGAAGGAGGAAGTCCAAAGTGCATTGAAGGAATTGGCAAAGAACATGGCACCAGGAATTGATGAAATGAAAATTGAAATCTTTCAATAAAGTGAGGCGGCACAGGAGGCACTCACTCATCTCTGCCAAGAAATTTGGAAGACAAATCTATGGCCGACTGATTGGAAGAGATCTGTATTTGTACATATTCCAAAAAGAGGTGACCCAATGGAATTCAGACATCATCAGAAAAATCTCTTTGATATCCCATGCGAGTAAAGTTTTACTAACGGTATTATAGAAACGGCTGCAATCATGCATTGACAGAGAACTTCCAGAGGTTCGAACCAGATTCAGAAGAGGACATGGAACTAGGGATATCATGGCTGATGTCCGATGGATCTTGGCTAAAAGCAGAGAATATCAGAGAGATGTTTACCTGTGCTTTATTGACTATGCAAAGGCTTCCATGTGTGGATCATGACAAGCTATGGACAACATTGAGAAATATGAGTATTCTGGAACACTTAATTGTGCTCATGAGGAATATGTAACTGGACCAAAAGGCAATTGTTTGGACAGAATATGGAAACACTGAATGCTTCAAAATTAAGAAAGGTGTGTGATAAGGTTGTATTCTTTCACCATACTTATTCAACCTGTGTGCTGAGTAAATAATCCAAGAAGATGGGTGATATTAAGAAAAATGTGGCATCAGGATTGGAGAAAGACTTACTAACAAACTGCAATATGCAGATGATATAACCTTGCTTTCTGAAAGTGAAGAGGGCTCAAAAATTTGCTGATGAAATCAAAGAGCACAGCTTTCGGTATGGATTGCATCTCAATGTAAGGAAAACAAAAATCCTCACCACTGGA
>NW_006408663.1:8585527-8599077 GCF_000296735.1 Chrysochloris asiatica | reverse complement strand
AAAAATAAAATATTTAATAACATCCTGCATTTTATTAAATAAAATATTTAACATTTATAGGAGGATTTTGATATTTCTGGTTTTTACCTAAAAAAACTTAATATCTGAATATCAACAATCTCCTGTTTATTATAAAAAGTACCTTTTAGATTTATAGTAAATGTCTTAAGTCATTCTCAAATGGATTTGTGTGGCCTTTGAAATTCTTTAGTCTTCAGAAAGAACTCCTCAAGAGTTGAGGTTTTCTGTAAAGCAATTTAATGAAGTGACCAAATACCCCTTACTTTAATGGAGTGTATCAGCCTCCTAGGAATTCTCATTGGAACATTAACTTGTCTCTTTATTGCTCTATTCACAAATAGAAGTTCTTTTCTTCTTTCAAAAAGTCAGCAATTGTGAAACCATTTTTTTACTAGGATATTTTTTCCGAGTTTGGTTTAGGCATTTTGTTTTAGAGTCACGTCTTCATTATTTTCCAGTATTTAGCTTATAGAGTTATAGCAAAAACATTTTTGAACAGTTTTTCACTAATATTTTTGTTAGTAGATATTAAATACTTTTCTGATTGTTAGTGTTCTTCCAATTAATAATTATATAAAAACTCTTGAATGTCAGTTATACCCCAGAGTACTTAATAGTTGAATTATGAAGATAGATGAAAATAGCTGTTCTGCCATTGCAAAGAAATGAAAATATGTATAGTTGACTGTAAAAAGAAAGAAGTGTAGAATATTTGCTGTCAAATCTTAATAAAATGAATTAAAAATAACTGCCAGAAAATATAGCAAAATATAAGGAATTATTAAGTGTACAAAAAGAATAATAAACCTATTTGGGGCAAGCATCAATGTGAATAACATCAGTTTTACTAGATCAGAGGAGTCTGAAATAAGAACCATTGAGAATCTGAGCACAATTCAATATAATGCCATGTGAGCAAAGGGAACGCCAACATATCATTGAGTCATATGTTCATTAAGTGAAAACATCAGGATGATTTTGGCAGTAAGTAACAAAACAAAACTAACTCAAATTTGCTTTAAAAACAGTGAATGTATTGTGTTGCATAAAAATGACTTTAGTAACAGTAAGAATACTGCATGTCTCCAACGATCTCTGTAGCTGATACGCAATTCCATTAATTGTATTTAGGTGCCATGATTCGGTTCTGACTCATCGACTCTAAGCACAATAGAAGAAACATGGCCCATCCTTTACCATCCTCACAGTTGTTGTTATACTTGACCCCATTGCTTCTATCACTGCATCAGTCCATTCTGTTGAGAGGGTCTTCCTTCTTTTATCTGACCCTCCACTTTACCAAGCATGATGTCCTTCTCTAGGGACTTACATGTTCAAAGTATGAGAAACAAGTTTCGCTATTCTTCCTTGTAAGGAACATTCTGACTACATTATTTCCAAGAGAGATTTTTTTGTTCTGCTGGCAGTCAATGGGACTTTTAATATTTTTTTCCAACACCATAATTCAAATACATTGAGTCTTCATTATTCATTGTCCAACTTTCCCAGGTATATGTTGTTTTTATTAAGTGCTGCCAAGTTAGTTCCAAATCACAAAGAACCTATGTGGGGTTTCTGAAAGTGTAAATCTTTGTGGGAGTAGGAAAGCCTCATCTTCTCTCCAGGAGAGGCTGGTAGGCTTAAATCATGTATGTGCCTCCTAGTCTAGTCCTTAGCCTACAGAGCCTTCATGCTCCCTATGACACTCTATATGAAACCATTGAAAATACTATGGCTTGGCTTTTCGTTTGAGCTTTTGTTGTTGTTAAGTGCCTTGGAATCAGTTCCAACTCATAGCTGCCCTGTATAAGGTTTATGAAGAGTGGCTGCTGCATTTGAACTTCCAACCTTGAAATTCAAACCATCCTTGCAGTCCAGTGCTTTATGTTGCAGTGCCACACCAGGACTCTATGGCTTGGGTTGCTGTTGTTGTTAAGTGTCATGGAGTCGGTTCCAATTCGTAGCAACCCTGCATAGGATTCTGAGGAGCGACTGGTTGGTTCGAATGACCTACTTTGCGGTTAAAACTGATGTTGAAGTCCAGTGCGTTATACTGAAGCCCTATACCAGACATACTTTAGTCCTCAAACTGGTAGCTTGCTCTTTAACACTTTGAAGATGCCTTTTTCAGCAGATTTGCCTAATGCAATGCATAATTTGATTTCTTAACTGCTGCTTCCATGGTTGTTGATTATGGATCCAAGCAAAATGAAATCTTAGACAATCTCAATCTACATTAATTATGATGTTATTTAAGTAGGTCCCGTTGTGATGATTTTTGTTTTATTTTCATTGTGGTAAAATCCATACTGAAGACTGTAGTCTTTGATCTTCATAATTTCATTCCTTTCTTCCAGAAAAAACAAGTACATATATGAAAATACAGAATGACTGTGATATTCCTATAATATGGGTGGCATGTGGGAAAAATGAATGAATATAAAATTTTAAGTAGATATTTTTTAAATGAAACATATACCTAAAATACATGAAAATGGAAAAAAGAGTACTTTTCTGTCTACACTGTGAAAGCACACCCATATATATGAGGGAGGTTTTTAGAGTTTGTAGAAAATGGAATTAAAAGATAATGGAATTTTCCCAAAAACATTTTAAACCTCCCTCATATAAATGAACATACACGCACACACATTTATCACCATGAATCGGAATCAACTCAAATTGGCCATGAGTTTGGTTTAGTTAAGTACTGTATATAAAATAAGAGACAGCAGTACCTCAGGGAGGTTAATGTATGCACTTTGCTGCAATAACATCTATTTTATTAATTGAATGGCATGTGTACCTTATTCTCAGCAATATTTTAAAGAACTCTACAGGCTTGCTTAGTAAATATCTTTACCCTAAGTGACATAATTTTAGATCTTTATTAGTGAGTTATTCTGTTCTGCAATAATGTCACCTGTCTATTTTAGAGACAAACCTTTAAAAATATTACTTCAATGCAACATAGAAGACAGATGTTGAATGGTTAAAAGAAGGCTAAAATGATCAATGTTTAATATTAGATTTCTAAAACAATTGTCAAATCTTAATATTGGAAACAAAATTAATTTTATCTCTTAGAGTTTAAAGATTATCTCAAGAAATAGTTTCAGGAGTTCACCAAGGGCTTTAGGGCTCTCGAAAGTTGAAGGAGAATTTGAAATTCTGTTCTCCATTTTCTCCCTTTGTAATTAGATTTATTCCATAATATCTTTTATAAAAATGGTCATTTAACTGGTAACTTAGGGGTAGCTGGGTGTTGTTGTTGTCAGGTGCCATCGAGTCAGAACCGACTCATAATGACCCCATGCATGACAGAACGAAACAATGTCTGATCCTGAGCCAACCTCACTACTGCTGCCACACTTGAGTCCATCAATGATGCCACCTGGCCGATCCATCTCATTAGGGTTCTTCCTCTTTTTCTCTGACCCTCCACCTTACCCAACATGACATCCTTCTCCAGTGACTGTTTCTTCTGGAAAATATGTCCAAAGTATGAGAGACAAAGCTTAACCATCCTGGCCTCCAAGGAGCACTCTGGCTGTACTTCTTCTAAAACAGATCTATTGGTTCTTTTGGCAGCCCATGGCACTTTCAGTATTCTCCTCCAACACCACAACCCAAAGGCATCAATTCTTTTACGATCTTCCTTATTCACTGTCTAGCTTTCGCATCCATATGAGGCTATTGAAGACACCATGGCCTGGGTCAGGTGCACCTTAGCTAGGTACCATACAGTTATTGTGGTCTCATGGAAAAGTTAGCAGTTGTTCAGGAAGTCAATTAGCCACACATTCAATATTGTCTTCTTATTTCTGACACTTTATCTTTCCCTTTTTTTCTAGTCTAATAGAGACCAATTATGTTGCTTTGGATAGCCACTTGCAAGCTTTTAAGAACTCAGTCACTATGTAATGAAGTAGGAGATACAGTAGAAATACTAAATGTATTATTAGGCCAATTAACTGGGATTTCACCTAAATTGACTCTAAGCCAAGGAAAGAAATCCCATGAGGTGTCTGGTGTACATAAACAGCCTTAGCAATAATCTGTTTAGCTCTGTTTGTTTTATCATTGCTTTAAATACATCTATCACTCAACTCTTGCCATTTCAACTTTTAACAGTGTGCAAGTTATTGACAGAAATTATATTAATCAACTGTGTAACAATACTTTTAAACTATAATTATCTATTGAAGTTTTTTCTAAAACCAAACAATACCTAAACTAGTAAAAAAAAAAAAATCTGCCTTGGGTAATATGGTTTTTCAAGAAATCTGCACATTGGATCAAATTTACAAAAGCAATAACAAAGATTCATTGAAACTTTAGGATGCATTGAGTTAATTAATGTTAATGGAGCAGAATTATTCAGAAAAGTAGGGTGGGAATGGTTACACAACTCAAAGAATATAATCAATTTACTGAATTGCACATAAGAAACTATTCTACGCTATATGTATGTGTTGCTGTGTATGTTTTCCATAACAACAATTCTCATTTTTATGTTTTTCCTAATTAAAAATGATTGGATGTTGGCTTAACTTTGAATTTTAAAAAGGTAAAAATTATTCAAATAGTATAAATAAGACAAAAATTTTATTTGTAAATATTCTTTGACACTTTACTCATTGCCATTTAAAAATTTATTAAAAACCTGAAAAACAGGTGGTGTGATAATGTTATGTCAGGTTGCCGGGGCCAAGATTCTCAGTGGTTTAGCAGTTAAAATGTAATTACCTCCACAATGAGCTTTAATATAATGTAATGACCCCCTGATCAGATCTGATGTGTTTTACCCTGATGTGCTGTAATTACTGTGTTGTAATTCCTTACTTCTGGAGTCCGAGTGCAGCACTGTGGGTTAAAGCACTGGACCCCTAGGTCAGTTTGAACAGTATCACATAGCACCAGTATATTTAATGTTGTAACATGATAAAGAGAACCAGAATATTGTCAGATATAATGCCATAAGATGGAAGGTTGGAAGGCACTCAAACTATGACTGGGGAATAGCTGCCTCCTTAAAGCAGAGTTGACCGATATGGCACAAATGGCGTAAGCTTCCAGAGTATTCATTTGCTGTTGGGGCAAAAGTCAAAATTAGGAGAAACAGCTGTAACATCCATTAATAAATAGAACATGAAATGTACAAAGTATGAATCTAGAAAATTTAAAAGTTGTCAAAAATTAAAAGGAATGCATAAACTTTGTTGTACTTGGCTTTATTGAGTGGAAATTAACTTATATTTGCCATTTTTGATCTGACAGTCACATGATTTACTGTGTTGGGAATGAAAAATTGAAGAGGATTGGCATCACATTTATCATCAAAAGAATACTTCAGCATCTCTCTTGAAATACTATGCTGCCTGTGAAAAGATAATATCCATATGCCTATAAGGAAGAACAGTTAATGCAAATATTATTCATATTTACATGCCAACTAATAAAAAAAAATGATGATGAAACTGAAGAATTCTACCAACTTGTTCAGTGTGAAATCAATTACATATGCAATTGAAATGTATAGATAATTACTGGTGATTGGAATGTAAAATTTGGAAATATAGAGGAAATAAAAGTCATTGGGAAATGTGGCCTTTGTGATATAACAATGCTGAAAATAACATTATAGAAATTTTCAAGACCAATGACTTCTAATTCACTGCAGATACCATTTTAAATAACATAAGGCAACTTTATACATGGAACTGAACAAAAGGAATGCACAGAAATCAAACTGTTACATCTGTGAAAATAGATGTTGGAGAAGCTGCACATCAGCAGCCAAATCAAGGCCAGAGGCAGTCTACAGAGGAGAAGATTATTAAGAAAATTAAAACAAATCTGAAGAAAATTGAAACAAATCCACAAGAATCAAATATGACTTTGAACATATATCACCTGAATTTAGAGATTATCTGAAAAACAGATTGGACTAATTAGACACAAATCAATTAAGACCAGAATAATAGTGAGATGACATCAAAAACATCATACAGAAAGAAAGCAAAAGGTCATTAAGAAGACAAGAAAGAAGGAAAAGACCAAAATGGATGTCAGAAGAGACTCTGAAACTTTCTCTCTAGTGTAGGGATGCTAAAGCAAATGGAAGAAATGAGAAGGAAAATAGCTAAACAGAAAATTTCAAAAAGTAGCTTGAGATTACAAAGTCAGCTATTACAATGAAATATGAAAGACCTTGAGCTTGATAAACAAAAGGGAAAGATGCACTCAGCTTTTCTTAAGCTCAGTGAACAGAAGAAAAAATGCAATGCTCAAATTGCTATATTGAAGGATTCTATGGGCAAAATATCGAATGATGCAGAAAACATTAACAGAAGAGGAAAGGAATACACAGTTTCATTATATCAAAAAGAAATGGTCCATGTTCAGTCCTTTTAATAGATAGCATATGATCAACAGTCAATGATAATGAAGGAGGAAATTCAAGGAGTACTGAAGGCATTGGCAAAGAACAAGGTACTGGGAATTGATGGAATACAAATTGAAATCTTCCAACAAACTGATGTGATCCTGGAACCACTCATTCATCTATGCTAAGATGGCTACTGAGCCAACTGGAAGAGATCCATGTTTGTGCCAATTACAAAGAGAGGTGACCCAATGAGATGCAAAAATAATCAGACAATATCGTTAATATTCCATGCAAATAAAATTTTGCTAAAGGTAATTGCAAAATGGCTGCAAACATATGTTGACAGAGAACTGCCAGAATTTTAAGCTGGATTCAGATGAAAACATTAAACAAGTGATGCCATTGCTGATATCAGATGGGTCTTAACTGAAAGGAGAGAAGAGAAGAATGATATTTACCTGTGCTTTATTGACCATGCAAAGACTTTTGACTGTGTATACCATGACAAGCTGTGGACAGCATTGTGAAGAATGGGTATTCTTAAACACTTAATTGTTTTCATGGGGAACCTGTACATAGACCAAGAAGCAGTTGTTTGAACAGATGGTTTAAAATTAGAAAAGAAGTTTGTGAAGGTTTATTCTTTCATCATAATTATTCAATCTGCACTCTGAGCAAACAATCCAAGAAGTTGGATTTCATGAAGAATAATGTTGCAATAGGATTTGAGGAAGATTTATTAACAAGCTTTAATATGCAGATGCTATAAATTTGCTTTCGGAAAGTGAAAATGACTTAAAATACTGATAGAGATCAAAGACCACAGCCTTTGGTATGCGTTGCACATCAATTTAAAGGCAACAAAAATCCTCACCACTGAACTAATAAATAAAATCAAGATAAATGGAGAAAATGTTGAAGTTGTCAACAGCTTCATTTTGCTCGTATCAACCATGAATGATTATGGAAGCAGCAGTCAAGAAACCAAATGATGCATGGCACTGGGTAAATCTGTTGCACAAATTCAAGAGCAAAGATGTCAGTTTAAGGGCTAAGGTCCACCTGACCCAAGACATAGAATTTTCAATAACCTCATATGTATGTGAAAGTTGGACAAAGAAGAGCACAGAAGGATTGGTGCATTTGAGTTATGGTTTTGGAAGAGAATATTTAAAAAGTACCATGGATTGCCAAAAGAACAATCTAATCTGTGTTGGAAGAAGTGCTGCCAGAATGCTCCTTATAGATAAGCCAGGATGGTTGACTTTTTCTCTCATACATTGGACATATTGTGAGGAGGTACTAGTTCCTGGAAAAGGATTTTACTAGTTCTTCGTAAAGTGAAAATCCAGCTAAATAGAGGAAGACCCCAATTGAGATACATTGACACAGTGGCCGTAGCAATGGGCTCATGCATAGCAATGATTGTGAAATTGGTGCAGGAATTGACAGTATTTTGTTCTGTTGGGCATAAGGTCCCTAGAAGTCAGTATAGCCTTAATGGCACCTAACAACTAACAACACTATCACCAACACAGAAGATCTAGGAATGTAGTGCATCCTTTGTAATTGGGATTACTGCTTTGTGAAGCTGCTACATCCAAGGGAAGATTGAGATCTATAGAGAGAGATGTCTAAGGATTACTGGGCCTAACGTTTCTGAAAAAAATACAAGGATCTTTCCCAGAGCCTATGAAGTCAAAGTCTTCCCTTAGTGTCCACTTTCTGAATTTAGACTTCTAGTCTCCTGAACTCTAAGGGAATACATTTCTTATTCTTAATTACATCCACTTGTGGTATTTCTGTTATAACATCATTAAATACCTAAGACAGGATTTGGTAGCAGTAGTGAGATGCTGCTCAAATAGATACATACAATATGGAAGCAGTTTTGGAATTGGATCATAAGAAGATTTTGGAAAAGTACTAAACTACCTAATAATAAAAGTTTAAACATACCACAAAAGACTCTTAGTGGAATTATGACAATCAAAGACAATTCTGATGAGGGCTCAGAAAGAAGTGAAGAAAGCTGTTATTAACACCAGAGATAGCATAGACAGTGAGAAGTAGTTATAGAGAAACTTCAGAAGTAGAATCAGCATGGTGAAACAAGCCAATAGCATGGGAGTCAACCCAAAGATTGAAACAGCTGAGCATCTTTCATTCAGGAGACTTCCTGACAAAGTGGGGTGCCTCTGGGCATTTATCAGTTGAGCTAAAGAACTTTGTAACACATGCTCAAGCAGAGCAGAAAAAAGACTGGCCTCTTCTATAGATCAAGAAATCAAGTAGCAGAAGTTGAAGAAAAAAGAAGCATGGGAAGCAGATCTGCTTTATTCTTAAAGGTTAGGGCCTTGACCTCTGAGCTCTCATAGGTTGGAACAATGACTTCTGAAGTTTCTAAGTGTGGTGCCACAGTTTTCTAATTTCTGAAGCGTAGATCTTCTTCACCAGTTTGGTTCCAGATTATGGGTTGAGTCTGCCATTAAGATGGAGAATCAGCCCAAAGCTGAATGGGTAGTGCCACCATTCATATAGACTTTGTGGATAGAGTCACCCAAAGTTGATGGATTAGAGCTGTAATTCCAGTGGGCCTGGAAGGTAGAGCTGAAGTCCAGGGTTGAGAGATCTCTACCCAGAATCCAAAGTGCATGACCAACACTGAGAATCTAGAAGCCAGGGTCATTCCATAGATGGTCTCAGAGAACAGAATTATGCTCAATCCCTGAGAGCTAATTAAAATTGATTTGCTGTATTTTCATCTTACTTGGTGCCTGTTTTCCCTTTTTTCTGCAGCCAATTGCTCATTTTTGTAATGGAAATGTCTACCACTTGAATTTTCCACCATTGTATTTGGAAGCACATAATTTGTATCATAGATTAATAGATGATGAAAAATTTTGTTATTGAAAGGTTGAAATTTTGACATGGAAGTATTTTAGGATAACAAATTAGGGTTGATGTACTTCCTGTTATACACGTGTTAGTTGTATCATGTTTGGTGCAAGTATGACTTTATAATTGTCTTCACTTGCAGATTTTTGCTTATGGTTTAATGTGATAAGTACAGGTGACAAGGGTTATACTGTGATAGTTAAGGTTTTTTGTACACTTGGCTGGGCCAAAATTCTCAGTAGTGTGTCAGTTATAATGTTGTTATCACCTCCATGATGAGATAAAATATAATGCAATGATCTCAAGACTTGATCTGATGTGATCAGAACTGATTTGATGTAATTATTCTATAATTTTAATAAGGTCAGATGCAATCTAAGGATTAGGCTTATTTTGAGTTAATTTCTTTTGAGATATAAAAATAGAGTGACATGACCAGAGACAGACAGAACTAGTACTACTAAGAAAGAAGTGCCAGGAGTGGAGTCCACGCTTAGGAACTGGGGACCCTGCACTCTGAAGCTCCGTGAGCCAGGGGAAGATGATGCCAAGATGTATGGGGAGATCGCTAAGGAATACTGGGCCTACAGATGCTGAAAGGATACAAGGGCTTTTCCCAGAACCAACAAAGGGAAAGTCTTCACCTAGAGACAGCATACTTCTAGAATTGTGAAACTGTGAGAGAATTAAAGTTCTTGTTGTTAACACCCTCAACTAGTGATATTTTTAAAATAAAAATCATTATATAATTAAGAGATATGGGAATTAGCTAAATACAACCCAAAACAAAAGCTCATTGCCATAGAATTGGTTTTGGTTCAGAGCAACCCAATACAATTGAATAGAACGACTCATAAGTTATCCAACGCCCCAAATTTTATCTAAGAATATTGTCACATTTTTCAGATTGTAGACTGCAGACTACAGAATCAACAACCTATTACTTAGCAGTGGAATACTTAACGACTTCACTTTAAGGGTTCCTTAGGTAAATCAAAAGAGATATTATTCCACAATGACCATCAAATATGAAAACATGAATGGGATAGAACGAAGTGTTTATAAAACTGAAATAAGGAAAGTGTATCTGAAATGCAGAGAATGGAGAAAATAGCACGAGTGTACTAAGGGATATACACAGATGACACAACCTTACTTTCTAGGAGTGAAGAAAACTTGAAATAATTACTAATGAAGATGAAAGACTACAGCCTTCAATATGGATTGCACCTTAATGTAATTAACACAAAATTCTTCACAATTGGACCAACTAATAACATCATGATGAATGTTAAAAGAGATGGAAGATAGCCTCAATTTTTTTTTTAAGAATTAAATTTGTTGAATCCACAACCAACAATTATGAAAACAGCAGTCAAGAAATAAAACAACGTATTGCATTAGGCAAATCTGCTGCAATAGACCCCTTTAAAGGTCCAAGAGTTAAGATGCCATTTTGAGGACTAAAGTTTTCTTGACCTGAGTCACTGTATTTTCAGTCTCTTCATATTCATGGAAAAGTTGGGCAATAAGAAAGGCTTCATAAGAATTGATACCTTTGAACTACAGAATTGGAGAAGAATATTGAAAGTACCATGGACTGCCAGAAGAACAAACAAATCTGTATTGAAAGTGTAGTCAGAATGATAGAATGTCAAGACTTTGTCACTTGATCTTTGAACATGATCTCAGGAGGGACCAGTCTCTGGGAAAGGATATCATTCTTGGTAGAATGGAGGGAGGGTCAGAGAAAAAGAGGAAGATTCCCAAGAATATAGATTGTGGCAGCAATTATGTCCTCAAATATAACAACTGTGAGGATGACACAGGACCAGGAAGTGTATAATCTGTTGAGTATAGAGTCTTTATGAGTCAGAATTGACTCAAAGACACCTGTAATAGTTAGGGTTCTGTGTCCACTAGACCAGGATTCCCAAGGTTTAGCAGTTTACATGTGCTTACTCCCATGGGGATGAAACCTAATACAATATGGTTAAATCTATAATGATTATCTATTGTAGTAGTTATGTGCAGTGGAATTGGTTCCGACTCATTGTTGTTGTTAACTGCTGTGGAGTCTGTTCTGACTCAGTGCGACCATGTATATAGGGTTTCAGAGGAGCAGCTAGTGAGTTTGAACTGCCAACCTCGCTGCTGAAACTGACTTTGCAGTCCAGCAGTAAGCCCACAGTACCACATTGATACTGTTTTTGTGTTGATGGTGGTTATGTGCTGTGGAGTCAGTTCCAACTCAAAACAACCCTGTATAGGGTTTCTGAGGCTGTAAATCTTTACTGGAGCAGAAAGTCTCATTTTCCTCCCATGGAACAGCTGGTAGTTTCAAACTGCTGACCTTAAGGTTCTCAGCCCGATTTGTAACCTTTACTGTGGGCTAAAGTCTTTGTAGAATTTGGGGCTTTCGGTGGGATCTTGAGTTTCACCAAAAACATTCAAAGTTGGTACGTTTGCACATGTAAAGATATGCAGAGCAACCCAGAATTGCTGAGAGAACTGGAGCAGGAAAAAAACGGACTTTTTGAGTTTCAAGCAAGCTGTTTACTTCAGATACCACAAGGCAAGGAAAGTCTGTGTCAGAAAAGAAAAGAAAACCTTCTAGGATTGAACGTTAAAGGGAACCAGCTAGCCATATGCTCACTGGTGACTTATTGGGTCTACCTGTGAGCTGGAATTGCGGAAAATTCATTAATGAAGACATGGGCTGTGTTTGAATGTGTTTTATTTGCACTTGTTGAGCTAAAGATGAGAGTGAGAAGAATTCTGACTAGTCTGAAGTTTAGGGAATTGTATGAACACCTGAACCCATGTGTACTTACTTAACCCCTGTGTGTGAACGCCCAAACTTTCAACTAGTACATTTTTTACCTAGATTGGATGTCTAGGGCTGAGTTGTGACCAGACCTAACCAGATATTTTTTACTGTGAACATGCTACAATTTGTAGGACTGGACTTTCGTTTATGGATGCAGTTGCTCAATATTCTAACTGCCATGAAAGATTCTTCAGATCAAGGAGCATGCTTATATCTTCAGTGTACAGGGTTAGTATGGATAAGCAGTTTGGATATTGGCTATTAAAAATGGGGTGGGGTGGTGTCTATTAAGACATGATGGAGCTGACTAACAAGTTTCCATGGTTGTACTTACTTTCAGATTTATGGGAATATAGTAGAATCTCCACTGAATAGTTTTCCTCTTTTCCAGATGGGTCTGAAAAAAAGAGGTGGGAGATGGCGCTTGTAGAATTTTATTATTTAATTGTGAGTAATTATCAGCAGGATTTTTTTTGTGTGATTGTTAAAATAGTAATTGCAGAAGATATGTAACTACAAGGGGGAGGAGTTAATCTTTCGTTTCAGGAACATCTGATCCTAGGACCATCAAAAAAGAAGAGCATGAGTGGAATGTAGGATCCTTGCCTGGAAAAGCAGCGACAGCAGAAACAACAGCAGAGGTGATGGCACAAAAAGACATAGACGCTGTGAACTCTATGCCCACGGACTGAGTAAGGCTGTGTGCCTATGAGTGGGAGGCTGGCTTGTAGAATGTGTTCTTTGGACATATGAATGAATATATCTATATATTTTTGTTTTATTTCACATGTGTGCATCAAATGTTTTTGCTTGTTCATTTGTAACATATAAGGTGTAAATGGGGCCAGTGCATTTTCTTAGTAGGTGTTTTAGTTGTATCGTGTTAGCTACAATTATGACTTTACACTTTTCTTTATTTAAAGATTAGTCATATAGTTTATAGGTTTGAAGTTGGCAAGGGTGGACTTTAATAGTTAAGGTTCTATGTCAACTTGACCAAGCCAGGATTCCCATGATTTAACAGTTTACATGTGCTTACTCCTATGGTTATAAAACCGAATACAGGAGTAGTTAAATCATGATTGGCTATAAGCAGCCAATCAATTGAAAGGATGTCTTTTGGTGGTTGTGGTCTACTCTCAATGTAACAGACACACGGGGAAGGGCTCTCTCTCCTCCGCTGGGGACTTGGTATTCCGCAATTGTAGACCATTTCCTTGATAACAATAAATTATATAGATACATATAGATGTTTCGGAGTCCTGGTGTGGCGCTGTGGGTTAATGTGCCAGGCTGAAAAGCCGTTTGAACTGCAAGGTTGGTGGTTCAAGCTCACCAGCTGCTCCTTGGAAACCCTATACAGGGTCTCTATGTGTTGGGTCCAACTCTACAGCACTTAACAACAATATA
>NW_006408663.1:8575043-8578375 GCF_000296735.1 Chrysochloris asiatica | reverse complement strand
TGAGGTTGGCCCAGGATCGAACATTGTTTCGTTCTGCTGTGCATGGAGTCGCTATGAGTCGGTTCCGACTCGATGGCACCTGACAACAACAACAACCACTTGTCTTGATATTCAATCAATAGTGGTCAGTTTGTCAAATGTTGTTGCTGTTGTTGTTGTTTTTAGGTGCCATTGAGTTTATATCAACTTATGTACAATAGAATGAAACACTACCTAGTCCTGGGACAATTTCATAATTGTTGCCATGCTTAAGGCCATTGATCCTGCCATTTTACCAATCTATCTCACTGGAGGTTCTTCCTTTTTTTATCTGACCCTCCACCTTACCAAACATGGTATCCTTCTCCAGAGACTGGTCCCTCCTGACAACATGTCCGAAGTATGAGAGATGAAGTTTGGTCATCCTGGCCTCCAAGGAGCACTCTCACTGCACTTCTTCCAACACAGATCTGTTCATTCTTTTGGCAGCCAGTGGCACTTTCAATATTCTTCTACAACACCATAACTCAATAGCACCAATTCTTCTACAGTCTTCCTTATTCACCATCTAGCTTTCACATGCATATGAGGTGATTGAAAATACCATGGCTTGGGTAAGGTGCACCTTAGTCCTCAAGCTGACATTGTTGCTTTTCAACACTTTGAAAGGTCTCGTGTAGCAGATTTGCCTAATGCACTATGTCATTTCATTTCTTGACTGCTGCTTCCATGAGTGTTGATAATTGATCCAAGAAGAATGAAGTCCTTGACAACTTCAATCTTTTCTCCCTTGATAAGAATGTTGTTTATTGGTCCAGCGTTGAGGATTTTCAAACGTATCCCTGGGGTAATCTTTAAAGTCAGGTGGGGATATGCTCAAGGTTGTATCTTGGCTTTTATTTTCATTTTCTTCAGCTTCAACTTAAACGTGCATGTGAGCAATTGATGAACTGTTTCACAATCAGGCTCTGGTAATTAACTGAAACTAATTAACTGAAACACTTCTTTATGGATTAAAAAATTGGTTTCCTTAACAGAAGATTATGGCACTATATCTTCAGCATTGCATGTCGTCTCTGATGCGTAGAACTATGATGATCAAGAGCTTTATTGACTAAACTGATATGGACAAAAATGGGGAAAAGTCAGAGTAAAATTAAAAAGAATATTATCTGAATTGTACCAAGTGCAGTTATCTGTCAGTTTATTCATTTATATGGATCATATACCTCTCTGAAAATCACTCATTCCCTAAACTTATGCTTACACACACTATTTCTGATATTGGTTCAGTGGCTTTAATGTCCTCTGTAATAATTATCTTTTCTAAGTTAATTACCTATTTTACAATTTCTTCTAATACTATGCTAATATTCCATGTTCTAACATCCAAATGCTGAATTCTCAGTGCAAATAAGTTTTTATGTATTTTCCCCCACTGGATCATGAATCTTGACAAAACACATAGGCAGAATATTATGATATACATTTGGAAAAATATTGGACTGAAACCAGAATATTAACTGAAATAATGAAGTAATGGAAATTCCTCTATATAAATGTCTTACAGAAAACATAAAACTAATTGTGAGAGAGTTCCCAGATCAAAAATAATAAAGAGAATAGCAATTCTTTTCTCACTGAACTCATATTATTTTAGAAATTTGTCTTAGTAAAATAAAATTTTGTTGTTGTTTGTAACATCCATTGAGTCACTTCTGACTCAGATAATCAGTATAGGGTTTCCGAGGAGCAATTGGTGGGTTTGAAGTCCAGTGCTGATCCTACAACACCAAACAAGAGTAAAAAATTGAAATGTATATGTTATTGTCCTAGATAACTCTTTTATGTGAGAATTTTGTAACCCAACGAAAGAGGTTCTACCACTAATATGATGCTTCCAGTGCATAAGGAAGATACTAGTTAATTTATTTATGACCTGTGTTTTAGAAATTTGCTAAAGTAAAAACAAAACAAAAAACCACAATGTATTAGAAACACTTAAAAAAGAGTTGTGATTCCATGGCAGACTTATTTCATGTCCTGTGGGAGATACAGGTCCACTTATTGCCCAGTGCATCCACCACTTTCTGTTGAAAAGGCTTTATTGGAGCTTCCAATTAAGAACAATAGTGGCAACAATGGACTTAAGAACAACAACAACTGTGATACTAATGCAGGAGCTGGCAGTGTTTTTCTTGTTATTGTGAGTAAGGTTGCTATGAGTCAGAACTAACTTGGCAGCACCTAGCAACAACAGTTTATCTACACACACACACAAATAAATAAATGAGTAAGTCTAAAAGTATTGCTACAAAATCAAAGCAATCTTTATTAAGGATAGATATGAAAATGTGTTGCTTGTTTCTTGATATATGCTACATCTCTGTCAAAAGACTATTGAAGGTGGTATTTGCATCTCTCTGGCACTTACCCAAATAATTCTGTGCTCTTTGATTTACTTCACTTCAAAATGACAGTTTTGCTAACCTGAAGTAACTCAAATTGTGTTCTCATTAAGTTTATCTTTGAGTTTGGGATATAAAAAGAAACCTGAAAGAGTAAGATCAAGGCTATAGGCTAGCTGGGATAAGGTTTCCTAATCAAATTCTTCTAGGACAGGCCTTGCTTCTTGTTGTTAAGTTCTGTTGGGTCAGCTCCTACGCAAAGGTACCACACATAGGGTTTCTGAGGAATGGATTTCTGGTGGATTTAAACCAGTAGTTATCCTACCCATTGTCATGATGGAAAACAACAACAACATTTTTTTTTCACAACTTTCCTGATGTTTTAAATAATTAATACAGTTTCCAATTAAACACAAACACACACACACACACACAAAACCAAACAAACAAACAAAGAAAAAAAACACTTCTTCATAATAAGTCCCTGTGAGGACTCATGCCTTTCAAAAATTCTGTCAATAATTTCCCTTGGGGAGATGCACAAGAATGCCTATAATTGCAGATAGTACTCATTGAACCTAGCTTCAATGGCTGTATGATTGGAACTAGAATAGAGGAAGAAAGAAGAGAAAAAAAAAAGTGTAATTTGCTATGATTTAAGTGAAATTGACCTGTACTTATGGATGTAGTATCTTAAAAGAGGGAATCTTCACAGCAAGGATCATTCCCATCCGCTCTGTACACAGGGTTGTCAGGGATGGGCAATTTAGATAGACTATCTTAAATGGCTCTGGTAGCATAGTGGTTACGAATCAGGCTGCGAACCGCAAGGTCAGCATTTCGAAACTACCAGCTGTTCTGTGGAAGAAAGATGAGGGTTTCTTCTCCCATAAAGATTTACAGCCTCGGAAACCCTGTACAGGGTCACTATGAGTTGGAACCGAC
>NW_006408663.1:8570439-8574943 GCF_000296735.1 Chrysochloris asiatica | reverse complement strand
CCCGTAAAGATTTACACCCTCGGAAACCCTGTACAGGGTCGCTATGGGTCGGACCCGACTCGATGGCACTTAACAACAACAACAACATCTTTATTTAAAGAGCATTAGGAATCCATTAAAATATTTTAAGCAAAGTGAAAATATGTAAGACTTGAAAGACATGACCAGTTGCATTCTGAAGTAGTTGGAAAGACTCAGTGACTCTTTTAGGAGAAACAGATAGAATAACTGTGTTGTAGTTCAGATAAGCGATGTCATTTGATTTCTTAATTGCTGCTTCCATGAGTATTCATGGCGGCTAATCCAAGCAAAATGAAGTCTTTGACAATTTCAAATTTTTCGCCATTTATCTTGATGATATTTATTGGTCCAGTTGTGAGGATATTGTTTTCTTTACAATGAGGTGCAACTCACACCAAAGATTTTGGTCTTCGTTCTTCACTAGTAAGTATGTTTAATCCTCTTCACTTTCAGCAAGCAAAGTTACTTAGTCTTTTTCTAGTCTGTGGCCACATCCTTCTTCATATAATCCAGTCTCATGAATTGATTGCTCAGCATACAGATTCAATACGGTGAAAGAATACAACCCTAATGTAAATCTTTCCTAATTTTAAACCATTCAGTGTTCCCTAGTTTGTTTCAAATAACTGTTCCTGAGTCTATTCATAGGTTCCTCTTGAGCACAATTAAGTGTTCCATAGTAGTCATTTTCTGAAATGTTATATAACAGGAGTCCTGGTGTGGTGCTCCAGGATAAACATTAGACTGTAAGGTTGTTTTAATTGTAAAGTCAGTGGTTAAAATTCACCAGCTGCTCCTTGTAAACCCTATACAGAGTTGCTATGAGTTGGAATTGACTCGATGGCACTTAGTAATAACAACAATATATATAACAATTCTCTGTGGTAACATTTGCCATTAAGGTTTGCCAAATTGTAATGGAAATATCATAATTAGTAGCTAAATCTGAAAGTTGATGACAGTTGGGCATATGGAGAAGCAAAGGTAAAGAAAGTATATCTGTTTATTAAGCACTGTTGTTTCAGTATTAACTAAGGAAAATGAATGTTAAATTTAGTAAAATATTTCCCCAAGAAGTTTCCTGGTTCTTTCTTTAATCTTGAAACACCACCACCCCATCATCATCAAAAGCTGATACATAATAACATGATAAGCAAAATTTATATTCCTTAAACACTTTCTATAAACTCTAATAACAAATGAAATTATCTGGAATTTTGTATTCTTAAATGATTGAGAGGTTTGTTGCAATCTGTTAGCTCAATATTTACAAATCAATTTTTGTTCTACACAGATAAGAACAATTCATTCTTATAGTGAGCAGAATGATAATGCTTGATAGAAAAGTACAATCACAATTATGTATGTTTCTATCAGATCTTGTTGTTTTCTACCTTTTGTTTTGTATTTTCTTGGCAGTTTATAAAACTGTTGTTAACCAGTTCTGTTGTTAACCAGTCCATCTGATTCAAGTTCTCCTTTCCTGCTTTACATATCCTTTTTACAGTTCATTGACAAAGGATAGATTGTTTCTAGTTTATGTGAATATTCAGATTGGACTTTAGAAGTGGCAGTATATACAAAGAATCATTACACTGAATATCCTGTGACCATATAGCACTACACATAAAACTGCTCTCAATATTTAAGTTTTGGGAAATGCAACCACTTTATTTTTTATTCCAAGCCTTACTGATATTATTTTGATTATTTTACTATTTATTTAACCCTCAATTTTGAATTGGCCCATGTTCCAGGAACATTTATTGTGCCTTTGGGCTTCACACATTTTTTTTTTACATGACTTTAGTTTGATTGTTCCTCTACAAGTCTTCTCTTAATGTCCCTTGACCAACGCTGTCTTTTGGTTTAGAATAAAAAATACATATTTTCTGTTAGTGTGTCTATACAGTGAGTCAGATAACAATCTAACTATTTTCCATGACCATCAAATAATCAATCACATTTGGTCACTTGTTGTTGCTAAATGACATCAAGTAAATTCTGAATGATAGTGACCTTGTATAGAGATTCAGAGCAGAGACTGGTGGTTTAAAACTGTCAAACATACTGATGTTGCTTATTGGTATAGCTGTTAAGATTTTTGTTTCCTTTACATTGAGAAGCACTCCATACTATGGATGTAAAAAAGAGAGATAAAATATCATCTTCTTAAAAGTATAGACTGAGGTGGAGAATATATACAGAAACAATGGCTTCACATAATAATAGTTTTCTTTATCAAAATAAAGGTTACTGGGATTGTGTGAGGTCCATACTGAAAGCTACTGTCTTTGATCTTCATCAATAAATTCTTCAAGTCATCTTCACTTTGAGGGAGCAAAGTGATAACATCTGCATATTAAAGGGTGTTAATGAATGTTCCTCCAATCCACATAATCCATGTTCTTCATCATACAGTCGAATTTCTCAGATTATTTTTTCAGCATACAGAATGCATAACTGTGATGAAAGGATACAACCTGGGCTCACATATTTCCTTATTTGAAACCACTCAGTATTCCCTTGTTCTGCTTGAAGAACTTCCAAATGGTTCATGTACAGGTTGAGTATAAGAACAAATATTCTATCTCCCATTCTTGAAAATATTATTCATAATTTATTATGATAAACAAAGTCCAATGCTTTTGCATACTCATTTAAACACAGGCAAATGTTTCTGGTATTTTCTCCTTACTGCTAAGATTCTTTGACTTTAAAAGATATCCATTGCTTTGCATTCTCTTCTGAATTTGGCTAAAATACTGTTTGTTCCCTGTTGATGCACAACAGCAAACATATTTGAATTTTCTTCAGCGAAATTCTACTTCTGTGCAGTATTTTTTAATAATTTCTACATTCTATTGGATCACCTTTAATTCTGAATGGGCCCCAATACAGACATCTTCCGGTTGGTTGGCCAAGTAGCTGTCTTTTCCAAATTTCTCTGCACAGATGAATGTACACATCCAGCTATTTATTGAAGCATCCATTTGGTATTGTCAATTTCTGAATTCTTTTTATCAGTATAGCTTAGTTTTTCCTTTAATTCCATTTGTTCTTGATCATATGCTACCTCATAAAATAATTAAAGGTTAACCAATCCTTTTTGGAACAGTGAAACTTTATATTCCTTCCATCTGGTTTATCATATCTTGTGTCACTTAATGTCTTGTCTATAGAATCCTCCTCATTGCAATTCTTTGGTTGTTGTTAGAGTTACCGAGTTGGTTCTAACTCTTGTTGTTGATGTTAGGTGCCATCAAGTCAATACCGACTCATAGCGACCCAATACACAACAGAACAAAACACTGCACGATCTTGGGACAACTTCATTATTGTTGCCGTGCTTGAGCCCAGCGATGCTGCCAATTTGGCACTCCATCTCGCTGGGGTTCTTCCTCTTTTTCTCTGACCCTCCACCCTACCAAACATGATATCCTTCTCCAGGGACTGGTCCCTCCTGACAATATGTATGAAGTATGAGAGATGAAGTTTGGCCATCCTGGCGTCCAAGAAGCACGCTGGTTGCACTTCTTCCAAAACAGATCTGTTGGTTCTTTTGGCAGCCCGTGGCACTTTCAATATTCTCCTCCAACATCATAACTCAAAAGCATCAATTCTTCTACGATCTTCCTTTTTCACTGTCCAGCTTTCACATGCATTTGAGGTTATTGAAAATACCATGGCTTCAGTAAGGTGCAACTTAATCCTCAAGCTGACATCTTTGCTCTTCAACACTTTAAAAAGGTCTTGTGTAGCAGATTTGCCCAATACAATATGTCATTTGATTGTTTGCTGCTTCCATGAGTGTTGATAATTGATCCAAGAAGAATGAAGTCCTTGACACCATGCAAAGTATGAGTATTCCTGAACACTTAATTGTGCTCATGAGGAATCTGTACATGGACCAAGAGTCAGTTGTTCAAACAGAATATGGGGAACTGAATGGTTTAAAATTAAGAAAGGTGGGTGACAGAGTTATATTCTTTCACCATACTTATTCAACTTGTATGCTGAGCAAATAATTCAAGAAGCTGGGTTCTATGAAGAAAAACATGGCAGGACTGGAGGAAGACTCATTAACAACCTGTGATATGCAGATGACACAACCTTGCTTGCTGAAAGCGAAGAAGACTTAAAATATTTACTGATGAAGATCAAAGACCACAACCTTCGGTATGGATTGCATCTCAATGTAAAGAAAACAAAAATTTAACTTATACGGATCCTCCATAGGTTGTTTTCTTTTCTGTCTTTTAAATTACCTTTTGTTCATATATTTTGTCTTTGATGTCATCTACCAGCAGGGTCACCCATGGTGGAAAGGTTTCAGATGAGCTACAAAACAAAGACAGACTAGGAAGAAAGAGTGACAAACTGCTTCCGAATCGCTAGTCACTGAAAACTCTATGCATAGCAGAGAAACATTGTCAGATATAGGACTGGAAGGTGGGAGGGCACTCAGAAAGCGATTGTGAAA
>NW_006408663.1:8540620-8557612 GCF_000296735.1 Chrysochloris asiatica | reverse complement strand
GAACAGTCGCTGGAGAAGGATGTCATGCTGGGTAAGGTGGAGAGTCAGAGAAAAAGAGGAAGACTCCCAATGAAATGGGTCAGCCAGGTGGCATCATTGATGGCGTCAAGTGTGGCGGCGGTAGAGAGGTTGGCCCAGGATCGGACATTGTTTTGTTCTGCTGTGCATGGGGTCACTATGAGTCGATTCTGACTCGATGGCACCTGACAACAACAGCAACATAATGAGACTTGAAACTACCAGCTGTTCCACAAGAGAAAGATGAGGCTTTCTGGTCCCGTAAAGACTTACAGCCTCAGAAACCCTGTACAAGGTCGCTATGAGTCGGAACTGACTCCATGACACATACCAACAACAACCAACAATAAGGAGACTAAGACAAGTGTATTACTAAAAGAACTTGTTTTCACAGATTCATGTTTAAACACATTTTGTTTACAAAAAGCCTGTGCATGGTGGAACCCTGACAGCAAACTTTTACATTGTTGTTGTTAAGTGCCATCAAAGTGGTTCTGACCCATAGTGACCCCGTGTAGAGTTTCCTAGGAGCTGCTGATGAGTTAAAACTGCCAACCTTGAGGCTCAAATTGATCTTCTGATCCAGTGCATTATCCTGCAATATCACACTAGGACTCCATTTATGTACATATGTGTAAATAGGTGTGTGTTTACTCAGAAAAAAATTGGCAACAAATTAATTCTGGAAATTGATCCTACTATTATTTTTTAATGTAAAAATTTGCTTAAGAAACTACTTATTGAAATAGACTTCTATGTTTATTACAAAAGGGCTTCTAAATTTTTGAGAAAAAAAAATCCCATAATTTTATATTCCATTTTCCCATATACTTTTGAAACACTTTCATGTACTTGTCATCACTGTTGCTAACATCTGAACACTTCTCACTCTGGAAATTCAAACTCAGGATAAACAAATATGTGTCTGTGTAGAACTAAACTCCGTAACATTTTTAAAGGATTATTATTCTGGAGGTTTTTTTTTTCTGAGACCTTTTTTTCAGACCTTTTTTTCTGAGGCATCTGTGGAGAAATGCAACAGATGGTTTGTGGCCTAGTGCCTTAGCTATTTAGAGCACTAGGGAATCACTGAAAGAAGTAATTATGTGCCATTTATATTATTGACAACATTAATGGTATTAATTCATTCACATATGTCTCTTACCATATTACAGCTAAAGAAACTGATGATAGATAAAATAATATGCCCATTGCAATTCAGCAGCTACTATTATTTCATTAGTGGCTGAATTACAATGGACATATTATTATGAAATACTCCACCATTCATCTGTCTATTTGTCATATTGCAGTGGCTTGCATATTGCTGTAATGCTGGAAACTATGCCTCTGGTATTTTAAATACCAGCAATGTCATCCTTGGTGGAGAAGATTCAGCTATCTTCTAGACAAATAGAAATTAGGAAAAAGGAGAGAAGGACAATTTCCAATTATTGTGTGTGGTGTTGTGGGCTAATGCGTCAGACTGCAAAGTCATTTGAACTGCAAGGTCAGTAATTCAAGCTTACCAGTTGCTCCTGGGAAACCCTATACAGAGTTGCTATAGGTCAGAATTGGCTCGACGGCACTTAACAACAGGTTACTGTAAACCTTATGAATAGAAGCAGAACATTGCCAGATGTAGTATGGAAATCGTCAAACAATATCATTACTATCATAGGCAAGTAAAATTGTGCTGAAGAAAATTAAAAAATGGCCGCAACAATACATCGACAGAGAACTGCCAGATATTCAAGTCAGCTTCAGAAGAGGACGTGGAACCAGAGACAGAATTGCTGGCATCAGATGGGTCTTGACTGAAAGCAAAGAATACTAGAAAGGTGTTTCCTTGTGTCTTATTAATTATGCAAAGACTTTTGACTGTGTGCATCATGACAAATTATGGACAATATTTTGAATAAATGGTATTCCAGAACACTTAATTGTGTTCATGAAGAAACTATACATAGACTAAGAGACAGTTGTTAAACAGAACAAGGTGATATTAATAATGGGCTAAATAAAAATTATACAAAAAGTATTAAAAGAAGATGGAAGAAATACACAGAGTCATTGTACCAAAAGGAAATGGTTAATGTTCAACCATTTCAAGAGGTACTATATGAACTAGAGCCAATGATAATGAAGGAAGAAGTCCAAAGTTCACTGAAGGCACTGGCGAAGAACAAGATTCCAGGAATTGATAGAATACAAATTAAAATCTTTCAAGAAACTGAAGTAGTCCTGGAAGGACTCACTCATCTATGCTAGAAAGTTGGAAGACAGCTACCTGGCCGAACGACTGGAAGAGACCCATATCTGTGCCCATTTCAAAGAAAAGTGTCACAACAAAATTCAGAAATCATTAGACAATATCACTAATGTAGCATGCAAATAAAATTTTGGTAAATATAATTCAAAAACAGCTGCAAAAGCAGATTGACAAGAAATTACCAGAGGTTCAAGGCAGAGTCAGACAAGAACATAGAATGAAGATCATCATTACTAACATCTGATGGATCTTGGTTGAAAGCAGAGAATACTAGAAAGATGTTTATCTGTGCTTTATTAACATGCAAATGCTTTGATTGTATACAACATGACAATTTATGCAGGTACCTGAAACTGACTTATTCATTAAGTGTTGCACATAAGAATTAATGAGTCACATGAAGGTTTAAAAGAGATAGCACTAAGATAAATAAGAGAATGCTCCTTGGAGGCCAGGAGAGCCAAACTTCATCTCTCATACTTTGGACATATTGTCAGGAGGACCAGTCACTGGAGAAGGATATCATGCTTGGTAAGGTGGAGAGTCAGAAAGAGAGGAGCACCCCCAGTAAGATGGATTAGCAAAGAGGGAGCATCAGTGGGCTCAAGTGTGGCAACAACTGTTAGGTTGGCCCAGGACTGGGCAGTGTTTCTTTCTGTTGTGCTTAGGGTCACTATGAGTCTGTACTAATTCAATGGCACCTAACAACAACAACTTAATGAACAAAACAGTGCTTTTATGCACTATGATAGTCCAAATCTATTTTTAGGAATATTTTCCAGCCTACAAATTAAATGTTATTTATGAAAATCAGGCAACTCAGTCTTGAAGGAGATATCAACAAACAAAATCTAACTGTGACTTATCACTACACGTCTCATATTCCCCTGGGTCAGAATTGGTGAGCTATTATACTATGTTATTTTACTATGTTTTTAAGTGCTGTCAAGTCAGTCCCTACCCATAGTGACTCAGCATAGGGTTTCTGAGGAATGACTGGTGAATTTGAACTGTTGATGTTTGCAGTCTAGCACATTAACCCACAGCACCATACCAGGATTCCTATTATACTATATTCCTCAATTATTGAATATCTTATTATTTGCCATTTAGCATTTATGACTGTTGTAAAAAATTATTATTTCACTACTTTGACATTAATTTGGGTGTCCTCTTAGTGACCAGCTCTCAGCCTACAAAGTCACCAAAGTCAATCAAATCTGTCAGGCTTACAGATCCAGAAGATCTCTTAACAATCCCATATCCACCACCTAATCAGGTAATGCAACTCTTTCAACAAAAGAGGTGACCAATGCAGATTTTGACAAGGTTCTTTTGAACAAGACCCACAAAGTGCCAGAAGGCCTCAAGTAGTGACAAGCAGTGACAAACATATATCACAGCACCACATAATTCATAATTTTTGTATTAACATGTTTTTGTTAATTTTTAACTGTGTTCAAATTCAGCCCAGCAATCAGAAGAAATACTTAAAAAATGAATTCAATATGCCATAAAAACAGGAGCAACAGATAAATACAAGGTAGATACATGTGGCTAGACAGTGCATTATTGTTGCTGTGCCGTCAATTTGGTTCCAACTCATAGGGACTGTGTATAAGGGTTACTGAGACTGTAAATCTGTAAAGAAATAGAAAGCCTTGTCTTTCTCCTTTGGAGTCATTGGTGGATTCAAACCATGGACCTTGAGGTTAGCAACCACCCCATGTAACCCACTAAGCCACCGGGGCTCAGAATCATGAGAAGCAATCGAATGTATTGGAATATATAAATTGAAGTTCTTTGCAGAAATTTGGGGTAGATAGTAAATAACACTTGAAGATCAAGCTTTGTGCATATTACCTTTACAAGTCTGGAAAAAGAATATAAACCAGAAAATCACACTGAAATGGAGGCATAAAAAAGGTGGGAAGAAAATTAGAAGGAAGTTGTTACCTAGTGACAAAAGTGAAGAAAGATTTCAAAGACAAAAAAGTTTCAAACAAATGAAATCCAAGTTGACCATTAGATTTAGCATCGTGGGTATATTTTATTGTAAAAACTAATATTTTTTCTAGCTAACAATGTTATTTTTGTTGTTAAATGCTGTTGAGTTGATTCTGATTCAGAGGTACCATGTATAGGTTTTCTGAGAAGACATTAGTGGGTTTGAATCCCCATCCTAGAAGTTAACAAGGCAGTGCATATTTCCCAGTCCTATGTTAATAGTATTTCCTTTACATTTTGGTAATATTTAGAGTGAAAACTTTTATAATAAAAATACGTTCAGTGGAATCCCATTTATATTTATCATGAAGTATGTTTCCATAGACAACACCAGTGGTAACTAGAATATCCATATGATACAAATTTATGTTTCAAAAGAACTGCCAAGACGAAGATGACTTAAATGGCCAAGACTAATCTTAGAGGAAGAAAGCTGTAGGGAGGAGAATGGTATTATGGAGATTTGCCACATCCCAGTTCCTCCCAATGATTCTTGTTATATTTATAACATTTGTCACTTTGTTGTCCTTTGGTGACTTTTATATTGCTATAATGCTAGAAGCTATGCAACAAGGCCATCCATCATAGACTGGTTCCAACAGAGCATCCAGACTGAAAAAGAATAGGAAGAAAGAGAGACAAAATAGCCATAATAAAAGATTAATCAATCAAAAACATTATATATAGCAATGGACTATTCTCTGATATAGTGCCCCTCAGATTGGAAGGCACTCAAAATATTGCCTCCTCGAAGTAAAATTGACCTAACTGACATGGATGCAACTAAGGTTTCAGAACCTAATTTTGCTGAATGGGTACAATGAGAAAAAACAGCTGCAAACATACATTAATAATCATAAAGTAGGATTGTAAAATATGAATCTAGAAAAATTGGTGGGACTGGTTGTGCATTGTTGAGTTGTTTCTAACACATACCATCCCTGCAGAGGGTTTCTAAGGCTATAAATCTTTATAGGAGCAGAAAGCCTCATTCATCTCCCATGGAGCAGCTGGTGGATTCTAACCATTTGCCTTGCAGAAAACAGTCTAACACATATCCACTATGACACCAACACTCATTGATAGGAAAATTAGGAATAAAAAAATGAAGAGAACAAACAAGATGGCAGAGAGGGTGGAAGTGCAGTGAGGATCTCCATCAGCAACAACACAGAATACCAGACTAAGCAGGCTCAGGTGAGGGTGCCAGTACTCTGAACCACATATAAAGTGATATTTAGAAGGTTGGAAAGCTTACAGCTAGGGGAATTGGTAGCAGAAGCAAGAAATCCATTGCTGTCTAATTCAAGATGCTCAGCTTCTCCCAGAGCCACCATCTTAGTCAAGATCAAGTGGGGGAAGGATCAGAGCAGCCACGGACGCTTGACAGAACCACGGAGATAAAGGTGTGGATATTCTTTCTTTTTTTGTTTTTTTATATCTGTTCATTGGTCTCTTGCTGTCAGCTCACTTCCATTCTGGTGACTAGAGGGGGTGCTTCAGTGAGTGAACCCCTCCCTCTGGAAGGTTCTACTATGCATGCACACAGAGCTCTTCGAAATTTAAAGTGACAGTTTCCACTTAAAACCAAATGGCGGCGCAAAACGGCCACAGCTGGCTCTGAACTGTTTATCACTAGGAAAAAGGCCTGAATAGGAATTGTGGAGTGGGACAGGCAAACAAAAAAGGAAATAGGCTGAAAATTAAATTCTGAGTTACATCACAACAACCAACACTGCATCTTGAAATTTCTGAGGAGGAAGAGTGAAAAGGGAAGCCCATCTCCTGATCATATCTACCTGAAAGCAATCAGAAAGCATAAAAAATACCAAAATACACACCCATCTAAGTATTAAAGCCACAAATAACTCCTGAATATGCCCCTAAACAGAAGCAGAATGTCCAGAAATGAGATAAAGTGACTGAGGCAAATGAGCTGGAAGTAGACCTATACTCCATACTGGAAGATGGGCAGGCTTTGGAAATGCCTAAGAAGAAATTCAGAAAAATGATTACAAAATATATCAAAACACTAGACAATGGAGTTGAGAAAAATAAGGAAGAAGTCAGGAAAGTGCTACAGGAACAATCAAATAACATAGATACAGCATTGGAAACAACTCAATACCTACAGAAAGAGTTCCAAACAATTAATAATAGAAAATCAGAAATGTACAATACACTGAAAGGGCAAAGGAGTAAAATAGAAAGGATGGAAATCAGAACTAGTGAGCTAGAAAATAAATCTCTCAACACAATAGAAGAGAAAACACACACACAAAAAGGGTAAAACAATCTGAAGAAGGCCTAAGATTGAAGAGAAATAACTTAAAAATTATCACTATTCTGGAACAGGAAGACTCACATAAGTACACAGAGGAGATAGTTGACAAGCTTCTGGAAGAAAATTTCCCTAACATCATGAAAAATGAAAAGATAAGCATCCAAGAAGTTCAACGAACCCCAGGAAGGATAGACCCAAAAGACAATCATCAAGACATATAATAATCAAGCTCTTCAAAATCAAAGATAAAGATAGAGTCCTGAAAGCAGTTGGGAAAAGAGAAGTATAACATACAAGGGCAAGTAAGTCAGATTAAGCTTGGATTTCTCAACAGAAATCATGCAAACAAGAAGGTAATGAGGAGACTTATATAAAACCCTGAAATAAAAAAAGATGCCAACAAAGAATCCTCTACCCAGCAAAGTTATCAATCAAATACGATGGTGTAATCAAAACATTCCAAAATAAACAGAAGCTAAGGGATTTTTCCAAAGCCAACACTGCTATGAAAAACATCCTAAAGGAAGTTCTGTGGACTAAGAACCAACAAGAACAGAAAACCAGAGAAAGCCATAAGAGGCAGTATCACCCTGAACTCAATTGACAAATGAAAGAGTCAAGAACAGAAAAAAAATATATAAGAATAGAAGATCTCAGAGGTGATTCTATGATCAAAACAATTGCAATATGAAAGAAGGTAAACACAGAGGAACAGAGATCCAGGTGGTGAGAAGGTCAGGTAGATTACATGATAAAATAGACTGTCTTAAATGGAGGGAAGAGTTAATGGAATATAAGGTGACCACAACAGTGGGGTTGGGACAGGGGTTCAGTTTGGGTGTTGGGGAGGGCAATACAAGAAGGAGGAGGAGGCAGAAGAACAAGAGAGATAGGGGAACACTGAGACAGGTTTGCATAGGCTAAGTGGGACAGAGGTAAATAATGATGCATACTCTACCTTGGGACAAAAGGGCTCTGTGATACAGGGATCTAAGCATAGCTTGGTGGTGGCTGTGTGCAGTGGAGTCGGTTCTGACTCATAGCGACCCTGTACAGGGTTTCTGAGGCTGTAAATCTTTAGATGAGCAGAACGCCCCATCTTTCCCCCACGGAACAACTGGTAGTTTCGAACTGCTGACCTTGCGGTTCACAGCCCGATTCATAACCACTATGCTACCAGAGCTCCTTAGGCATAGCTTGAAGAGGGGAAATAATCCTAAAATGCTTGACTGTCTTATGAATATTGGTCTTGCTTGCCTACTATTGTAAAACAAACACTTGAGTAGGATAGAAAGGAATGTTGGGAAACATGATTAGAGAAAACTTGTAAGCCAGTCTTCAGCCTATAACTGATTGGAATACCTAAAAGGGGTTCTAGAACTTGCTCAGTGAATTAGGCTTCTTGCAAAGCCTTTGAAAGTATAGGACCTTAGGTGGAATCCTGATTCCCATCCAGAAACTTCTGAGGTGAGACATTTCCACTTGCAAAGACAAGCAGAACAGAATGGAACAGATAGAGTGACAGAAGATGCATTTTCAAAGAAAGGTTATCAGAAAAAAAAAATGTCAGAAGACTGACTAATACAAGAATAAGCAGGCTATTAGCCAGGAAGCCATCAATGCAAACAATCAAGTTTCTTCTGGACTAACTCCCCTCTCAGATTGAAACTCAAAGGAACACACACACACAGCCATAAAGCAAATGGAAAGGTGAGGAGGTACAAGAGCTGAACAGAAAATTTCAAAGATCAGCTCCAGAAGATAAAGCCAAATATTACAGCAAAATGTGCAAAGATCCA
Source organism: Chrysochloris asiatica (assembly GCF_000296735.1). Lineage (NCBI taxonomy): Eukaryota > Metazoa > Chordata > Mammalia > Afrosoricida > Chrysochloridae > Chrysochloris > Chrysochloris asiatica. Next base: position 8,549,232 of record NW_006408663.1, on the reverse strand, counting down.
GAGTCAGAAAACCAGAAAGGAAGAACACACTCAGCATTTCTCAAGCTGTGGGAACTGAAGAAATAATTCAAGTCTCAACTTTCATTATTGAAGGATTCTCTGGCAAATTATTGAATGATGCAGAATGCATCAAGAGAAGATGGAAGGAATACACAAAGTCACTGTACCAAAGGGAAATGGATAATGTTCAACCATTTCAAGAGGTAACATATGATCAAGAGCCAATGATACTTAGGGAGGAAGTCCAAAAAGCATTGAAGGAATTGGCAAAGAACAAGACACCAGGAATTAATGGAATAAAAATTGAAATCTTTCAAGAAAGTGAGGTGGCACAGGAAGCATTCACTCATCTCCACCAAGAAATTTGGAAGACAACTATCTGGCCAACTGATTGGAAGATATCTGTATCTGTGCCCATTCCAAAGAGAGGTGACCCAATGGAATGCAGAAATCATTGGACAATCGCTTTGATATCACATGCAAGTAAGGTTTACTAAAGGTAATAAAGAAACAGCTGCAGATCATTTCCAGAGATTCAAGCTGGATTCAGAAGAGGCTGTGGATCGAGGGATATCATTGCTGATGTCCGATGGATCTTGGCTGAAAGCAGAGAGTATCAGAAAGATGTTTACTTGTGCTTTATTGACTATGCAAAGGCTTTCAGTTGTGTGGATCATGTCAAGCTATGGACAATATTGTGAAGTATGAGTATTCCAGAACACTTAATTATGCTCATGAAAAATCTGTACCTTGACCAAGAGGCAGTTGTTTGAATAGAACATGGGAATGGCCTAAAATTAAGAAAGGTGTGCAACAAGGTTGTATTCTTTCACCATACTTATTCAATCTGTATGTTGAGCAAATAATATGAGAAGCTGGGTTAAATTAAGCAAAACGTGACATCAGGATTGGAGGAAGACTCATTACCAACCTGTGATATGCAGATGATACAACCTTGCTTGCTGAAAGTGAAGCCTTTGGTATCGATTATATTTCAGTGTCAAGAAAACAAAAATCCTCACCACTGGACCAATAAACAACAATCGTATCAACAGAGAAAAGATTGAAGTTGTCAAGTACTTCATTCTTCTTGGATCAACTATCAACATTCATGGAAGCAGCAGTCAAGAAATCAAACAACATATTGTCTTATGCAAATCTGCTGCACAAGAATTTTTTAAAGTGTTGAAGAGCAAAGATATCAGCTTGAAGACTAAGATGCTCCAGTCTTAAGCCATGGTATTTTCAATAGCCTCATATTCATGTAAAAGCATTTGAGTAAGTAAAGTAAATAAGGAAAACCTTAGAAGAATTGATGAATTTGTGTTACAATGTTGGAGGAGAATATTGAAAGCGTCATGGGCTGCCAAAAGAACCAACAGATCCGTGTTGGAGGAAGTGCAGCCAGAGTGCTCCTTGGAGGCCAGGATGGCCAAACTTCCTCTCTCTTACTCTAGATATATTGTCAGAAGGGACCAGTCACTGGAGAAAGATATTATGTTTGGTAAGGTGGAGGGTCAGAGAAAAAAAGGAAGACCCCCAAAGAGATGGATTGACCAAGTAGCAGCATTGATGTACTCAAGCGTCATAACAATAGTCATGTTGGTCCAGGATTGGGCAGTCTTTCATTCTGCTGTGCAAAAGGTCACTATGAGTCGGTACCTACTTGATGTCACCTAACAACAATAACAGAAAACATTGGTCTACTGGTGCATGGAAGAGGGGGGAAGGCAACAATGAAGAAATGGGCTGAGATTAACTATAGTTCATCGACTCCCTTTTACCTGGAGATGAGAGAGTGAAGAGGAAGGACTGGTTGGTCCAAAGTGTGGTGAGACCTGTGGCCACTTGAGCCCATGGACAAGGACATAGGAACACAGGACTAGAGCTGAAAGTGAAGTATCAGCTCATATGACGTGAGGGGAGATGCTCAAGAATGCCCAAACTTGCAGACATTACCCAGTTGACCTAGCGTCAATGGCTTGATAACAAGAACTCAACTAGCGGAAGATTAAAAAAATATATTTTTTTTATTTTTGGATAAAGGATGCAAGGGTAAATTGCTACAATTTGATGAACCTGATCTATACTCATGGAGGTAGTAACTTTAAATATCAACAGAGAGTGAAGGAGTCTTCACATCAAGTATCAGTGGTATCCCCGCTGTACACAGGGTAGATAGGGATGGGCACCTTACACACTGGCAACCTAAAATGAGGGGCCATAAAGGCATGAAGTGACTGAGTTTTTCAAGAGGGCGTTTAGTTTAAGAATATGGAGGGGAAGTAAGAGTCCCCACTGAATAGTTTTCATCTTGTCTAGATGGGCCTTGTGAAAAGATATAGGGATAAGGTTCATATGATTCATCAGTGAATAATTGTTATCATGACTAATTGCAACTGTCATAATTGTAAGGGTAGAAATTTTGTAATAAAAACAGGAGTGGTTGATCTTACAGTCCAGAAACAGGACTCTAGGAACATCAAGGGAGAAGAGTACAAGCTGAATGTAGGAACTTATATAGAGAAGCAACGATGCCAGAGACAGAGGCTGAGATGGGGTCATGGAGAGGGGGAGTAGCTGAGGACTCTAGATTCATGGGAAGAGAGGGACTAAGAGCTGGTGACCAGGAGTCAGACTTGCAGAATGTGCCCTTTGAGGTGTAAATTATTATATATGCCTCAGGTTGTTTATTTTTATTTTTATTTTTAAGAAAGCTAAAGTGGATAGAGAGAAATGCTGTTAACTGATGGTACATGAAAGGGATTTTAATCATTGTAATAAAACAAGGTGTATGGTTTGTTGAATGTAAAACTGATGATCTGCCCTGTAAACTTTCACTCAATCCACAATAAAAACCTTACAAAATAAACAAAAATCCCTTAAACAATCAATAAATAAGGAGGATTCAGATGCAGACAGTGCAGACTGACGGCCCAAGCGTTGTTGACCGTCCAAACCATAGGCTCTGAGGATCAGACTCTAGCTACCTAGTAGACATAGCAAACTGTCCCTCATCTGATTATTCAGTAATGCTTGTTAGTAATCTCATACATGAGCCCTGGATATCCACAGACAAATGTAAAAACCTTCCCTAAAAGCCGAGACTGCAAATTCCAAAAAGGCAAGTGCCCCCCCCCCACCCCCCATCCCAAAAAAAAAGCTAAAGAGGATAGAGAGAAACACTGTTAACTGATGATATATGGAGGGGATAATAATCAATGTGATGAAACAAGCTATATGAATGGTTGAATGTGAAGCTGATGATGTGCCCTGTAAACTTTCACTCAATCCAAAATAAAAACATTTAATTAGAAACTAATAATAATAATAATAATAATAAACAAAAAGAAAGAAAGAAATACAATGTATAAAGATCAATATCCTAGATATTAGTGAACTGAAAATGGACTGATAATGTTCATTTTGAATCAGATAATCACAATGCCAGAATTTTAAATTAAGGAGAAATATTATTTTTGATGATGAATGTAATGCTATTTCAAGATTGATCTTGAGCCCCGCTGGGGTGGCTGGGGCTGACTTCGCTGCATAGGGCGTGTTGTCAGCGTCAGCTGCTTGCCCATTCCCCAGGTCAGTGTGTCAGAGGCTAGTCATGATGTAGTCCCCAGTGCCTTGCACCGCCATCTGAACCTCCTGCGATGGTGAGCGCAGTTCAGGGGACATCATACCCACCTGTATATGCTACTGATGGTCTACTTTGTGTCCTCGTTACAAACTCCTGGTGGACAACATATTGCCTGAAGATCCAAAAGATATCCTTGTTAAAGCTCACATGGAGAAATTGACATTCTAGGCAATATCTGCTCCTGAGTAACTGGATCGAATTGGTTCTTAGCTGACAGAACAGTTGAGCAGGGATCTTGTGAGGCATGGTTCTGGCTAAGTTTTTATTGCTATGGAGGCTCTGGACCAACTTCTCATGGCTTGTCATTCTCGAAGCATCAAGCCATTTGTGGAGAGCTTTCTTCACAGAGTGGCAAAGCTGGAATCAGGGGAATCAAAACTTCAAGTTCTGGGAACAAATACTTTTGTCAAATTTGCAAATATCAAAAAAGACACACCCTCTTATTACAGGCATTATGACTTTTGTGTCTCGTGCTTCAGTATCATGTGCCATTCCTGCTATGATGGTGGTGGTGGTTATGTGCCTTGGAGTTGGTTCCGACTTATGGAGACCCTGTACAGGGTTTCCGAGGCTGTAAATCTTTATGGGAACAGAAAGCCTCATCTTTCTCCCATGGAACAGCTGGTAGTTTCGAACTGCTGACCTTGCGTTTGCAGCCTTATTCCTAACCGATATGCTACCAGAGCTCCTTTCATTGTGACCCAGAAATATGAACTGAAATCCAAATTGCTGGAATAATGGGCATTCAAGGAGTAGTTCTTAAAGCAGTTAATTATGAACTTTGGACTACAATTTGGGAACCGAAGCTTATGGATAAGATTGTCCCGTCCCTGCTATTTAACATGCAAAAAACAGAAGAGGTGGACTGTTAACTAGGCCCTCCTTCTTCTCCTTTCACAGCTGACAAAGGGAATACCCGGCTGTGCTGGTGGAAAACTGCTTCTGAAAACTGCTGGTTGGAGCAACTTTTGGGAATATGAATAATGCTGTTATACCTGTCTTTGTGCGTTTAGATTATTACAAACTCTGGGATGCCAATGAATTTGCTGTTCACTGCTTTAAGATTATAAAGCATTCCATCCAGGCTCAGTATTATCACCAAGTGATCCAGGAGATTCTAGGGCACCATGATGCTTGTAAAAAAGATGTTCTGTGGGTTTGAGCAGGCATTATTCAGGTTCTGCTCGAGGCTGTAGCTATTGCTGCTAAATGTTCCTTAGGCCCCTCAGGGCTGGAAGTCTTCAACACCTTACTGAAGCACTTGCATCTCAGTGTGGAATTTGAAGCTATTGATGCACTGGGGTACTCTGTCAGCAGCATCAGTTTAACAACAGGTTTCAAAGACAGATATGATAAGATTGTACAGAATGCTATCATTCTGAACAATTGGATTTTTTGGAAGTAAACTACCAGACTACCAGAGGTCAGAGATCATGATGCTTATTATAGGGAAAGTATCTGCCTTTGGAACAACCACCCACAGTTTGGATATTAGTCAACTACGGGATCTGGGAAGCAGGCGGATTCAAATAATGTTGTGATCTTTACTTATAGTCACCTCTGGATACAAAGCCAGTGTCCTTTCTGGACTCCTTGTTATTGGTGTCTCTCATGGAGGACTAGTTACTGAGGCAATTGGTCTTGGAGGTCTTGCACAATATCATGGATTGTCATAATAACAGGGCAAAGCTTCATGGGATGAGAATAATATCAGATACAGCTGACCTAAAGATAAAATGAGAAAAGTCTGTAGTCAAGACACAACTTTTATGTAAAAGCATGGGCAAGAAGTATGTCTTTTGGGCTGTAAAGAGGAGACAGTGTTCAGAAAAACTATGAGCTACTTAATACTCCTCTCACCCTCATAGCTATTGTACTCACCAATGAAGATGTGGTTACTGATCTCACTCGCTTAGTCATTGCTTTACATGATAGTGTGATCATCAATGAGGACAATTTGTTGATGTTCCATCACTGTGGGATCATGGCGCTGGTTACAGTGTACCTCAACTTCATCGGTCAGATGATAGCTGTCCCTGCATTTTGCCAGAATGTCAGCAAGGTTACTGAAAATCACACTATAGAAACCTCTTATTTTCTATCAGACTATAGTTTTAGAGATAAATGCATGCTTCCAAAGCTTTCAGAGAAGCATGATGAAACTTTGGATTTTCTGACCAATAAGACTGTGGAATCACTTGGTGGAAACAGATACAGTGGTGATAAGTTGTCAGTTCCTTAGATAACACAAGTAAAAGATGAAGATCAGATTTCTAGAAGATAAAGCAATGTGTATCCTGTATCCATCCAGGTGAACATTTTACCCAACAACTCTCATTCAGCTGATGTGGTTAGTAACATTTAAGAAGTCACCTTTGAAGCACTGAAGAAAGCAACTGATATCAATGGAATGGAAGAACAGAAAAAGGAAAAGGAGCATCTTGCAATAGAAAAATTCCAGAAAGCACGTTTTGAAGAGATGGCAGCACAATGTGAATCTAAAGCAAATTTGCTTCATGATAGACTTGCTCAAATATTGGAGCTCACCATACATCATCTTCCAAGCCCATCAGAAACACTGACAACTACTTTGGAACATGCTCAGTACTAGTTTGTCCAAGTATAAGAGATGAAGTTTCCAGACCTCTGTGTGTATTTAGTGGCTCCTGAGGACCAAGCTAAGTCTCCAGGGCTTAATTTATGCATATTAATTAACATGCTTCTTAACAATAATGATGAGACTTATCTAAACAAAGACTTGGTATAACATAAATTTCGGAATATGTTATTTAGAGTATTTCTAAAGCTAGCGTTAGATCATGTTCATCTCTTAAGATATTTCAGTTGGCCTTTAAAGTGGAACATATGTTGGTGTCATATTATTCCACTGGAAAACTATTTAAAAATTTTTCACATATGTAATTTTTTTTTTTTAAATTTTAAATAAGCCTCATAAGATTAAAAGTGTATGACATTACTACTGTATTTTATGGAACAAGGGATATCATTGCTGATGTCAGATGGACCTTGGCTGAAAATAGAATACCAAAACGATGTTTGCTGTTGTTGTTGTTAGGTGCCATGGAGTTGGTACCGACTCATAGCGACTCTATCCACAAGAGAACGAAACACTGCCCATTTCTGGGCCAACCTCACGCTTGTTACCATGCTTAAGCCCATCTCGCTGGAGGTCTTCCTCCACCCTACCAAACATAACATCCTTCTCCAGTGACTGATCCCTCCTGAAAATATGTCCTTTTTAAAGTTTTGAAGAGCAAAGATGTCAGCTTGAGGACTAAGGTGCACCTGACCCAAACCATGATATTTTCAATAACTTCATATGCATGGGAAAGCTGGACAGTGAATAAGGAAGAATGTTGAAGAATTGGTGCATTTAAGTTATGGTGTTTGAAGAGAATATTGAAAGTACCATGGGCTGCCAATAGAACAAACAAATCTGTATTGGAAGTGGTACAGCCAGAGTGATCCTTGGAGGCCAGGATGGCCAAACTTCATCTCTCATCCTGTGTACATATTTTCAGGAGGAACCAGTCACTGGAGAAGGATATTATGTTTGATAAGCTGGAGGGTCAGAGAAAAAGAGGAAGACCCCCAGTGAGATTAATTGGCAGAGTGGCAGTATAATTGGTATCATAGCAACAATTGTGAGGTTAGCCCAGGATCAGGCAGTGTTTTGTTCTTTTGTGAACAGGGTCGCTATGAGTCGGTACCGACTCAATGGCATCTAACTGCAACTGTATTTCTTAAACATCTACACAGCTGCTTAGACATAGATTTGATTTTTTGGTCATCTGTAAAAGCAAGTGTATACAAGTGTACTCTTAGTCCTAGGATTGGATTACTGTTGTATGGCTTTTGTCCCCATGCTTTAGACAATTCCTGATAGCTTCTCTTTATCTGTCTCTGTCATCCAATGTAAGATGACTATGGAACAATGTCCCTAGAATAGAACACTGTGCATCTCTGTACTCTGATGCAACAAGTTCCTCTCATTCTTTGTTTCCTGCTGAACTTCTTGACTATTCTACTTGAGAAGCTCAGCTTGTACACTTCAAGCTCTCAATTGTGCAACAATTTTTACATCATGAGATGTATTCGTTTACAGGATCTTCTTTGAAATTATAGTCATATTTTGCTATGGCCTATTGAATAATTAAGATATATATTTAGTAAAGAAAATAGTAAAAATACATTTAAAAAAACCTATTCTTTCACTTGTGAAGACTGCATATTTCTATTTTTCACTAAGAGCACATTTATGTACGTGTTAACACCCGACATGGTTTTAAATCCTTATTGTCAAAAAGTTCCCCAGATGGACTTTTGATTTGTAACACTGGAACACTTACTTGTGTGCAATTCTGATCTAATTCTGGGATTAGCTTGCGTGGGATCATCAGTTCATTTTAGTTTTCCCTGATGTACATGGCAGACCCATAGTGTTTTATTAAAAGTATGTGCATTTTACTGAATAGCATGGCACAATGAAAATTAACTTCTTTTTTAACTCATAAAAGTCTCTTGAGAGATTTTTTTCTAAAGTAACTTGTTTATAATCTTACATTTTCAAATTAAATTTATTTTTATATAAAGCTATTGTAAATGTAAGACAAATTATAGCTTAAAAAATAATTCCATTTTTGTCTCTTATTTTTGTTTGGAACATTTCATTAAAAAATGGGCTATGATAACAGTGTTTATGATTTTTCCATGTTTAGTAGAAGCAAAAATGTAAGGAAGTGGTAACAGAACAAGCTTTCTGAAAAGTTTTGAATATTTAAATCAAGTCACTCATTCACCTGGTTCAAGGTGACAGTGCACTTTAGAGGGTTTGATACCCTAGTACAACTGTGAAGTGACTTCACCTCCAGGCCAGGGAAAACATTTCACCAAGTTTGTTTTACTTGTTAATTTCTCTCTTTTTTTTGGTGTGTGTTTTAGA
>NW_006408663.1:8523576-8540452 GCF_000296735.1 Chrysochloris asiatica | reverse complement strand
AACATAGGAAAAAAAGATATATATATTTTTGCACTCCTACAAAACACAAACTTTGCTCTACAGATTTCTTGTTTCTCTGAGATGTAAAACTATGTATTTTGCATGTAAAGAAAAACACTGTAATTATAATTGATGCTCATCACACCTGTGTCTGAGCCCTTTTGGAAACTGTTGGCATTTTGTAGGGTTTTGTGTCAGTTGGGTTTAAATCACAATAGGATTACTGAACTGATCCTGCTACCACTGGCTCTCCAGAAGGGTCTTTTCTACTCCTTCTCAGTTCTGTGAACACAAGTAATTGATATGCATACTGTATTGCATCTAGTATAGAATTTGAAAGTTTTGAATTAGTCAAGGGTCACTGTATTACTTTATTTTCATAGGTGTTAAAAACCTTAATAAACTATTGTTGTTATGTGCTGTGGAGTCAGTCCTGACTCATGGCGACCCTGTACAGGGTTTCCAAGGCTGTTAATGTTTACGAGAGCAGAACACCTCATCTTTCTCCCGCGGAACAGCTGGTAGTTTCTAACTACTGACCTTGCGGTTCACAGCCCGATTCGTAACCACTACACTATCAGAGCTTCTTAATAAACTATTAATCATTAAAAAGAAATTGATCTTGAAGTAAAATGCTATCTGTGATTGAATAATACTATATGTCTACAAGGAAGACCAGAAGATACCACTATTATTCAATTTCACCATACACTACATAAAGCCATTAGTGAAGAAAGTGAATAATTCTACCAATTTCTGCAGTCGGAAATATGGTCAGACACGTAATCAAGTAGCAATGATAGTTATTTGGGATTGGAATAAAAAAATAGAAACAAATAGGAAAGATGTACAGTTGGAAAATATGTCCTTGGTGATAGAAACAAAGTCAGAGATCACACGATACAACCTGTTAAAACCAAAGACTTATTCATTGAAAATATATATTCAACAACATAAACATATACATGGACCTCACCAGATGTAATACACAGAAATAAAATAGATTACATATGTGTAAAGATATCATTGGAAAAGCTAAATATCATCAACAAAAACAATCCTGGGGCGCACTCTGGAACAACCATCAATTACTTATATCAAGTTCAGTCTAAAGCTGCAGAAGATTAAAACAAGCCTATGAGAGCCTGGGGGAACTGAAGAAAAAATCAAGCCTCAACTTTCATTATTGAAAGATTCTTTGGGAAAATTATTGATTGATGCAGAAAACACCAAGAGAAGATGGAAGGAATACACAGAGTCACTGTACCAAAAGGAAATGGTTCATGTTCAACCATTTCAAGAGGTAGCAAATGATCAAGAACCAATGACACTGAAGGAAGAAGTTGAAGGTGCATTGAAGGAATTGGCAAAGAACAAGGCACCAGGAATTGATGGACTCAAAATTGGAATCTTTCAAGAAAGTGAGGTGGCACAGGAGGCCCTCACTCATCTCTGCCAAAAAATTTGGAAGACAAGTTTTTGGCTGACTGATTGGAAGAGATCCTTATTTGTGCCCAATCCAAAGAGAGGTGACCCAAAGGAATGTGGAAATCATTGGACAATCTCTTTGATATCCCATGCGAGTAAAGTTTTGCTAAAGGTAATACAGAAATGGCTACAATCATACATTGACAGAGAACTTCCAGAGGTTCAAGCCAGATTCCAGAGAGGCCATGGAAAGAGGAATATCATTGCTGATATATGATGGATCTTGGCTGATAGTAGAGAAAATCAGAAATATGTGTACCTGTGCTTTATTGACTATGCAAAGGCTTTCAGTTGTGTGGATCATGACAAGCTATGGACAACATTGCGAAGTATGAGTATTCTGGAACATTTAATTGTGCTTATGAGGAATCTGTACCTGGACCAAGAGATAGTTGTTTGAACAGAACATGGGATCACTGAATGTTTGAAAATTAAGAAAGATATACGACAAGGTTGTATTCTTTCACCATACTTATTCAACCTGTATGATGACCAAATAATCTGAGAAGCTGGGTTCTATGAAGAAAAACATGGCATCAGGATTGGAGGAAGACTCCTTAACAACCTGTGATATGCAGATGATACAACCTTGCTTTCTGAAAGTGAAGAGGTCTTAAAACATTTACTGGTGAAGATCCAAGAGCACAGCCTTCAGTATGGATTACATTTCAATGTAAAGAAAACAAAAATCCTCACCACTTGACCAATAAACAACATTCTTATCAATGGGGAAAAGATTGAAGTTGTCCAGGACTTCATTATTCTTGGATCAACTATCAACACTCTTTGAAGCAGCAGTCAAGAGATCAAATGATGTACTGCATTAGGCAAATCTGCTGCACAACACCTTTTTCAAGTGTTGAAGAGCAAAGATCTCAGCTTGAAGACTAAGGTGCGCCTGATCCAAGTCACGATATTTTCAATAACCTCATATGCATGTAAAAGCTGGACAGTGAATAAGGAAGACCATAGAATAATGATGCCTTTGAGTTATGGTGTTGGAGGAGAATATTGAAAGTGCCATGGGCTGTCAAAAGAACCAATAGATCCATTTTGGAAGTAGTGCAGCCAGAGTGCTCCTTAGAGGCCAAGATGGCCAAACTTTGTTTCTCATACTTTGGATATATTGTCAGGAGGGAGCAATCACTGGTGAAGGATATCATGTTTGGTAAGTTGGAGGGTCAGAGAAAAAGAGGAAGACCCCCAATGAGATGGTTTGGCCAAGTTGCAGCATCGATGGACTCAAGTGTGGCAACAGTAGTGAAGTTGGCCCAGGATTGGGCTGTGTTTCATTCTGAGGTTCATAAGGTTGCTATGGGTTGGTACCAACTTGATGGCACCTAACAACAACAAATGAGAACCAAAATACACTTTGAGTATCCCAGATGAATTTAGAAACCATATGAAGAACAAATTTGATGTGTTATACACTAATAACCAAATAGCAGAGGAGTTGTTAGATGACATTTAGAGCATCATACGTGAGAAAATCAAGAGGTCATTAGAAAGGCAAGAGCGAAAGAAAAGAACAAAATTGAGGTCAGAAGAAACTGAAATTGTTCTTGAATGGAGAGAAGCTAAAGTAGGTAGAAGGCATAATGAGCTGAATAGAAAATTTCAAAGGACATCTAGAGAAGACAAAGGAGGTATTATAATGAAATATAATAGGCCAGGAGTCTGAAAACCAAAACAGAAAAAATATGATCAGCATTTCTCAAACTGAAAGAACTGATGAAACATTTAAGCATTGGATTGCAATATTAAAAGATTGTATGGACAAAACACTGAACAATGCAGGAAGCACCAAAAGAAGATGGAAAGGATACACAGTAACTGTACCAAAAATAATTGATCAATGTTCAACCATTTCATGAGGTAGCATATGATCAAGAACTGATGTTAATGAAAGAAAAAATCCAAGTAGTGCTGAAAACATTGATGAAAAAGAAGACTCCAAGAATCGACAGAATACAAATTGAAGTGCTTCAACAGAGAAATGCAGCTCTTAAATGCTCATGCATCTATGTTAAAAAAATGAAAGACAGCTGCTTGGTTAACCAATTGGAAAAGATCTATATTTGTGCTTGTTCAAAGAAAAATATTTGAATTCAGAAGATGTCAAATATCACTAATATCGGAGTCCTGATGTGACACTGTGGGGTAAGCACTCAACTACAAGGTCGATTTTAAAAGCAAGTTTGGTGGTTCAAACTCACCAACCAGTCCTTGGAAAACCTATACAGGTTTGCTATGAGTTGGAACCGACTAGATGATACTTAATAACAACAAAAATAATTATTAATATCATTTGCAAGTAAAGTTTTCTTGAAGTCATTCAAAAACAGCAGTAGTTCATCAACAGGTTAAGTTGTTGAGTTGCTAAATTTTGTCAAGTTGCTTTCCACTCAATGTGACTCTGTACAGGGTTTCTGAGGAGCAACTAGTGGGTTTGAACTGCCAATCTTGTGGTTCTTAGTCCATTGCTGAAATTCAAGCCAGATTCAGACAATGCTGTGGAGCTAAGGATATTGTTACTGACTTCAGATGAATTTGGCTAAAAATAGATAGTATCAGAAATATGTTTAGTAATGCTTTACTGATTATACAAAAGCATTAAACTATGTGGATCATGATAGCTATTATGAAGAACAGGAATTCTAGAACAATTAATTGTGCTCATGAGGAAACTGTGTATAGACCACAAGGTTGTCAATGGAATACTTAATGACTTAAAATCAGGAAAAGCGTGTGTCAGGGTGGTGTCCTTTCACCATACTTATTCAATATATATGCTTATGAATAGTCTGAGAAGTTGGTCTCTATGAAGAAGACTATGGCTGAAGGGTCAGAGGAAGACTCATTATGAAGATCAAATACTATAGATTTCAGAATGGGTTTCATTTAATGTGATGAAAATGAAAATTCTTGCTATCAGATTAATAACATCATAATAAACAGAGAAAAGATTGAATCAGTCAAAGATTTCAGTTTACTTGAGTCTACAATCAACACTCATGAAAACATTATTTAATAAATCATATAACATTTTGCAATGGGCAAATCTGCTAAAAAAACCTCTTTAAGGTGTTAGAGAGCAAAGATGTCACTGTGAGGACTAAGGTGCACCTGTCATTTTCAGTCACCACATATTCATTCAAAAGCTGGATAATAAGTTGTTGTTGTTGTTAAGTGCCGTAGAGTCGGTTCCAACCCATAGCGACCCTGTATAGGGTTTCCAAGGAGCAGCTGGTGAGTTTGAACCACCGATCTTGCAGTTCAAATGGCTTTACAGTCTGGTGCATTAACCCACAGAGCCACACCAGGACTCCAATGGATAATAAGTAGGGAAGATAAAAAAAAGAACCAATTGCATTTAAATCATTGTATTGACAAGCAATATTGAAAGTACCATGGACTTCAAGAAGAATGAGCAAATTGATTTTGGAAAAGGGACAACTAGATTGCTCCTTAGCAAGGACAATTGTGAGAATTGTCTCTCATACTTTGGGCATGTAAGTGCCAGTCCCTTGAGAGAAACACCATTTTTGGTAAAGTGGACTTCAGCAAAATAGAAGAATCCTCCTCTTATGTGTTTCCTGGAGTCCTGGTGTGGTGCTGTAGGATAAGCACTCGAACTCAAGGTCAGTTTGAACTGCAAGGTTGGTGGTTCAAACTCACCAGCTGTTCCTTGGAAATCTGATACAGAGTCACTATGTGTCTGAAGTGACTCGATGTTATTAAACAACAACAACAAAAAAGAAGTAGAGTGTCTTAATGAAATAGTTAGAGAATGTTGGTTGCTTTTTAATCTTTACAGAATCAGAATATCAGACTTTTCTTCTGTGGAGCCTCTGAGAGGGATCATACCACTAAATTTTGATTAACATAATCACTATGCCATCAAGACAAACTCTAGATGCTAAATTTCAAGCACTACACAGGCTCACTGGACTTCTTATGTGGCACTGTAGTGTCAATACTGGATTGCGAACCATAGGGTCAACAGTTCAAACCCACCAATTGCTTCTCCAAAACACTATACAGGGTTACTATGAGTTGGAACTGACTCGAAGGCATTTAATAAGTTGTTATTTTAATAAGTCGAAAGGCTCATTCCTTTCAATAAAGAATTGTCCACACTCACCAGTCTTCTCAATCTCTTTTTAGATACTAAACACATTTTATATCTAAGAATTTACTGAAAAAGAATCTCACTCTTTTATATGTAATTGTAAATGGCATATTGTTCCAGTTTTAAATGAGATTGATGTATCTAGAACTTCAAATCCTATGATCACTTAAAGAAAATTGTAGTTTTCTTGGTTCAATACTTTACCATGGTTTACTTTTTATTTTGGAACATCAAATCACTAATACAAATGCAAAGAGTAATAATTGACTGTCCAATTAATTTGTCTGCACTGAAGAAATTAGAATTCATTAACACCCTACATATAGGTAAAAGTATCTGAGTATTTTATTAAATTATCATCATTTTAATGAAACTTTGCCTAAATATTCATATGTTAAAATAATGCATTTATTGAATGTTAATTTATTTTCTTCAACCATAACAAATTAGAAAATTTTACATCATACATGAAAAACCATATTTAAACATTGGTATACCAAATGCTCAGGACTTTTCTGCCTCATGTTTCTGTTGTTGTTGTTGCTAAGTGTCATCGAGTTGGTTCCAACACATAAGTGACACTGTATAGGGTTTCCAAAGAGTGGTTGGTGAGCTTGAACCGACCTTGTGGTTCAAATCAACTTTGCAGTCCAACACATTGACCCATAGCTCCACATCAGGTTGCTAAAATATCTTTTTTGGCACACTTTGACCTATGCAATAACTCCCCAGGACATGTGCCTATAGAGATATCAAGCTATGTTTTCTCTATATCCAGTTTTGAAATGCACATAAATATGAACTGCACAGGAACAAACCGTCATGGTTACTAATTTTTGAGTCTCTACTTTGCTAGTTGCTGGAGAAGGATATCATTTTTGGTAAGGTGGAGGGTCAGAGAAATAGAGGAAGACCCCCGGCGAGATGGATTGGCAATGCCAGCATCAATGGGCACAAGCATGGAAACAATAGTGAGGTTGGCCCAGGATCGGGCAGTGTTTCATTCTGTTGTGCATAGGGTCCCTATGAATCGTTACTGACTCGATAGCACCTAACAACAACAACAATCATTTTGCCAATTTACAAATAATTTTAAAAATCTATTTAAAATACTGGCTTTATCCATTCAATTTTTATCTATATTTGATTAATTGGATTGTGATATAATTATCACTATTACTATTAACTATTCTTGTCCTTATATATTTTGCTGTGTGTATTATTTATCAATATTCATTTCTGTTAGGCATGAAAATCTGAAGAATAATCCCTTAGAGCATAAATACCCCTTCCCTATACCCCACTCATTGTTACTGCTTTCTGGAAAACCTATTTTTATTGAGATGCTTTTCCATTTGCAGTTTTAAATTTTTAAATAAAAATTCTTGCTACATTGTTTCCATTTAAAGTTTAAGTGAAATTTCAATGTTAAGTTTGAAATGACCATGAGGAAGAATATATTTTAGTAGTTTGCCATCTGTAGTTAATGCCATTTAGAGCTTGTATATATTTATTAATTTATAGAGTATTAATTTGTTCATTACCTAGATTGGATCATAGGCAATTATATCCATGAATCTATTGCCAATTTTTAGCATCCTCAGGGATTTTGTCTCATATAAATGATCAAAAGTAAAAAGTTTTCACTTCAATATTAGAATTGAGCTTGTTTTTTTTTTTCTTTTCTTTGTGAAACTACTTTCAAAGTTACTATGTCTGTCCTTATGGAAACAAACAACAAATCCAAAAGGATTTAGTGAAAAATAATGATGCAATGCTATTGGAGGAAAACAAATGCATATATATTTTAGACTGCTTCCTTGAAAAGCATGTACACAAAAACATCCAGAAATCTATTCTATAATAGTTTGTTTTTTAAAAAATCTTTTATTGTGAATTGAGAGAATGCTTACAGAGCAAATAATCAGTTTTGCATTTAACAAATCATGTATGTATTTTTTTATCTCAATGATTTTAATCCCCTCCAGGTAACAACACTTTTCTCACTTACTCACTGTGGCTACTATTTCCATTCCACTTTTTCCTTAGGTAAATATTGCCTTTTTTAGTTCAAATGACCTACCATTTCATGGTGAGAATCTGAAACTAGTGTTGTCCCCTACGTACCTATCTACCACTTGACAGAAAATTGGGCCAGAAGGTTGAGAGGTTGAGTTCGGTTCCAGACTGGAAGGTTGGCAGAGAGTAATATTCTCAGGTTTCCCAGTCTCTTCTGAACAGTAAAGGTTTATATATATATATATATATATATATATAATTTTGAGTTTTGTTCAACATTTTCTCCCACTCTACCTGTTGTTGTTAAGAGCTGTTGAGTTGGTTCCAGCTCCTACTGACGCTTTATAGGGTTTCTGAGGAGAAACTGATGAGCTTGAAATATGGACCTTGTGGTTCACAGCCCAGTAGTGATCTTATAGCATCACCCTAGGTCTTCCTAATGTGACCACTTTCAGGGAAGTAGGTAGTGGTAACTGAGCACTATCTAGTTCTTCTGGTTTCTGAGTCATGGAAACCATTGTATTAACTGGACTAATTGATTCCAACGATCTTGAATTTTTATCACTCTTCTTTCCTCCAAATATGAAGAGAACAATAGGTGCATCTTACATAGCTGCTCATGAGCTTTTTAGATCCCAGTTTCTACTTACCAAAGTGTAGCACTGTGGGTTAAGGTGCTAGATTGCGAAGCCAGTTTGAACCAACAAGTCAGTGGTTCAAGCTCAACAGCCACTCCTTTGAAACCCTATAGAGGTCACTATGGGTCAAAACCAACTCCATGACACTTAACAATAACAACAACGACTCACCAAAGTAGAATGTAGAACATTATCTTTGAAGACTGTAATACCCCAATTGACTATGAAGTCTCCAAAGAACATGGTCCTGATCCCCCCAAAACAGCAATTCTTTGCCTCAAGGTGTTGGCAAATGTCTAAGTTTTCATTATTTTGTCCACTGTATGCTCCACCACTTTCTTAGGTATACACCCATGTAGAATAATCTTCCTTCAAACCTTTTTCTATTTGTTTGTAGATGCATCTCGCCATGTGTCTACCCATAGAAAACATTTGTTGCATTGCTGTGTATACAATGGTGCTTACCTCTCTTGCCTTGAACTCTTGCATTCCTCTCTTTATCTTCATCTGACCTCATTATTCTTCTGTCAATCTACTTAGTGTGCATTGCTTTTCCCCGTTACCAGAATTAGCATGCATCTATCCTCTAACCAGTAATTGCTATTCCTTCCCTTCCACACCTGACTTTGGTATTGTTTTTGTTGTTGTTAAGTGCCATGGAGTTGGTTCTGACCCATAGCAATTCTGTATAGGGTTTCCAAGAAGTGGCTGGTGCACTTGAACTGGTGACTTTGCAGTCAGCAGTTTGAAGCTACCAGCTGTTCCGAGGGAGAAAGATGAGGCTTTCTGTTCCCATAAACATTTACAGCCTCAGAAACCCTATACAGGGTCACTATGAGTCAAAACCGACTCCATGGCACACAACCACCACCACCACACTAACCCACAGTGCCACACCAGGACTCCAATGTTGTTAGGTACTGTCAGGGACTGACCTCGACATAGTTGTGTTGTTCATGAGTGTTTGGTTCTCGAGGAGGGGAGATCCAGCGGCGATAGAGATAGCGAAAGAATACACAGACAGACAGAAGGAGGGAGACAAGCAGGCACCCAGAAACCAGGGTGGATGCATCACTGGTGGGCAGACTTGGGACTACAGGCATTGTGGCCTCTGCAGGCAGCAACTCACTGCCCTGCAATCTTTACTGCATGCCCTCCAACTTGTAATGCACACTTGGGCTCACCTTGGCCTCTGTTTTATTTAGGGGAGGAGCTTCACACCAAGCTGGGAGGGACTAAAACAGGATACAACTAACATCAGTAATTTTACAGACCTTCAGGTAACTTTACATCATACTTCGCTGGTTCGAATCCCAGGCCCACAACTTGGTTTCTCAGGCTCAATTAACATATCTATAGCCCCTGAGCTCAATTGGGGCAAGGGGAGAGGAAGGACAAAAGGCTTGGGCAGAGTCCTGCTGTTTTAGCTTCCTAAGCCAGGTTTTCAGGAGGACGTGAGATGCCCAGGTGAATGGGCTGCACCTGGAAAAGGGATTAGGGAGGATGGGTTCTTTGTAGAACAAAAGACCGGGAAGTAGCCAACCTAATTTTAGTTAATCCTTTGGAGAAAAGCTTTTCCCTTGAAACTTTTAGTCTCGGCTTTAGGAGGTTCTAATATTTCTCTGTGGATAATAAGGGCTCATGTCTGCATTTAATTATAAACATAACTGAATACTAAGATTAAAAACAATTTGCCATGACTGCCAGTGGCCTCATTTGTTCCTCAGAGCCTGCGGCCTGTATAGTCTACGCATGGTCTGCAACAAGGTACTATCAAGTTGACCTTATGCACAACAGAACAAAACACTATCTGGTCCTGCAACATCCTCACAATCCTTTTTAAGCTGCGGTCATTGCATATCAAAGATTGTTAATGAGTCTACCTTCAACCTGATGCCTCATTCTTCTCCATTTAATCCAGTCTCTTGGATTAGTAGTTACTCAGTATACAAATTGAATCAGTACTGTGAAAAGAATATAATCTTGACACACATCATTTCTGATTTTAAACTATTCAATGTTGCAAATCGAAGCTTGAATTTTTTCCCAACTCATAGAAACTGTGCATAGAATTTCTGAACCTATAAATTCTTTACAGGAACAGAAAGTCTCATTTTTATCTTGTGTAGGAACTTTTAAATTAAAAATTCTGACCTTACAGCTAGAAGCCTATGTCATAATTTAGAATGCTACCATGACTTGCCATCACTCATCTGTCAGCGTGTAGTACTGTGGTGGCTTGTGTGTTGCTGTGATTCTGGAAGCCATGCCACAGGTATTTTAAGTACAAGCAGGATGAACCATGCTAGACAATAACAGCTGTGTTGTTGTTGTTGTTAAGTGCCGTTGAGTCGGTTCTGACCCATAGCGACCCTGTACAGGGTTTCTGAGGCTGTAAATCTTTACGGGAGTAGAAAGCCTCATCTTTCTCTCGCGGAACCACTGGTAGTTTCAAACTGCTACCGTTAAGGTTCACAGCCCAATTCGTAACCACTACGCTATCAGACCTCCTAATAACAGCTGTAAATATCCATTAATAATTGGAACATAGAATGTATGAAGTATACATCTAGGAAAACTGGAAATTGTCAAAAATGAAATGGAACATATACACATAGATATCCTAGTTATTAGTGAGTTGAAATGGACTGGATTTGGCCATTTTGAATCTGACACTCACATAATTTACTATGCCAGGAATGACAAATTAAAAAGGAATGGCATCGTATTCATCACATTCATCAAAAAATACATATGGAGATCAGTCATGAAGCACAATGCTATCTGAAGTAGGATAATATCCATATGAATACAAGGAAGACCAGTTAATAACACTATTATTCAAATGTAAACACCAACCACTAAAGCAAGTGATGATGAAATTGAAGAATTCTACCAACTTCTTCAGTCTGAAATTGATCAAACATGCAAGCATGATATATTGATAATAACTGGTGATTGGAATGCAAAGGCTGGAAACAAAGAGGAAAATAATGTGATAGAAACAATACTGGAGATCACATGATAGAATTTTGGAGACCAAAGACTTCTTCATTACAAATACCTTTTTTAAACATCATTAAAAAAAAAAAAAAAAAAAAAAAAAAAAAAAAAAAAAAAAAAAAAAACTTTATACATGGAAAACTCACCAGACAAAATTCACAGAAATCAAATTGAGCACATCTTTGGAAAGAGACGATGGAAAAGCTCCATTATCTGTAGCCAAGGCAAGGCCAGAGTCAGACTGTGGAATAGATGATCAATTGCAAATTCAGTTGAAGCTGAGGAAAATGCAAACAAGTCCACAAGAGACAAAACATGATCTTGAATATATCCTAGCTGAATTTAGAGCTCATCTGATTATTTGATACATTAGACACTAAAGACTGAAGACCTGCTATGATGTGAGATGACATCAAGAATATCATACAGGAAGAAAGCAAAATGTCATTAAGAAAACAAGAAAAAAGGAAAAGATTAAAATAATTTTCAGAAAAGACTCTGAAACATGTTCTGTAGCATAGAGATGCTAAAGCAAATGTAAGAAGTAAGGAGGTATAAAGGCTGAACAGAAAATTTTAAAAAGTTATCTCAATAAGACAAAATCAAATATTATAATGAAATGTGCTAAAACCTGGCATTAGAAAACCAAAAGGGAAGAACATGTTCAGCATTTCTCAAACTGAGGGAAATGAAGGAAAATGCAAAGCTTTACTTGTGGTATTGAAGGATTTTGTGTGCAAAATATTGAATGATGTAGAAAGCATCAAAAGAAAATGGAAGTGATACACTGAGTTATTATACCAAGAAGAAATGGTTAATGTTCAACCATTTCAAGAGGTATCATATGATCAAGAGGTAATGATCCTGAAGGAAGAAGTCCAAGTTACATTGAAGGAATTGGTGAAGAACAAAGCACAGAGATAAGATGGACTACAAATTGAAATCTTTCAACAAGTTGATGCGATATTGGAAGCACTCACTCATACTTTCCAAGAAATTTGGAAGACAAAACCTGGTCAACTAACTGGAATAGACCCATGTTTGTGCCCATTGCAAAGAAAGGTGACCCAAAGGAATGCAGAAATCATCAGACAATATCAATGACATTCAATGTGTATAAAGTTTTATTAAAGGTAGTACAATAATGGCTTCCACCATACATTGAGAGAACTTCCAGAGGTTCAAATAGGATTCAGAAGAGCATGTGGAAGAAGGGATATCATTGCTGACATCAGATGGATCTTGGCTGAAAGCAAAGAAACCAGAAAGATGTTTACCTGTGCTTTATTTACTATGCAATTGTGTGGATCACGACAAGCTATGGACAGCATTGCAAAGAATGAGTATTTCAGAACATTTAATTGTGCTCATGAGGAACCTATACATGGATCAAGAGGCTATTGTTCAAACACAACAAGGAATACCAAATGGTTTAAAATTAGGAAAGGTGTGCATCATGTATGCTGAGCAAATTAGCCAAGAAACTGGATAATATGAAGAAAAACATGGCATCAGCATTGGAGGAAGACTCATGAGCAATCTGTGATATACCAATGATACAACCTTGCTTACTGAACCTGAAGGGGAATTAAAATACTTACTGATGAAGATCAAAGACCACAGCCTTCTGTACGGGTTGCATCTTAATGTAAAGAAAGCAAAACTCCTCCCCACTGGACTAGTAAACACCCATATAAATAGACTGAAGTTGTCAAAGATTTCATTTTGCTCAGATCAACCATGTACACTCATGGGAGAAGCAGTCAAGAAATCAAATGACATATTGCATTAGGCAAATTTGTAACTTTAAGGACCTAGGTGTACCTGATTCATGTCATTGTGTTTTAAATAACCTCATATGAAATGTGAAAGTTAGGCAGTGCGTAAAGAATACCATAGAAGAATTGATGCATTTGACTTATGGTATTTGGAGGAGAATGAATATTGAAAGTACCACGGACTGCCAAAAGAACAAACACATCTGTTTTGGAGAAAGTACAGCCAGAGTGCTCCTTGGAAGTCAGGATGGCCAGATTTCATCTCTTATACTTCAGATATATTATCAGGAGGGACCAGTCCCTGGAGAAGGATATCATGTTAGGTAAAGCAGAGGGTCGGGGAAATAGAGGAAGACCCCCAGTGATGGATTGGCATAGTGGCGGAAGGGATGGGTTCAGTATTTGAGGTTGACCTAGGACTGGACACGGTTTCCTATTGTACATAGATTCATTATGAGCCAATAATGACCCAATTACACCTAACAACAACAACACCATGGCTCCTACAGTTCATCCACTATTCAGAATTCTTTAATCATAGATTAGTCTTGTTTCTTCTAAATTATTTTTAAAAAATTGGATAGTATAATTTATACTCTTTGTTACTTTTTTAAAAAAATAATTGTGCACTAAAAGATATGTATAAAAACAGCAGGAACATTTTCTTAATAATAGCCTAAACCTGTATGTAATTTAGATATCATTCAAGATAACAACAGGGAAAAAAGTCACCTATTCATACACGAAATGCAAATGAATAGCTAAGAAGCAGCATCATAGAGGAATCTTATAGCTTTGTTCTTTCATTTGTAAGTTAGAAACATAACAATGTACACATTATATTTAAAAATCCTGAATTTCATCATATTATTTTATTAATAGTCTTTATAAAATTAAGTACTTGATACTGATTGTCAAAAACATATTTAGAAAGGAATTTAAATATTTTAAATAAATATTATTGAGAATACTGAAAGTAGGTATGTTTCATAATGAACCCAAACATTTACTATAGGCTGCCTTTAAAACATTACTAAAAGAAGTACTTCTGTAAAAACAGAATAAATTATGTACATTGATTCTAGGCTTTAGAATTCATATCTTCAAACAAATAACAGTAGACACAAATTTAAGATAACTAAAGATCATATACTAATTGTCCCTTGTATAAAAGAACAAAAAATTACCAGAAAGCACATTGACCTAAAATACAGTGGTAGACTGGTCTTTGGAGTGCTACCCATTCTGACTAACTTTATGTGGCTTTTAAAACTTATCTTCTTAAATGTACAGATAATGATGCCACCCTTATTGGCATGAATGCTGGGTAGTTTAATGAGTTTTAAAGGATATACAGTTTGCAATCTACCCTGACCTAAAGTTATACATTTTTATTTTTTTTTAAATGCTATCCTCTTATCCTCTCCACTTTTTTTCACTTCTCTATTCTCACATGATAAAGTGAATAAATTCAAATCATAAAGGAATATTTTATTTCTTGTAATTACATATAGTTACTTTTTTAAACAAAAGCACAAGCTGTGTCCAAATAATAGTAATAATAAAATATCATTGATTATTCACCTAGCAGCAATCTCAAAAGTGAGAGCGCAAATGAGGAGGAGAAAGTCAGAAAGATGAGTTAATGAGATCATTATCATTGTAGTTCTATATGTCCACCCCTCCCCCCACTGCAAACTTTTTGCCTTAAGTTTTATGATTTTATAATACTCCATCATGAGCATGAGTTTCTATATTCTCTAAATAAAATGTTGTATCACTTAGCAATTATAACAAAATAAAACAAAATAAAAAGAAGAAGCTTTTAATCTCAATTGCTTTAACATTCCTAAGGCTCCCTGGACTCCTTTTAGCATATCTTATACACCCTCGGAAACCCTGTACTGGGTCGCTATGGGTCGGAACCGACTCGATGGCACTTAACAACAACAACAACAATTCTTAGTTAGTATCTGTTGTAAAAACACATTTCTCCTCTCTCTTTTTTTTTTGGATATATTTCCAAATTCCCATTACTTCTTTATAAACAATTAAATCACCAAGTAAGCAAAGCCAATTCAATGGTGACTGAACACCCACTACTACATAGTAATAGTATTAAAAATTGAAAATGAACACAATTTAGCTTTACCATCTAATTTAGTTAGGTATCACCCTGAGGCATCAACACCATTTATCACTATCACTGCAGCCTGGCATGTATATGCTATCACCAGTAGCTTTTACAAAGCAAATTAAGAACTTTTAAAGTTCTCTTTGCTTAGGAAAAGAAAACAAACATTCAACTTTCTTTATGTATAAGTCCATTCTGGTCAGCTCCAGTGTCACCAGTAACTTTCAGAAGTTAGAAGCTTTAATACAAATTGTAGTGTTGTTGTTGCTGTTGTTGTTAAGTGCCATCAAGTCAGTTCTGACCCATAGCGACCCTGTATGAGGTTTGTGAGGAGTAGCTGGTGAGCTTGAACCGCCAACCTTGCAGTTCAAATGGATTTTCAGTCTGGCGCATTAGCCCACAGCGCCACAGCAGGTAGTGTAGTATGTAATTATTTATGATGCTCAGATTCCTGAAAATTTGAACATCTAAAAGGCAATATTTATGTGAATGAATACCTGAATTGTGTCTTCATTTTACTGTATTTAGCATGTAAATTGCCTTTTGTCAATGTTTTGACTCTTGTAAGAAAATATATTGATTATACAAAATGCTATTTATCTTTAATATGGCATAGCCACTATGCATTTGAGTGAACAAAGCAAATCCAGTTTAATTGTTAGGATTTCACAGCAAATTTGGAATGAGTGCAAGCAGTTCATAATTTTGTAAACCACTTGCGGTAATGCTAGAATTGAATGATCAAAGCTAAGCTCAGTAAATAAGAAGAGTAAGTTCAATGATTTTGTTTCTCAGTGAGGAAGATAAAAGAAAGAGGATTTAGAGATTTGCCTAAACACCTGTGACAGAGTTAAATTACCTAGCTGTTATTTAGGGTGCTTAATTGGATGTGCTGATAGCAGTGGGGTTTGGTTTGTTTTCTTTAATTGGATGTTCACTTTATTGAAAAATACCTACTTTGCAAAGAATTTATAAAATAAAATCTTGACTACTCCAGAGCTCTCAGACATAATGCGAAATAAGGGGTTTATCTGCCTTAAAACGACAGAAAATGGAAAACCTCAGAGACAATTTTAGCAGTTTCCATACAGGCATTCTCTGCTATTCTTAAGGTTTCCAGTGACTGTTTATTCGGAAGTAGTTTGTCACTCTTTCTTCCTAGTCTCTCTTTGTCTGGAAGCTCATCTGAAACCTGTCCACCATGGGTGACCCTGCTGTTTAAAATACCGGTGGCAGAGCTCTCAGAATCACAGCAAGTCAAATGCCACCACAATACAATAAACTGCCAGACAAGTGGTGGGAATTTACACATGGACCTCACCAGGTGAAATACATAGAAATCAAATTGACTACATCTGCAGAAAGAGACAATGGAAAAGCTCCATATCATCAGTGAAAACAAGGCCAGGGGCAGACTATGGAGCAAACCATCAATTACTCATAGGCAAATTCAAACTGAAGCTGAAAAAAATGAAAACAAGTCCACAAAAGCCCAAATATAACCTTGAATATATCCCACCTGAATTTAGAGATCATCTGAAGAACAGCTTTGATACATTAAACACTAAAGATCGAAGACCAGAAGAATTGTGGGATGACATTAAGAACATCATACATGAAGAAACAAAAAGTAATCAAGAAGACTAGAAAGAAGGAAAATGTCAAAATGGATGTCAGAAGAGAC
>NW_006408663.1:8519362-8522864 GCF_000296735.1 Chrysochloris asiatica | reverse complement strand
GTGGAACAAGGGATATCATTGCTGATATCTGATCGATCTTGGCTGAAAGCAGAGAATATCAGAAAGATGTATACCTGTGCTTTATTGACTATGCAAAGTCTTTCAATTGTGTGGCTCATAACATGCTATGGACAACATTGCAAAATATGAGTATTTCAGAACTCTTAATTGTGCTCATGAGGAGTCTCTACCTGGAGCAAGAAGCAATTATTTGAACAGAACATGGGAACACTGAATGTTTTAAAATTTAAAAAGGTATGTGACAAAGTTGTATTCTTTCATTATACTTATTTGACCTGTAGCTGAATCAACCCAAGTCTGAGAAGCTGGCTCATATCAAGAAAAACATGGCATCAGAATTAGAGGAAGACTCATTAACAATCTGATAGGCAGATGATACAATCTTATTGCTGAAAGTGAAGAGGACTTAAAACATTTACTGATGAAGATCAAAGAACACAGCCTTTTCAGTGTGTATTACATCTCAGATTCATACTGATCCTAAGGACAACATAATGAAACAATACATGGTGCTGTGTAATCCTCACGATTGTTGCTATGTTTCAGCTCATTGCTGCAGTCACTGTGACAGTCTATCTCACTGAAGATCTTTCTCTTTTATACTGATCCTCTATTTCACCAAGAATAATGTCCTCCCCCAGGAATTGGTTCATCCTGAAAACATTTCCAAAATAT
This sequence comes from Chrysochloris asiatica, assembly GCF_000296735.1. Classification (NCBI taxonomy): domain Eukaryota; kingdom Metazoa; phylum Chordata; class Mammalia; order Afrosoricida; family Chrysochloridae; genus Chrysochloris; species Chrysochloris asiatica. Next base: position 8,522,168 of record NW_006408663.1, on the reverse strand, counting down.
AAAAGACTGATTCCCACCATTCTCTCTTCAGTACAGCATTCTGGCTGTACTTCTTCCAAGACAGGTTAGTTCCTTCTTCTGATAGTTTATGGCATACTTAATACTTGTCAACACCATAATTCAAATGCAGCAATTCTTCCTCACTCTGCCTTATTCATTGTTCAGCTTTCACATGCATATGAGGCAATAGAAAATACTTTGGCTTGGGTCATGCACACCTTAGTCTTCAAAGTGCCATATTCATTTTTAACACTTTAAAGGGGTCTTTTGTAACAGGTTTGCCCAATGCAATATGTCATTTGATTTCCTGACCTCTGTTTCCATGATCAATTGTTGATTCAAGCAAAATGAAAGCCTTAACAGCTTCATTTTTTTCTTCGTTCATCATAAAGTTTTTTATTGGTCCAGTACTGAGGATTTTTGTTTTCTTTTATTGAGGTTTAATCCATATTCAAGGTTTCAGTTGTTTTTTTTTGTTTTGTTTTGTTTTGTTTTAAATCTTTGTCAGTTAATGCTTCAAGACTTTTTTCTTTTTTAGGAAGCAAGGTTATGCCATCCACATATTGAAGGTTGTTAATGAGTCTACCTCCAATTCTCATGCCACTATTTCTTCGTATAGTCTAGTTTCTGGGCTATTTGCTCAGCATACAGATTGAATATATATGGTGAAAGGAAAGAACTCTGGCACACACATTTCCTAATTTCGAACTATTCAATATCACTTTGGTCTATTGGAATGACTTTATCCTGGTTTTTGTACAATTTGCCCATGAGTACAACTAAGTGTTCTGAAATTCCCTTTTTTTCATAAGGTGATCCATAATTTGTTATGATACACACACACTGATGAATATGCAACCCAAAGATCTCTGGTAGCATAGTGGTTATGAATTGGGCTGCTAAACTCAAGGTCAGCAGTTTGAAATTACCAGCGGTTCCACTGGAGAAATATGAGGCTTTCTGCTGCCTTAAAGATTTACAGCCTCGGAAACCCTGTACAGGGTTACTATGAGTCGGAACCGATTCCATGGTACTTAACAACAGCTACATATCTTTCTGGTATTTTCTGCTTTAAGCCAAGATCCATTTGATATCAGCAATGTTGTCATTCATTGTATGTCTTCTTCTGAACATGGCTTAAATTTCTTGCAGTTGCCTGTTGCTTCAAACCATTTTGATTTATCTTCAGCAACATTTACTTGCATGTGATATTAATGATATTATTTGGATTTTTTTTCCTTTTTATTATTCATTAGGGTTTTTTTTTTAGTTTTTGAAACAATCTTTATTATTTTAAATTTTAGATTAAAACAATGTTTTTGTTTTATCATATTAAAAAATATGATACTCATTTAAAATGGAGACATTATTCTTGTTTAGAATCCAGAGTACCCTTTCATGCTTTTTATTTCTATATTGGGAAATGGCTGAGAGAACCCATTATATGAAAGAAAGCCTACAAAAGATATGTAAATTAATTTTACTAAGTTATATAGAAGGTATTTGGGCTTTGTCACTGTCTTGCAGTCAATTCCAATTTATAGCAACTCCATAGGACAGAGTAGAACTGCTTTGTAGGATTTCTAAGGTTGTGAATATTCATGAAAATTGACTGCCTTATTTTACTCCTGTGGAGCTACTAGCTTCAAACCACCAAACTTATTCATCAGTTTTACATTCCACAAATCATATACTTTGTTTCACTTCAACAGATTGCATTTCCCTTCATGTAGCTTCAGTTCTGGCAATCCCTCCCTGTGATTCTCTTTCCATTCTACCCTCCTTCCCAACCCTTCTGATTTTTTTCTTTTTTTTCTTTTTCTGTATAAACATTGCCCTTCCTGTCTTGAATGGTTCACCATTCCATGTGAGCATATATTACTAGTGTTGTTATATATTGCCTTCCCCCATCACCCAAGTCAACATGTATAAACCAGAGAATTACTTTACCTTCCTTCTCACTCCTCGTAGTCATCAAAGACTGTATATCACTTAGTATAAACACCTTTTTCTGACTTTTTACAATAGTGTTCTAGTACAATATTTGTCCTTTTCTGACAGATTTATTTCATTCAGTATAATGTCCTCCAGGTTCATTCCCGTTATGAGGTGTTTTGTAGATTCATTTATATTCTTTAATGGTGTATAGTTGTTTTTTTTTTTTTTTTCCCCTTCTGCTGTATCACCTTTCTTGGGTAAGGGCAAAGATATGTATCTGTTCTAGTCAGTTGGCTACATAGTTATCTACCAAATGTTTTAGCATAGATAAGTGAGTATCTCCTAGACTGCATCTGTTCATTGAAATATTTCAATTGGTATTTTGTCAATTTCTGCAGTATTATTTTTTGCCAGTGCCTTAGTGAATCTTGGACCTCTGCCTTCTCAATCATATGTTATCTCCTAAAATGGTTGAGCATCAACAAATTCTATTTGGAAAAATGATTGTTTATTCCTTCTATCTTCTTTTGATGCTTTTTGTGTCATTAATATGTTGCCCATTTTGTTGTTGTTATGTGCTGTCCAGTCAGTTTTGACTCATAGTGACCCTATGTGCAACAGAATGAAATACTGCTCGGTCCTATGCCAACTTCACAATCGTTTTTACATTTGAGACCATTTCTGTGCCAATCCATTTCATTTATGTTGTTGTTGTTGTTAGGTGCATTGAGTAGCGACCTTATGCACAGCAGAACGAAACACTGCCCTATCCTGGGCCAACCTCACTACTGTTGCCACGCTTGAGTCCATCGATGCTGCCACTTGGCCAATCCAGCTCGTTGGGGGTCTTCCTCTTTTTCTCTGACTC
>NW_006408663.1:8509407-8511512 GCF_000296735.1 Chrysochloris asiatica | reverse complement strand
AGTCTAGAAATCAAATGTCACATTGCATTAGGCAAATCTGTTGCACAAGACCTTTTTAAAGTGTTGAAAAGCAAAGATGTCAGTTTGAGGATTAAGGTGCGTCTGACCCAAGCCATGGTATTTTCGATAACCTCATATGCATGTGAAAGCTGGACAGTGAATAAGGAAGACTGTAGAAGAATTGATGCTTTTGAGTTATGATATTGCATGAGAGTATTGAAAGTTCCATGCTTTGCCAAAAGGACCAAAAGATCTGTTTTGGAGGAAGTACAGCCAGAGTGCTCCTTGGAGGCCAAGATGTGCAAACTTTTTCTCTCATACTTCAGACATATTTTCAGGAGGCATCAGTCACTGGAGAAGTATATCATGTTTGTTAAGGTGGAAGGTCAGAGAAAAAGAGGAAACCCCCACTGAGATGGATTGGCCAAGTGGCAGCATCATGGACTCAAGCATGAGTAGTGAGGCTGGTCTAGGATCAGGCAGTATTTTGTTCTACTGTGCATAGGGTCACTACGGGTTGGTACTTACTCGATGGCACCTGACAACTACAACAACAATGAATGAATAAGTCATTGGCCTTAAAAATTCTACCAAATCATCTCTAGCATTATTTCTATCAACAAGACCCTGTTTTCCAACTATTGATCCTTTCTCACTGTTTCCAACCTTTGCATTCCAATCACCAGAGATTGTCAATACATCTAGATTGCCTACTTGATTAATTTCAGTTTGAAGAATTTGACAATTCTTCATTTTCATCATCACTGACTTTAGTGATTGGTATGTAAATTTGAATAATAGTGGTACTAACTGGTCTTCCTTGCAAGCATATGAATATGATCTTATCACAAACATCATAATACTTCAAGATATATCTTGAAATGTTCTTTTGGTGATGAGTGCTTTTATGGTCTTCTTTATTCATTGTTGAGTTTTCACATGCATATGATGCAATTTAAAATACTATGATTTAGGTCTGGCACAGATTAGTCCTCAAACTGACATCTTTGCTCTTGAACGCTTTAAAGATGTCTTGTGCAACAGATTTCTCCAATGTAATATGCTGTCTGATTGCTTGGCTATTGGTTCTGTGACTGTTGATTGTGCAACTACACAAAATGAACTTTTTAACAATTTCAATATTTTCTCCATTTTTCATTATGTTATCATTGGTTCAGTTGTGAGTATTAAGGTACAATCCATTCTGAATTTTGTGGTGTTGATATTCATCAGTAAGTGTTTTATGTCCTTTTCAGCAAGGAACACTGTATTATCTGCATATCACAGGTTATTAGTGGGTCTTCCTCTGAATCCTAAAGCCATGTCCTTCTTCATATAATCCAGTTTCTCATATTATTTGTTGAGCATACAGACTGAATATATATGGTGAAAGAATACAACCCTTGCACACAACTTTCCTGATTCTATAACATTTATTATCCCCATTTCTCTGCTTGAACACTGCCTCTTGGTCTCTACATAGGTTCATCAAGAGCACAATTATGTGTTCTGCAATATCCATTCTTCTCAATGTTATCCATATCATCTTTATGACCCACAGAGTTAAAGCTTTCATATAATAAGTAATACAGAGGTAAGAAAAATAAAACAACAAAACATCTTTCTTTTGTTGGGAAGGAAGGAATAATATTCACTGAGTAGAGGTAGACTCATTTAAAATCAAGTGATAGGGAAGGCTACAAAAGGGATATTGGAAGAAGAATGATAAAAATAAATAAAGACACAGTGCAGAATGCAAGTGTTAAAAGGGATAGAGGTAAATACTGTTATATGCCAGCAACAACAGTATTCTACACTGATGGAAAGGGTACAGGAGTGAAACTGGAGGTATAGGAACAAATATATAAGATTTTGAAAGAAGTTTTTTGTACTTGGGTATTTTTCTTTTCTGCAAACACACTTATGAATGTGTTGGAACACGTTGTTGTTAGGTGTTCTTGAGTCAGTAACTGACTCATAGTTACCTAATACACAATAGAAAGAAACACTACCTGGTCCTGGGATAGTCTCATAATTGCTGCTATGTTTGAGCCCATTGCTGATGCCACTGTGTCAACCCCTCTCATTGAGTATATTCTTCTTTT
>NW_006408663.1:8506379-8509307 GCF_000296735.1 Chrysochloris asiatica | reverse complement strand
TGCCACGCTTGAGTCCATCGATGCTGCCACTTGGCCAATCCAGCTCGTTGGGGGTCTTCCTCTTTTTCTCTGACTCTCCACCTTACCAAACATGATATCCTTCTCCAGAGACTGGTCCCTCCTGACAATATGTCTGAAGTATGAGAGACGAAGTTTGGCCATCTTGGCCTCCAAGGAGCACTCTGGTTGCACGCCTCATTTATAGTCTTCCTCTATTTTGCTGACCCTCCACAGCATGATGTCATTCTCTAAGAACTGGTTCCTCCTTATAACATGTCCGAAGCACAAGATATAAAGTCTCACTATCCTGGTTTCTAAGGAACGTTCTGGCTATACTTTCTCCAATGCAGATTTTTTGTCCCTGCATACCATGGTACTTTTAATATTTTTTGCCAATACCATAACTTAAATGCATCAATGCTTCTACTGTTTTCCTTATTCATTGTCCAACTTTCATATGCATATGAAGCTCTTGAAACTACCATGGCTTGGGTCAGGCCCACTTACATCCTCAAGCTGACATCTTTGCTCTTGAATACTTTAAAGAAGTATTATGCACAGATTTGCCTAGTGTAATGCTTCATTTGATTTTTTAAGTGCTGTATCCATGATTGCTAATAGTAGATTCAGGCAAAATGAAGTCTGACAATTGAAATTTTTTCTCCATTTATCATGATGTTATTTATTGCTGTAATGATGAGGAATTTTGTTTTCTATACATTAACAGACTCAAGTGTGGCAACAATTGTGAGGTTGGCCCAGGACTGGACAGTATTTCGTTCCGTTATGCATAGGGTCATTATGAGTCGGTACTGACTTGATGGCATCCAACAACAAAAAACAATACTTTGAAGTACAATGCATACTGAAGGCTTTGATCTTCATCAGTAAATACTTTAAGTCTTCTTCACTTTCAGCAACCAAGGTTGTATCATCTGTGTATCACAGGTTGTTAATAAATCTTCCTCTAATCCTGATGTGAAGTTGTTTTTAATATGATCCAACTTCTCAGATTATTTGCTCAATATGCAGATTGAATGAGTATGGTGCAAGAAACAACCTTGGCACACAACTTTCCTCACTTTAAAGCATGTAGTGTCCCCTTGTTCTGTTAAAATGACTGTCTTTTGGTTTATGTTCACAATGCTATCCGTAGCTTGTCATGACCCATGCAGTCAAAAGCCTTTGCATAGTCAATAAAGCACAGGTAAATATAATAATGATAGTCTTTTCTTTCAGCCAAGATCCATCCGGCATTAACAATGATATCCATTGTTCCATCTCCTCATCTAAATCCCGTTTAATCTGGCAGTTCCCTTTCAATGTACTTTTGCAACTTTTTGAGGAGCTCTGGTAGTGTAGTGGTTATGAATTGGGCTGCTAATCTCACTTGGTCAGCAGTTCGAAACTACCAGCTGTTCCACAGGAGAAAGATGAGGCTTTCTGCTCCTCTAAAGAATGACAGCCTCAGAAACCCTGTACAAGGTTGCTATGAGTCAGAACCAACTCCACAGCACATAACAATAACAAAAGCATTGTATTTGCATGTGAAATTATTATATTGTCCGATGATTTCCTCATCAGTTGTCTGATCAGTTGTCCCAGTACTTGTCCTCCAAATAGCTTGTCAAAGATAAGTGAGTGCCTCCAGTGCTCCATCAGTTTATTGTAAGACTTTGATTTGTGCTCTGTCAATTCACAGAGTCTTGATCTTTGCTAATACCTTCAGTGTCCCTTGGTCTTCTTCCTTCAGTACCATTGACTCTTGATCATATCATACCTCTTGAAATGGTTGAATACTGGCCATTTCTTTTTATTGCAATTATTGCATGTATTTATTTCATTTTCTTTAGATGTTTTCTGTATTATGCAATATTTTTCTAATAGAATTCTTCAGTATTGTAAGTCAAGGCTTGGATTTTTTTTTGCATTTCTTTCAGCTTGAGAAATGCTGAGCATGTTCTTTCCTTTATGTTTTCTCACCCCAGGTCTTTGCACATTTCATTATAATACTTGAATTTGTCTTCTTGAATCGTCCTTTGAAATTTTCTGTCATGCGCTTATACTTCATCATTTCTTCCATTTGCTTTAGCATATCTTTGCTGGAAAGCAAGTTTTAGAGTTTCTTCTGACATCCACTTTGGTCTTTCCCTTCTTTTTTTATGATAATCTTAATGTCATTCCACAATTCTTCTGGTCTTTGGTCATTGGTTTATAATGCATCAAATCTGATCTTCAGATGATCTCAAAATTCAGGTGGGATATGTTCAAGGTAATATTTTGGATCTGCTGGAGTTTATTTTCTTTAGCTTCAGTCTGACCTTACATATGAGAAATTGTTCTGTGCCATAAACTGCTCCTAGGTTTATTTTGTAGCTTTTCCACAGTGTCTAACCACAGATGTAGATTATTTGATGTCTGTGTATTCCCACTGGTGAGGTCCCGGTGTACAGTCATTTTTTATGCTGTTTGAAAAAAAGTATTTGTCATACAGTTTTCATAATGTGGTGGCTTGTGAATTGCTGTGACACTGAAAGCTATGCCACCAGTGTTCTAAATACAAGCAAGGTCACCCATGGTGAACAGGTTTCAGATGAGCTTCCAGACGGAGACAGACTAGGAAGAAAGAATGATGAAATACTTCCAAATATTGAGTCAATGAAAACCTTATGAATAGCAGAGAAACACTGTCAGATACAGGGCCAGAGAATGAGCCCCTCAGGTTGGAAGGGAAAGAGCTGACTCCTGTTGACCGTGATGAAAAGCCCATGGTAGAAAAACCCACAGTAACTTCATTTGCCCAAAATGAAGAGAAACAGCTGTAAACATCCATTAAAAATCAAAACATGGAATGTATGAAGTATGAATCTGGGAAAATTGGAAGTTGTCAAAAATGAAATGGAACACATCACCATCGATATCTTAGGC
>NW_006408663.1:8500356-8500819 GCF_000296735.1 Chrysochloris asiatica | reverse complement strand
CTGCTCATAACTGTTCATCAAAGAGCTAACTATGCCTGTGTTAGGATTCAACATTACAAGAATTAGCACATATCAACTGCTAAACCACTTGCAATCCTGGTCTAGTTGAGTTGACACAGAAACCTAACCATTACTGTCCACCCTTGTCAACTTGAAACCTATAAACTATATGCATAATCTCTACATAAAGAAAATTGTAAAGCCATACTTGTATCATATAAGATATAAGTAAAACACATACAACCAAAAACACACTGACTCCATTTATGTCTTTATGTCACACATGGACAAAGCAAAAATATTTGATGTACACATGCAGAACAAAGTAAAACAATAGTCATTTAAATGTTCATAGGACACATTCTGCAAGCCAGTCACCTATATGTAGGCACACAGTCTTTTTTTTTTTTTTTTAAACTGGGCTTCATTGATATATATATATTTAAATGTTTTATTGTGAATT
>NW_006408663.1:8498010-8499184 GCF_000296735.1 Chrysochloris asiatica | reverse complement strand
GGAATGACAAATTGAAGAGGAATGGTGTTGCATTCATTGTCAAAAAGAACATATCCAGATCAGGCATGTGGTACAATGCTGTAAGTGATAGGATAGTATCCATGTGCCTACAGGGAAGCCCAGTTAATACCACTATTATTCAAATTTATGGACCAACCACTAAAGACAGTGAGGAAGAAATAGAATAATTCTACAATTTCTTCAATCTGAAATTGATCAAACATGCAATCAAGATGTACTGATCATTAATGGTAATTACAATACAAAGGTTGAGAGCAAACAGGAAGGATCAGTAGTTGATAATATGGCCTTGATGATAGAAATAATGCTGGAGAATGCATGATAGAATTCTGCAAAACCAATGATTTGTTCATTTCAAATACCTTCTTTAGACAGCATTAGAGATGACTATACACATGGACCATACCACATGGAAAACATGGAAATCAAATTGACTACATCTGCAGAAAGAGACAATGGAAAAGCTCCATATCATCAGTGAAAACAAGGCCAGGGGCAGACTGTGGAACAAACCATCAATTAATTATATGAAAATTCAAACTGAAACTGAAGAAAATGAAAACAAGTCTACAAAAGTCAAAATATGACCTTGAATATATCCAACCTGAATTTAGAGATCATCTGAAGAACAGAGTTGATACATTAAACACTAAAGACCAAAGCCAGAAGAGTTGTAGATTGACATTAGGAAAATCATACATAAAGAAAGGAAAAAGTCACTGAAAAGACAAGAAAGAAATAAAAGGTCAAAATGGATGTCAGAAGAAACACTGAAACTTGCTCTCCAGCATAGAGATGCTAAAGCAAATGAAAGAAGTGAGGAGATCCAAGAGCTGAACAGAAAATTTCAAAGGTCAGCTAAAGAAGATAAAGCCAAATATTACAACAAAATGTGCTAAGATCTAGAATCAGAAAACCAAAAATGAAGAACATGCTCAGCATTTCTCAAGCTGGGGGAACTGAAGAAAAAACCCAAGCCTCAACTTTTTTATTGAAAGGTTCTCTGGGCAAATTATTGAATAATGTAGAAAACATCAAGAGAAGATGGAAGAAAACATCTAAATATCTCTCATGGAGAGGTGATAGTCTTTTCAACAGATGGTGCTGGCAGAACTGGAAAACGATATGCAAAAGATTGAAACAAGACCTTCAC
>NW_006408663.1:8496542-8497910 GCF_000296735.1 Chrysochloris asiatica | reverse complement strand
TCTCCCATCTGCTTTATTCTTCCATTAGGCACACAGTCTTACAGAGTCCATTGGCCTAGAGTCCATAGCTGCTCTGTCTTTCCAGGTTACATCCTCTGCCACTGTCTCTGCTGTTGCTGCTTTTCCAGACAGGGATACCACACACACTCCATTCAGGCTCTTCCTTAATTATGGTCTGGGATCATCTCTTCCTGAAATGAAAGAAAACTTCTCGCCCCTTTTAGTTACACATCATATACAATTACAGTCTTAACAATCACAATTAAGCCTATTAACAATTACTCACAATTGAAATCATAAAATCCTATCAGCATCATTCCCTTCTCCATTTCAGCAGACCCATATGGGAAAGAGGAAAACTAGTCAGTGGAGATTCTCCTTTGTCCCCTCATTCTAAAACTAAGCACACACATGAAAGCTTGTAAGCTAGCCACTTCCTGTCTTTATAAAAGCCTCAGCCTCCCATATTTGAGAGCCAATTTCTAAATTTCTCATCCCTATCAACCCAGGACACCAACTAAACAAGCATGTTCTTTGATATGAAAAATCTTCCATTCTGGTTGGAATTTTGAGCAATTGTAATCCAGAAACAAAAGTCCCGTCAAACAAATTGTAGCGTAGTGGTTACGAATCGGGCTGTGAACCTTAAGGCCAGCAGTTCGAAACTACCAGCGGCTCCGCAGGAGAAAGATGAGGCGTTCTGCTCCCGTAAAGATTTACAGCCTCGGAAACCCTATACAGGGTCACTATGGGTCGGAACTGACTCGACGGAACTTAACAACAACAACATCAAACATCTTTATCTTCATCTGGTAAGCTAAACCCTAGCCACTCATATAAGGTCAAATGGATACCAGCTGCAAGTTTGGCAGTTCACACACACCTACCTGAATGTCACATAAGCGGTCCCCTCATTCTCAGTCCTAGCCCCCAATTGGCTAGGCCAGTGTCAATGGACTCAGGAGTTCACACAACTCTCTAAACTTCAAAACAGACAGCCTTCTCACTTCTGTAATCTCAAGGTCAGTGGGGTACCAACAGAATACTTGTTGGTACCCTTTAACTTTCAGTCCTGTTGTTGTTGTTATGTGCCGTGGAGTCAGTTCTGACTCATAACAACCCTGCACAAGGTTTCTGAGGCTGTAACTCTTACAGGAACAGAAAGCCTCATCTTTCTCCCATGGAACAGCTGGTAGTTTCGAGCTACCGACCTTGAGGTTAGCAGCTGAATTCATAGCCACTACACTACCAGAGCCTCTTTATATTGTTGTTGTTGTTGATAGGTGTCATTGAGTCAGTACCGACTCAAAGGAACCCTATGCACTGCAGAACGAAACACAGCCTGATCCGGGGCCAACCTCAATACCG
>NW_006408663.1:8492891-8494187 GCF_000296735.1 Chrysochloris asiatica | reverse complement strand
CCAAGCACTGATCTTTCCACATTGTTTCCAATATTTGCTCTCCAATCACCAGTAACTATCAATACATCTTGATTTCATTGTTTGATCAATTTCAGATTGAAGCCGTTTGTAGAATTTGTTTTTCAATTTCAACATCAGTAGCTGTAATGGTTGGTGCATAAATTTGAATAATAGCAGTATTTACTGGTCTTCTTTGTAGGTGTTTCGATATTATCTTATCATAGACAGTATTATTCTTCAATACAGATCTTGAAATGTTCTTTTTTATGATGAATGAGATAGCATTTAGTTTCAATTCCATCATAGTAAACTATGTGACTGTAAGATTCAAAATATATGTTACCAATCTATTTCAGCTCACTATTACCTAGGGTATCAACGTTTCTGCATGCCATTTAATTTTTGGCATCTTCCAATATTCCTAGTTTCAAACTTCATGCATTCCATGTTCCAATTATTAAGAGATGTTTACAGCTGTCTCCCCTAATGTTGAGTTATGCCCTATCAGCAAATGAAGGTCTCAAAAGCTTTACTCTATTTGCATCGTCATGGGCAACTATACCTTGGGGATGCAGCTCTTCCCCAGTCATATTTTGAGTGTCTTCCAACCTGATGGACTTATATATGGCACTGTATATGACAATGTTCTGGAGCTCTTCATCATTTTTCAGTATTTAATATTCTGGTGCTACCTGAAAATGTTCCACTATTATTCATAATATTTTCAGTGACTAAATATTTGGAAGCAGTCTGTCTATCTTTCTTCCTCATCTGTCTTAAATCTGGAAGCTCATCTAAAACATTTCTATCATGCATGACCCTGCTAGTATTTAAAATATTTGTGCCATAGTTTCCAGAATCATAGCAATACTCAAGGCAATACAGTACAATGAATTGACATATCAGCGGTGGTGTGGAGCACACAGGAGGCAAAATGATGAAAACTTCTTATACATTATCTAATAATTTGAGACAATGATGTCATCTTACAACTTCTCCTTGGCCTGGGGGCTCATGACTGTCATCTCACAGGACACTATGGTCGATTGGCATAGCTTAATACACAAAGACAATGTTCTACATCCTACTTTGGTGAGTAGCAATTGGGATATTAAAAGCTCCAGAGCAGTCATCTAAGGTACAACTATAGGTCTCTCCATGTACATAAGAAAGAGTGATGAAAGTTGAAAATGTTTGAAATTTGTCCAATGGACTAATGGAACAAGATAACATCAATTTCCATGTCTTTGAGATCAGAAAAAGTAATTGGTACTCAGCTACCACTATCAACTACTC
>NW_006408663.1:8490597-8491636 GCF_000296735.1 Chrysochloris asiatica | reverse complement strand
AAAAAAAAACACAACAGGTTAGGACATTTTGATGTCCACCAGAAGAAATATCTTCCTGAATCAGAAGAAGGTGATTAGGTATCAGCAAGTGGACATGTTGGTACGCTTCCTTGTGCTGGTCAACTGGGTCCATAAAATAAATGGATATGGGATTCTGCAGGGATGCAGAGATGGACTAAATCTGGATACATCCAGGTTGTACCCTCGAGGCACAAAATGTTAATACGAAATGCATTGTCTGTCTGCCAAAAATAGGTTACAGAGGGCTATGGGGTAGATTCATCTGGTGGGGAAAATGGGGAAACCCTGCACACAGGTGGCAATTGAATTATATAGGACAAATGACAACACTGGCACCAGGTGGCTGTAAATAGCTCCTCACAGTAATAGATACATACTTTCCACTGGGTTTTGCATCTCCTGTAATATATATAGATGTTATAAACATCATTAAGGGATTATAGTAAATGATACTGTACCAACTTGGACCACAAATTTATATTTCCCCAAACCAAAAAACACACTGTGCACCTCACAGAGTGCAACAATGGACCAAATATCAGCATATTAAATGGATATAGCATGATTTGATAGAGAACTGTAATGGGCAATTGAAATATTTGTTACCTCATACAGAGGGAGATAAAGGCATGAAGTGCTGACTCACATGTCTTTATGACTGTGTGTTCACACCCAACATTAGCTATCAACATTTGATAGATTCTGACATTGCTTGAGTGGATCTGGGGAAGGAGGTGTGGGTGAGAACACTTGTGCCATTGTATAGTTCCAGGAATACAAGACCAAGGATGTAGCTGTGAGTGACAGAAACAGAAGGGATCCTTCAACAAGAGACTGTAACTATATGCCTAAAACTGTATCAAGAATTCTCAAAGGGCTAATGGTATGCTTTGTACCAAACCATTGTTTGGCAAAATTGGGGTTGATAGTTATTCTATTGTCTAGTGGTCAAGGTAACCAACTGGTTTTGTACTTATGAAGCCCTGTTGTTGTTGTTAGGTGCCATTGAGTCGGAACC
>NW_006408663.1:8484180-8487827 GCF_000296735.1 Chrysochloris asiatica | reverse complement strand
TTCGTACATTCCATGTTCTGATTTTCAATGGATGTTTACAGCTGTTTCTCTTCATTTTAAATTGTAGCCCATCAGCAAATGAATGTTCTGTGCACTTTTCTCCCCCAGGCTTATCTCTATTCACGTCATCATAGTCAATTCTACTTTGGGGAGACATTTTTTTTCCCAGTCGAATTTTGATTACCTTCCCACCTTCCGGTCCTGTATCTGACAGTGTTTTTCTGCTATTCATAAGGTTTTCAATGACTAGCGATTCAGAGGTAGTTCATCACTCTTTCTTCCTAATCTGCTTTTGTCTGGGAGCTCATCTGAAACCTGTCTACCATGGGTGACCCTGATGGTTATTTGACATACCGGTGGCAGAGCCCTCAGAATCACAGCAACTTTATCCACCACAGCATGACAGACAGACGAGTGGTGACCATTTGGTTTTATGTCAATACTGTCACTTTAAATTTCGATGTTAATTTTGATATAATCCTGATACAATCAAGATATTCTCTCCCAAGATGGAGGCTCTGGGAACAGCTCAGTGTCTTGATCTATAAAACAATGGATTTCTGGATTCTCTTGCAAATTCCCAGCTGTAAACACTCTGATCGATTCTCCAAACATACCTTTAAATTTGTTTCAGAGTTCCAACACCATCTCGTGAGCCCTCTTGGCCTGGTATTATGTGTTGTTGTTGTCGGAGCACCTCACTTCGTATCTACCCAATCCGCCATCTTGAAGGAGTAAGGTCTGGTAGTGTGGTGGTTAAGAATCTGGCTGCGAACCCCGCGGTCAGCAGCTCAAATCCACCATGCCCTCTGCATGAGATAGATGAGGCTTTCTGCTCCTTGCAGTTAAAACAGCCTGAGAGTCTGGCGCATTAACCCATAGCACCACCCAGGACTCCGAATCTTACTGCTCCAAGATCTCGCTGCCGCTACCCAACATAAATAAGGAGCTCTGGTAACATAGTGGTTACTAATCAGGCTGCTAACCTTAAGGTTGGCAGTTTGAAACTACCAGCTATTCCATGGAAGAAAGATGAGGCTTTCTTTTCCTTGTAAAGAATTTCAGCCTCAGAAACCCTGTGCAGGCTCACTATTAGTTGGATCCAATGCCATGGTGCTTAGCAACAATAACCCAATATAAATGGGATCGGACTGAGGAGAAGTACTTGCTAGACTGGTCTTGCCACCAGAAATATGGACAGATACAGGACTTAACGTTACTTCTCAAGGTGGAAAACTTTGTGTAAAATAAATGAGAAATGAAAAGAAAGATATAATAGTTGTGGATGAAAGAATGTGTAAATGGTCTGTGTAGAAGGAGAAATCTAACATTATGCTAAAATTTTGACTGAGATTCAAACTGAGAGAATAATCTTCTCAATAATCAGGCAAAGAATGGTGAAGATGAGTCATGCATTTGGAGAAATTGACTAGATTAGATGGATAAAAATAGCTGATACCTGAGTAACCTCAACCTTATGACTCTTTGACTTGCATAAGGACTAAATGTTAATAACCGTTTTTGACTGTTAAAATGATTGGGAGAGGTAAGTTAATCCTTTATATATGAAAGGGCTAATGGCTAGAAGAGCCAGAGTTGGCCTGCAAAACAGCTAATTATTTATTATTGCCCATCTAATCATATAGCTCCATTTTGTGATGTATTGTAAATCCTGACCTCTATGCCTGTGATTATGCACCAATTTTATAGTGAGTTATTAATGAGGCAAGATTAAGGTGGGGCTAAATATTCAGGTGGAATTAAGGAATAATGATTAAATTAGAACTAAGGATTAAGAATGCTCCTAGTTTACTACTGTGTGTGACTCAAGTCACCACCTTTAATTTTCCTTGAGAGCATGGTCTGAGTCTAATCTATAGGAATACTTTGGCAAAGTTTGCTCTTTTGCATATGTCTCATTACCTTTTACCTCCAGTACATAGGACTTGAGACCTATAACCTGAATGGATTCAACTTTTTCCATAACCTTGTACATCAACAGCCTGTTGTCTGACTTACCGATTTGTATTCTTTGGTTCCTAAGACTATGTGAGTGAGAAGAATCTTCTAGACTAACCTCTGAATTATAGATTTGGAACTTTTCAGTCTCCACAACTGTGTGAGCCAATTTCTTGTGACAATTTTTGTAAGTTGTTGCAGCATATTGGTGAAGCCTAGAATGGGATGGAGGGGAGGTGTGATGACTGACATCAAGGATTATGGAGTGATATAACATGTTGGAAAAGCAGGACATTTCGGATATCTTTAGTCTCATACTGATCTTTCTAAAAGAAATATTTCATACAACAATGATTCAAAACATCAAGCTACACAAATCAATGGTGGGTGAATAAATTAGGAACATTTACAAAATTAGCCTATTCCTAAGAATTTAAAATATTCTGTATAGATCCTCTGTAATCTATTTCCTTACTTCTTTAAAAGCACTGCACATTAAAAACTGGTGGTTGTTACATGCCATATTTTTGTTCAGACTCATAGCAACCCTCTACAGAGTTTCTGAGGCTGTTAATCTTCACGGGAGTAAAAATTCCCACCTTTTTCCCACAGAACAACTGGTAGCTTTGAACTTCTGACCTTGAAGAAGCCAAATTATAATCACTATACTACCAGAATCCCTTACATTAAAAACCAGGTATCCTAAAATATAAAAATGGACAAAAATTCAGACTTGAATACACATATACACCATATACTGCACAAATTATCTCCCTTATTTAATTTTTATCATCCTTACGAAATTTTATCTATTAGACAACAACTTCTTAAATTTTATTATTCTCTATTTTCTCTGTAATCAGCTAAGGATTTCCTTTTGTTAAGTATAAATGCCTCCATCATAGACATTCATTTACTCATGGATACACTAAAACAATTACTGACTAGTGTGAACCATTCAGGAAACATGCATATAATGATTGCAAAATTAGTAATGAATAGGGGGACTTGTGGTTTGGAGGCAGGAGAGCAGAGTCAGGTAAGACTGGCTCCATGGGGGAGGGGATGAAAACCCAGAGACGCTACTCTTATGGAACAACACCAGAGCTCTGGATCTAGCATAAGGGTCATGGCTTCAGTTTTCTACAACCTGCCAGTGGAAAAATCATGGTATAAAGGAGAACATTGGGACTCACTCTGCAGCAATCCTGCCCCAGCCAAGGTCAGAGGATGGGGCTACTGCCAGACCTGCATAAGGAACCAGTGCCAAAGCATCACAATGACATTTGCAAAAGGAGATGTAGGGGGATTCTACTCATTTTTTCCTCCTCTTACCTGTAGCATCTTCTTTGCACAGCCCAGACGCTTTCAGGCTGGTGGGTGTACACCCCAAAAAAAGTCCAGTGTTGAGATCACAGCTTTCCCACTGCACAGAGAGAAAAAGCCCCATTGGTCCAAGGACAAATTCTTTGGCTGCTGCTTTTGACTTCTCCCTGTGGGCCCCAGCCCTAAAGTTAACTTGTGTGGGACACTTTACTCCTGCATATCCAGCAAGAAAAAAAAGCAGATTTGGCCTGACAGAAAAACTATATGATCAATCTGTAAAACCCCAACATAAAAAGATGTAATTATTTCAAGAATTACGTTGTGCAAACACAGGCACCTAACTGACCTACAGAGACAAAAAT
>NW_006408663.1:8476476-8477746 GCF_000296735.1 Chrysochloris asiatica | reverse complement strand
GAACCGACTTGATGGCACTTCACAACAACAACAACAACCAGACCCATATTCAGTCAACCCTATTCAGTGTGTATTTATTTCACTCTATTCATTTTTCTCCCCTGTGTCTTAGTTCTGGGAGGAATCTTTCCAATAAACATTGGTAAATGGTTCATACTGCTTCTCTGTAAGATTTATTTAACTCATATGCAAAATATGATTTTATAGGATGATCATTTAAGATTTATTTCTTCATGGTTTACTGTAATTTACCACCTTACTAATATTATTACCTAACTCTTCACTAAAGCAGGTATTTAGTGAAGGATTATAAACTGATGATGCTTTGAAATGCACACTTCACTAATTATAATAATGTATACAATACATTTTCATAATAGATCTAAAACTTATGATTCTACTACTTGCTTCTAAAATGAAACCATCTTAGGTATATGCAATTGAAATTTCTGAAGTTCCAGGACATCAGATGGCATACTGCCTAGCATTTCTGTGCTAGCTCTGTAAAATAATAAGATTCCTGTTAAAACAAAACAAAACAAAACAAAAAAAATCACTGAAAAATGAAATGTTTTACACACAGTAGATTCCTTAAACAAACTCATTAGCTCATCATTGATTTAGCAGCTTGTTTTCCTAAGAAAGCAAGTAGGTTTTGTATGATGAACATAGACAGTCTGAAAAAGCATGTGACTATTTGAGTACCTTCTTTGCAGTAGGTTCTCACTCATTTTCTTTATGTGAAGCCGCTCCCTTACCAAAGAGTTACATAAAAATTAGTCATGTCTATTAATCGTAGCCCATGTAACAAATCAGGCTGTGAACCGCAAGGTCAGCTGTTCGAAACTACCAGCTGTTCTGTGGGAGAAAAATGAGGCTTACTATTCTTGTAAAGATTTACAATCTCAGAAACCCTGTACAGAGTCCTTATGAGTTGGAACTGACTCCAACGCACATAACCATCACCACCAAACACTAATCCAAAAAGTCTAATACAAAAGCACCTAGGTGTTTATATATTCTAGTTTTGTTTTGTTTTGTTTTACTTCCAGTTTCACAGGCATATTTGTAAAGTAGTAAATACAGTAAGTTAGTATTGCTTGTTGTTGTTTTTAGGTGCCATCCAGTTGGAACCGACCCAAAGCGACCTATGCACAGCAGAACGAAACACTGCCCGATCCTGGCAGTGGCACTACTGTTGCCACGCTTGAGTCCATCGATGCTACCACTTGGCCAATCCATCTCGGTGGGGGTCTTCCTCATTTTCTCT
>NW_006408663.1:8473572-8476376 GCF_000296735.1 Chrysochloris asiatica | reverse complement strand
TTTTCTCTGCTTTTCATCCTTTTGATCACACATTTTTTGTGGAGATAAAATTTTTCTCCCTACATTACCCAAGAAGAGACATCAATCATGGCCAAATAGCCAAGCTACAATCATACCCCATAATATTAAACATTGAGACAAGAAGAAATAACAGCTGCTAAGCATTACATGCAAAAAGGAACCCTATCACTTGATCATATCCATCAGGAGACACCCACTAAGCTTAATAACACAGCAACAAACATCCAGTTAAGCATTAAAAATCCACATAACTCCTGGAAATGACAAAAAAATATATCAAAACATGTCCAAAACCAGAAAAGAGTAGCTGAGACAAATGAGCTGGACACAGACATAGGCTTTCTAGAAGAGAAAGAGCAGGTTTGGGATTTGCCTGAGAAGGAATTCAGAAAAAATGATTATAAAATGTTTCAAAACACTTTACAGTGGAGTTGAGAAAAATAATGAAGAAGTCAGGAACGTACTACAAGAGCAATCAAACAAGATTGATATAGCACTGGAAACAATTTACAGTCTGCAATAAGAGGTCCACATGATTAAAAATAATACATTAGAAATGGGCAATACACTAAAAGAGGAAAGGAGCAGAATTGAAGAGATGGAAGCCAGAACCAGTGAGCTAGAAGTCAAATCTCTCAATACTGCTAAGACAGAAGAGCAAGCAGGAAGAAAGATAAAAATATCTAAAGAAAGTCTGAGTTTCATGCTGGATAACATGAAGAGGAACAACTTAAGAATTATTGGCATTCTGGAACAGTAAGAATCAGAGAAGTTCACAGAAGAGAAAATGGAAGAGCTTCTGGAAAAAAACTTCCCTAACATCTTGAAAGATGAGAAGATAAACATTCAGGAAGCTGAATATAGCACAGGAACAATAGACCTAAAAATAAAATCGCCAGAACACATAATAATCAAGCTCTCCAAAATCAAAGACAAAGAGAGAATCAAAAAAAAAAAAAAAAGCAGCCAAGGAAAAGAGAAATATTACATAAAAAGGCAAGCAAATCAGATTAAACTCTGACTATTCCGCAAAAACCATGCAGGAAAGAAGGAAATGGGGAGACATATACAAAATGTTAAAAGAAAAAAACTGCCAACCAAGAATCATCTATCCAGCAAAACTGTCAATCAAATACGATGCTGCAATCAAAACATTCCAGGATAACCAGAAGCTAAGAGATTTTGTCAAAGCCAACCCAACACTTAAAAACATCCTAAAGGGAGTTCTTTGAACTCAAAACCAACAAGAACAGACAACAACCAGAGATTGACAGGCACGGTAACACCACCTGAAACTCAGATGATGGATAGTAGAGTCCAGAAAAGAGCAAAATTACAACAATGAACTCAAAGGAGCAGGGAGTTCAACCAAGGATCAAAATAGTAACAATGCCAAAGAAAGGGAAAATGTAGGAAAAGAGATCCAGATGATGAGGAGGTCAGGTAGATTACAGGATACAAAAGGCTATCTTAAATTGAAGGAAAAGTTAATAGACTATAAGGTAACCCCAATGAAAGTTAATACTTCACAACTTACCATGAAAATGAACTTCCATGAAGAACAAGCAAATATCAAACCTAAGAAGAAACCCACAAGAAATAGCACAAAATACACAAACTCAGCACAAGAAAGCATGCAGAATAAAGGAATGAACAGCACTACCAAAAAATTAACATAATGGCAGAATTAATTCATACCTATCGATAATGACATTGAATATTAATGGATTAAATGAACCATTGAAGAGAGAGAGTGGCAGAATGAATAAGAAAACAAGTTCCTTCAATACGCAGCCTGCAAGAGACACACCTTACACACAAAGACAAAAACAGACTAAAAGTTAAAGGATGGAAAAAAAATATCCCAAGCTAACTGCAACAATAAGCAAATATGAATGGCAATACTAATGTCCGATAAAGTAAATTTTAAGACAAAAATGAGCATAAGAGATAAAGAAGGACACTGTCATGCTTAAGAGATCAATTGAGCAAGATGACATAACCATAATAAATATCTACGCTCCAGTGAGAGAGCACCAAGATATATGAAGTAAACCTTACTAGAATTGAAGAAATAAATAGATAAATCTACAATTATAGTGGGAGATTTTAATATGCCCTTTTCGAAAAGGCACAGAACAACCAGAAATAAACTTGGCAAAGTTACAGAGGAGCTAAACAGCACAATCAACCAATTTTACCTCATACACATGTATAGAGCATTCAACCCAACAACAGCACAATATACATTCTTCTCAAGTGCAGAAGGAACATTCTTCAGAATTGATCATGTGTTAGGTCACAAAGAAAGCCTCCATATATTTAAAAACATCAAAGTACTACAAAGCATGTTTTCAGACCACAATGCTATAAAACTAGAAATCAAAAATAAGAAGACCAAGGAAATAAAGTCAAATACATGGAAACTGAATAACACCCTGCTGAAAAATCCAGGCCCAGATGGCTTCATAGGTGAGTTCTACCAAACATCCAGGGAATAGCTGTCACCAATTCTACTCAAATTATTCAAAAATACAGAAGAGGATGGAAAACTTCCTAACACTTTTTTATGAAACTAGCATAACCCTCATTCAAAAACCAGGAAAGGACATCACTAAGAAAGAAAATTATAGAACATAGACACAAAATTCTCAATAAAATCCTAGCCAACAGAATGCAGCAGCACGTTAAAAAAAAAAAAAGAATACATCATGACCAAGTGGGTTTCATAAGAGGGATCAAGGATGGTTCAACATTAGAAAAACAATCAATGTAATCCACCA
>NW_006408663.1:8461872-8463746 GCF_000296735.1 Chrysochloris asiatica | reverse complement strand
GAGGCTGTAAATCTTTATGGGAGCAGAAAGCCTAATCTTTCTTACGTGGAACAGCTGCTAGTTTTGAACTGCTAACCTTAAGGTTAGCAGCATCTTAAATACCATAAAATAAAATAAGATCCAATGTTTTTCTACATTCCTAGATTAATGTAGAAACTGGTCTACTGCTGCACACTGTTGTTCTTAGGGTCTATTGAGTCAGTTCTGACTCATAGCTAACCTATGTACAGCAGTAGAAAGCACTGCCTTGTCCTGAGTTACCATCACAATTGTTTCTATGTTTGAGCCTGTTGTTGCACCATTGTGTCAATGCATCTCACTGAGCTTTTCCCTCTATCTACTTTGTTGTTATTGCCCAGGACCAATGAGTCAGTTTTGTCTCATAGCAACTCCATATAGGATTTCCAAGGAATGGCTGGTTGATTTGAACCACTGACTCTTCTGTTAACAGTCCAATCCACTACACTACCTCAACACTCTCCATCTACTTTAAGATGGTAAATTTTTAAATGATGCTTTCTCAAAAGATTATACTTTTAGTGTTTTATGTTTAAAGTATAACATATTTTTTACATTAGAACTAAATATTAAAGTAAAATTATTCATTTCTTACTAAATTGTTTTGTTTACAATAAAAGTACAATGATGTAATTTTATTGTTTTACATTAAAATGTATAATGCTTGGGGAGAACATCATTTGAATTTTTAATACCTTAAATTAGATATTTCTACATTTATGATAAATTAATAATTCCTGTCTCAAAAATTAGTAATATTTACATCTATTCTTAAACACTTCCACTCAGAATAAATTTAATAATCTCAATCTTAATACCATTTTATTTAACTTCAGATTACCATGCTGGACTTCAATAAGAGAGCCAAAGAAAAGCCAATTTATTTCCTCTCCTTTTTCAATCTTTTCCCAAATATATACTCCTCAATGAAGACATCACACAGTATTTATATCAGTCAGTTTTCAAACAACCTGCTGTGGGTTAATGAGTCAGACTGCAAAGTCCTTTGAACTGCAAGGTCGGTGGTTCAAGTTCACCAGCTGCTCCTTGGAAACCCTATACAGGGTCGCTATGGGTCAGAATCAACTCGACAACACTTAACAACATGTAAAATATATGATAATAAATATGTGCAGGAATTTAATGCTGCAAAATTTGGATACTGATTAAATAATTTCAATAAAAATATAGATTTTGCATTTTATGCTGGAGTTTGAAGACTATAGGGCAGGCAGTGGGAAGGTAAGATGGATAAAAGGGGAACTAGAATAAACTGGAATTTACGATCCCAAGCTTGAATACAAGAAGATAAATCCAAACCCATGTCACTTCTTATTGACTCTGATCAGTATGACAATTGGGGTTCTGCCTGAGAAACTTGATTTTTATCATCGAGTTAAGCACAAACCTGCCTTGGATTCCTAAAAGCTGAAGGAAGATCTAGGAATAGGTAAAGCCATTACAGGAGTTAGTAGAGACCTGTTAAATATACTAGCTACAAAACTTGGCTGATGACCTTGCCACAACCATCCACAAATAAAAGTCAATACAGTTACTGCTTTTTTTCACTCAATAAAACCCATTTTATCTCAGTAAACCTCTAATAACCTACACTAATCAGGAACATATAAGGGAAGAATTTTCAGGAAAAGGCTTAGCTTAGCTAAATTGAAACTTTACAAAACTCATGCAGTTAATTTATTTTCATTATTACTGAAACATGGGTTTTTGGAGTTCTGGATTAGTGTTATAGAATAAGCACTGGACTGCTAACTAATAGGTTAGCTGTTCAAACCCACCAGCCATTCTTCAGAAACCCTATACAGGATAGCTATTAGTGGAACCAACTCAAGGGC
>NW_006408663.1:8460827-8461447 GCF_000296735.1 Chrysochloris asiatica | reverse complement strand
CTATAAGTTAAATACTAAAATAAGAATTATGTAACATTAAGAAATTGTCTGGTATGTAGATGAGAAGTAAAATTAAAACAAAAGTAATATACATATACAGAAGACATATTTAAATAACTCATAGTTCTTATAAATGTTATTATGATCATAGATGATACTTATATCTACCATTTTACATAGCCCCTTTGAAATTTCTTTTGCTCTCAGCAATAACATCAACCAATCATTATTGTTATCATGACAGGGTAACCTAAGCAATCATTCCTAAAGAATTTGGGTCATAAGCCGTCTTGAGAGAACTGAGTTGTACTTTTCTATTGGCTTTAATTACAGGACTTGTGAGAGTTAAGAAACATCCCAGAGGATCAACTGCAATCCAGGCATATTCCTCTGAACCAATATTTCCAGATTGCCAAATCAATTTTCCAGCCAAGTCTGTAACTATTTTTAGCACATTGATTCACTGGCAGAAGGAAGCAAAAGCAGGCAGGTTGAAGTTTCAATTTCCAGTTAAATGCAGTCATTACTTTGTTCCCTGGTGGTTTGAACAAATTAGAGATTACTGAATGGTTTAAAATCTGAAAAAAGGTTTGTGCCAGTGTCCTTTAGCCACACTTACT
>NW_006408663.1:8459473-8460727 GCF_000296735.1 Chrysochloris asiatica | reverse complement strand
AGAGATGCAAATCAAAACAACAATGAGATATCTCACTCCAGCAATAAGAGCAAAGATTAAAAAAAAAGTAGAAGACAATGCTGGCAAGGATGCGGAGAGATTGGAATCCTCCTACATTGTTGGTGGGATTGCAAAATGGTTCAATCACTCTGGAAAGCAATATGGCGCTTCCTCAGAAGGTTGGAAATAGAAATATCATATGATACAGCAATTCCTCTACTTGGTATTTACCCACAAGTAATATGAGCCACAAACATGAGAAGATATATGCACACCATTGTTCATAGCAGCACTATTTACAATAGCAAAAAGATGGAGACAGCATAAATGCCCATCAATTAAAAACTATATAAACAAACTGTGATACATACATACAATGGAATAATATGCTACCTTGAAGAACAACAGGTAAGCTACAAGCCACCACATAACAAGGATGAACCTTGAGGACATTACGCTGAGTGATATCAGTCAGTCACAAAAGCGAAATATTGCTTAGGACCATTATTGTAAAAGACTAAGAAAAATAACCCACCCAAAAGGAGGGAAAACAAATAAACAAACAAACAAAATATATAATTGCTGATCAACAGGACGTATGGGATTAGAGGAGGGGAAGTAGGGAGGGGGAGATAGACTACAGGGTAGGGAATAGACACAGGAAAGCTTAGGTGCTTTGGGGATGGTGTGCAATACACAAGAAGGGAGAGGAGAATGGAAGAACAAGGCGGTTGGGAGAACAGTTAGGCAGGCTTGCATGGGCTAAGTGGGACAGTGGTAAATGTATGCACAGCCTGGGAACAGCAGGGTTTTGGGATACAAGGACTGAGTCATGGTTTGAAAGGGTAAATTAGGGGAATAATGTTAAGATGCTTGGCTGTCTTTTGAATCTTGGTTTCCCTTGCCTACCATTGTGAAATAGACACTTGAGGGGAAGATGGGAAGGAACAGCCAAAAACAACACAATAGAAAGCTTGTAAGTTTGTCTTCAACCTATAACTGATTGGAAAACCTTAAAGGGGGCTAGAAATTGCGCAGTGAGAGAGACCTCCTGTGGAGCTTTTTCATTACATAAGGCCATAGGTGGAAACCAGAACCCCATCCAGAAATGTCTGAGGTGGGAAATTTCCACTGGAATGGATGAGTAGACCAGCCTGGAGCGCCTAGAGGAACAGAAGGTAGTTCATGAAGAAAGAAACAGCAGAAAAACTCAGAAACAATAATGGCAGTATGATTGATTACTGCAAGAACAAA
>NW_006408663.1:8445026-8447773 GCF_000296735.1 Chrysochloris asiatica | reverse complement strand
AGCATTGTTTTTGCAGTATTCCAAAGGTTTTAGTATGCTGCCTTTTCATTTTCATTAGTTTCTAGAATTTTTTTGAATTTCACTTTCTATTTGTTCTGTCAGTAGCTTTTAAGCACAATGTTATTCAGTTTTCCACGTATTATACTTTATTTCCTTTATCTTCCTACTGTTAATTTCTAATTTTATAGCATTGTAAACTAATAAGGTGCTTTGTAATATTTTGATGTTTATAAATTTATGGAAGCTTGCTTTGTGGCCTAACACATGGTCTATTCTGGAGAATGTTCCATGTGCATTGGAAAAGAATGTGCATTGTGCTGTTATTGAATTGAATGCTCTGTGCACATCTATGATGTCAAGTTGGTTGATTGTGCCGTTAAATTCCTCTGTGTCTGTCGAGTTTCTCTTTGTCTATCCTATCCTTTTTCAAAAGTGCTGTATTAAAATCTCCCACTATTATTGAAGATTTGTATATTTATTTCTTCAGTGTTATTAGAGTTTGCTTTATATATTTTTGGGCTCTTTCATTGGGAGCATAGACATTTATTATGGTAATGTCCTCTTGTTCAATTGACCCTTTAATCATGAAATAATGTATTTCTTTGTCTCTTATGCGGGTGTTTGCCTTAAGGTTTATTTTATAAGAGATTAGTATTACTTAGATATTTCAAAAACTGTTGCAACCATGCATTGACAGGGAAATACTAGAAGTTCAAGTCACATTCAGAAGACATGGAATTAGGGATCTCATTACTGATATAAGATGCAGCTTGGCTTAAACCAGAGATTATCAGAAAGATGTTTATTTACTGACTATGCAAAGGCTTTCTACTATAAAATTGTGTAGTGTAATATTTAATTTAGACAAAATACACATTATACTGGAAAGTGTGAGTATGTTAGAACAGTTAATTATGCTTATGAGGAACCTGTATATAGACGAAGTGAAATTGTTGAAAAAGAATAATGGAATCATGAATGGTTTAAAATCAGGATAGGTGTGTGTCAGCATTGTATCTTTTTACTATACTTATTCAATCTGTATGCTGAGAAAATAATCTGAGAATTTGGATTATATGAAGAAAAGTGTGGCATAAGATTTAGAAGTTTCATTAACATTCTGCAATATATATATCATACAACATTTCTTGCTGGAAAAGAAGAGGATTTAAAATGCTTACTGATGATCAAAGACTACAGCCTCAGAACTGGATCAATAAATAACATCCTCACAATTGGACCAATAAATAAGATCATAATAAAGGGAGAAAAGATTGAAGCTGTCAAAGACTATATTTTACTTGGATCCATAATTAACACTCTTGGAAGTAGCAATCAAGAAATCAGTGGCATAGTACATTAGGCATATCTGCTACAAAATACATTTTGAAAGTGTTAAAGAGCAAATACACCATTTTGGGAACTAAAATGCACCTGACCTAAGCCATGGTATTTTCAATTGCCTCACATTCATGTGAAAGTTGAACACTCAATAAGGAAGACCATAGAATTGATGAACTTGAATTATGATATTTGAGGAAAATATTGTACCATAGATTGCCAGCAGAAGAAACAAATCTTACTTGTAAGAAGTACATCTAGAATGCTCCTTACAAGCCAGAGTGTGAGGACTTCACCTCTGATACTTTGGGCATGATATCAGGAGGAACCAGTCGTTGGAGAAGAACATCATGTTTAGCAAAGTGGAGTGTCAGCAAAAAAGAGATAGACTCCCAAGGAGATGGATTGACACAGATGCAGCAACAATGTGCTCAAATGTAGTAACAATTGTGAGGATGGCACAGGCCTCCTCAACCTGTTTCATCCTGTTGTGCACAGGGTCACTTTGAGTCAGAATGACTGGACAGCATCTATCACAACAATAAACCTCAGCTGTTAGAGAATACATTTCTGTTTGTTAAAGCCATCCACTTGTGGTATGTCTGTTATAGCAACACTAGACAAATAAGACACTTAGTGATCATGAGTGATATGCCACTATAATTTGCAAGTCCTTGGTGGCTAATGACTTTGAACATCTTTACTATCTGATTGAAGTCTTACTTTGTCTCTGGGTTAATTTTGTAAGATTTTTACTTATTAAATGTGTTTGTTGTTGTTGTTGTCAGGTGCTATCGAGTCTGAACCAACTCATGGCGACCCCATGCCCAGTAGAATGAAACAATGTCCGATCCTGGGCCAACCTCACTACTGCTGCCACACTTGAGTCCATCAATGATGCCACCTGGCCAATCTATCTCATTTGGGGTCTTCCTCTTTTTCTCTGACCCTTCATCTTACCAAGCATGATATCTTTCTCCAGTGACTGTTCCCTCCTGACAATATGTCCAAAGTATAAGAGACAAAGTTTAGCCATCTTGGCCTCCAAGGAGCACTCTGGCTACACTTCTTCCAAAACAGATCTATCAGTTCTTTTGGCAGCCCATGGCACATTTAGGATTCTCCTTCAACACCACAATTCAAAGGCACCAAATGTGTTTGGTGTTATTCAATTCAGTCTCTTACCTTAGACTCCATCAGTTAAGTACTAGTCTCTATGATCCACCCCTAAACATCAGGAGACTATTTTTGACATTTCTCAATAGTCTCTGTAATGTACTCCAGTGCTTACGTGGTATATTGTTAAGAACCATGGGGTCAATTCTGACTCACAGTAGGCCTGTATAGGATTTCCCATGAGCTGCTAGTGTGTTTGAGCTGACAACATTGTGGTTAATAGTACAGTG
>NW_006408663.1:8442216-8443651 GCF_000296735.1 Chrysochloris asiatica | reverse complement strand
TCTCAATGTTGTCCATAGCTTGTCATGATCCACACAATCGAAAGCCTTTGCGTAGTCAATAAAGCACAGGTAAACATCCTTCTGATATTCTCTGCTTTCTACTTAGTTGCTCATTTTTTCTCATATTTAGGTTGATGATGACTGGATCATTTGACTGCCTCTTATTAAATACTTTTAATATGTGTCTGTATGATCAGAACTGGGTTGTGAACCACAAGTTCAGCAGTTCAAACCAACCCATCAACTGTTCCTTGGAAACCCTATAGTGGGTTGCATTAGTCAGAATTAACAACACTTAACATCAACAACAATCTTTAAAAACAGACTTCTACATTTTTTCCTGCAGAGCAGCTGACAGGTTTGAACTGATTACCTCTCTGCTAGTAGCTCAACTCTTAACTACTGTACCATTAAGACTCCAGAAAACCAGGCCAGCAAAATGCCTGTTCTCACAGCAGACAGTATTGAATTGGGGAAGATGGACCTCTGCGACATTATTTCCTTTGCAATTACTCTCTTTATATTTAATTTTTTTTTTTTTTTTTAACTCAAGAGTCTAGTGGTAATACCTCTGTTAATTTGATCATTCCAATTTGGCAAGCTAGCATAGGGTATAGTAAGACAAAATGCACCCAGCTTGGCTTCTCTGGGCAGTTATAAGAATTATCTAAAATTATAAATAAAAGATCAGATTCAGAAAGTAAAAATGTGTCTTAATTTTTCTCCATTTTGTCATAGCAAAATAAAATCAACTTTTAAATATATGCTAGTAATGTGAAGAAATATCCTCAAAGCTATTACTGTTTTATAAACACACAGCTTGAATATTAATAACTTTCTCAATTTAATTACTAAATCCATCAATTTCTTTAGAAAATACTCAATAGTATACACTATATTAGTGAGAAAAATAAATAAACAACATACTTTATGTAGCTTAAATTTAGTTTTAGATTCTACTAACTGTATCCTTCTTATTTTATTTTCTACATCAGTCATTTTAATATTAAGGGAGGTTATTCTACCTAATTTTGACAGTGTAGAAGGAAATGCTTTACAGAGAGAGATCTGGAATCTTGAAAATATTATTTGATAATCTCCTAAAACTGATTATGATTAATAGTAAAATATATTAATTATTAGCTTTAAAAATGAATTAATTAATGCCCATAAACTGTTTGCCACTCAAGAAAGAGTAAACAATATTGACGTAGATTTTTCAAGAACGCTTTAAGTCTAAATATAGCTAGAAATAATATGAAAATGTTTAATCTCTTCTTTCACATTAAACTGTTGCATTAAGAAGAAATTGAGATGATTGTCATAAATAATAATTTTATTTGCAACTAAAAGAACAATGATATAGAATGTAGTAATAATGATATGAGGCCATGTCACCAATGGGCAGAGCGGGGGAGGACCCTAAGCATGAAGG
>NW_006408663.1:8431428-8439939 GCF_000296735.1 Chrysochloris asiatica | reverse complement strand
TTCAATTTGTCATTCCCGGCATAGTAAACCATGTGGTTGTCAGATTCAAAATGGCCAATACCAGTCCACTTCAGCTCACTAATGCCTAAGGTATCGATGTTGATGTGTTTCATTTCATTTCTGACAACTTCCAGTTGTCCCACATTCATACTTCATACATTCCATGTTCCCGATTTTCAATGGATGTTTACAGCTGTTTCTATTCATTTTGACTTACAGCCCATCAGCAAATGATGGGATTTTCAGCTGTGGCATTTTCTCTCACGAGCTGAACTTCATTCACATAATCATTGTCCACTCTACTTTGAGGAGGACTCTCTTCCCCAGTCACATTTTGAGTGCCTTCCAACCTGAGGGGCTCATTTTCTGGCACTGTATCTGACAGTGTTTCTCTGCTATTCATAAGGTTTTCAGAGACTAGGGATTTGGAAGTAGTTCATCACTCTTTCTTCCTAGTCTTTCTTTGTCTGGAAGTTCATTTGCCTGTCCATCACGGGTGAACCAGCTGTTTATTTAAAATACCTGTGGCATAGCCCTCAGAGTCACAGCAACTCACAAGCCACCTCAGTACAACAGAGAGATGAGTAGGGACCATACATAGGAAACAAGAATTTAGTCTAGTTTCTTCATGAAAATTATTCATTATTTTTGCTGTCTCCTTGAAAACAAAACAAAACAACAACAACAACAAAAACAACTTGCTTAATTTTAGAAATTCCAATTTTTTATTTGCTGCTTTTGTACAGTTGATGCAATAATTTGTTCTACTCTTTGCTGAGGAAGCTCTGGTGTTATAGAGGTTTATGGCCTGGAACTGCTAAGTGGAAGGTCAGTGGTAAAATCCACCTATTGCTCCACAGATAAAGATGTGGTATTCTCCTCCTATTAAGATTGGTAGCATTGGTAACCCCTAATAGGGCCACTACAAGTTGGAACCAACTTGACAGCACTACCAATACACACCACTCTGACAGAACAAACCACCACCACCACTATCCCACTCTGCTGATATATATATATACATCAATGATCAATAATCAGAAGGTTAGAGAGGAAAACGGAGATTTGTTTACATTTAATATTGAGTCTATCATTCATAGTTGTTGTTTTTGGTGTTGTTAAGTGTTGTTGATCTGGTTCTGACTCATAACGACCTTGTGTAGTGTTTCTAAGGAACAGTAGCGACTCTGTATAGGGTTTCTGAAGAGCAGCTGTTGAGCTTGAACTGCCGACCTTGCAATTCCAACAGCTTTGCAGTCTGGCACATTAACCCACACACCACACCAGGACTCGATATTTCACAGTAGAGGGATTTATATAAACATATAACTAATAACCTAATGTTGAGTTGATTCTGACTTATAGAAACACCTATAGGACAGAGACGAACAGCCTCATAGGGTTTCTGTGGATGACATCTTTATGGAAGATGACTGTCACATCTTTTAAACAGAGAGTGGTTAGCAGACAGTTCAGTTGGCAAGAGCACTTTAACCACCAGGATAACAGGTATCAATCTATGTATCATGTAACTCTGTAGGAGAAGCACTGGACTAATAACCATAGGACTACAGTTCAAATACATCAGAAGCTCCTCAGAAACCCTAAACAGAGTCACTATGAGTTGGAACTGACTTGACTACACTTAACAATAACAAATTCTATCTATGTATCAATTTTTTCAATCTCTCTATCTATCATCTGTATAGTTATCTATTACACCCACACATAAGACTAGTCTTTAAATTTTTCTTGGAAAAATTGAATTATCTTTTAGTTCTATTCTTCAGTGAAGTTTTTGAAGACCACTCAGATATATATGGATATATATGCTTATTTGTGAGGGGAGTCCTGATGTGCTGGTGTGGGCTAATGAGCTGGTCTGCAAGGTCACAAGGTTTGTGATTCAAGCTCACCAGTGTCTCCTTGGAAACACTTACTATACATGGTCACTAAGAGTTGGAACTAACTTAATGGGAAATAGCAACACAACAGCAAGAAGTTCTTGGAAAAGTGATATTAGAAGGAAATGGATTTTTTCCCACAAATTATTTCAAGCTCCTTGTATGTATGTATATATATTATGCTATATATTTATATACGTAATGGTTGGTCGAATAATATTGCAACAAAATCACAGAAATCTTATTAAATAATATCAAAACGTGAAGGCTGTTTCTCAACATATCCTCCATCTAGTTAATTCATTTCTGAAGGTGGTGTTTTCATCTTCCTAACCCTTCCATTTAAACCATGTTAAAATTATAGTTTCAGTATCTTTGAGGGACTCAAATAATGTTCATTTGAAATGGTTTCTGTGTTTTGGGAGCAAAAGAGGTATGAAGGAGCAAGGTAATGACTGTAATAATGATAGGATAAGATTTTCAACTAAATATATAGAACAGCCCTTGCTACTCTCAAAGAATGAGCAGTTGCATTAGTTTGATGGAAAAATGTTTTCCTAGGTGTAACTTTCTTGATCTTTTCTTAACAATACTACTGTCAATTTTCTTAAAACTTCCACAACATAAGCCACTATGATCATCCTGTGTCCATAGAGAAAATCTATCAAGATTACCACTTTTTAAAGCCCCAAACAGACACCTTCCAAGCAGAATTTTCTGCTTGAATTTTACTGACCAGCAGATTCCTTCAGAAAATACACTTTCAATTGAACCTTCCTTTTTTTAAAGAAATACTAATGAGACTAAGGTGAGTGTATTACTGATAGAGCATGTCTGCAGCCATCTAGTGATTTTAAATATATAGTTAACATGTTTTGTCTGGAATAAACTCATTTATACACTGACTATAACAATACTTTTGACTTACCTTTGTATATGATAACAGATTCTCATCTATCTAAATAGCTCATATATGACACAGTGCAAGAGAAAATTAACTATGATTTCTTGATTGTTTTTCCCATGGGAAATACTTTACTCCATTTTCATCATTTTAATATTATGCAATAAAGTGTACATTCACATTACTTGTTTTGATGAATTTATTGCATATATACTTGGTTAAATTACATTTTATGCTAAACGTAAGTTTTTCATATAGAAATTCATTTTATAACTATTTTATTTCAATTTAGCCGCAGTAAACCGTAAATGTTAAAAAGAAAAGCTGCCTCTTTATTTTAAGGTTTCACGTACCCAACTCTGCTCTTCGAATTCTGCACTGCTTAGATTTCACAGGTCATTAGCACTATCATGAGTGGACCTGCCATTGATTATATCAGAGAGATGTTTAATTAGTCAAAGACGTTGAGGTTTTAAAATTGTCTACTGCACATGTATATAACTACTTGGAATGCTTTTTTATAGAGGGTATGTCTCTGAAGATGCAAAGAACAAATATGGCTACCTAACGTAATGCATAAATAGGAAAAGTACCGTTGATAATTATTTATTATTGCTTCCCTAGGTGGCCCAAGAGGCAGTTGTTCAAACAGAGCAAAGGAACATGGAATGGCTTAAAATTAAGAAAGGTGTACAACAGGGTTGTATTCTCTCGCCATACTTAACATGTATGCTGAGCAAATAATCTGACAAGCTGTGTTATATGATGAAAAACACGGCATCAGGATTGGAAGAAGACTCATTAACAATCTGTGATAGGTAGATGATACAACCTTGCTTACTGAAAGTGAAGAGGACTTAAAATATTTACTGATGAAGATTAAAGACCACAGCCTTAGGTATGGATTGTATGTCAATGTAAAGAAAACAAAAATTGTCACCACTTGACTAATAAACAACATTCTTATCAATGGACAAAAGATTGAAGTTGTCAAGGACTTCATTTTTCTTGGATCATCTATCAACACTCATGGAAGCAGCAGTCAAGAAACCAAACAACGTATTGCTTTAAGCAAATCTGCTGCACAAGACATTTTTAAAGTGTTGAAGAGCAAAATTGTCAGCTTGAGGACTAAGGTGGAGCTGACCCAAGTGATGTTATTTTTAATAACCTCATATGCATGTAAAACATGGACAGTGAATAACAAAGGCCATAGAAGAATTGATACATTTGAGTTATAGTGTTGGAGGAGATTACTGAAAGTACCATGGGCTGCTAAAATAACCAACAGATCTGTGTTGTAAGAAGTACAGCAAGAATCCTCCTTGGAGACTAGGATAGCCAAACTTCATCTCTCATACTTTGGACATATTGTCAGAAGGGACCAGTCATTGGAGAAGGGTATCCTGTTTGGTAAGGTGGAGGGTCAGAGAAAAAGAAGAAGCCTCTTAGTGAGATGGATTGGCAAAATGGCAGCATCAGTGGGCTCAAGCGTGGCAACAGTAGTGAGGTTGGCCCATGACCAGGCAGTGTTTCATTCTGTTCTGCATAGGATGCTATTTGTTGGTACCAACTCAACAGCACCTGACGATAACAACAAGAAATACAGTGTCATATATCAAAATTAGTGTTAATATTGTAATGTCTATATTATCACGCTACACTTTCTAAAATACTTCATCATTCTGTGTGTACTAAATCATTTTTGGAGTTCTCCTACGACATTGTATGATAAGTATTTCACAATCATAAGTTTGGCAGTTCAAACAAACCAGCTGTTCCTTGGAAACCCTAAACAGGGTTATTAGGAGTGAAACCAATTCAATTGCAGTTAATAACAACAACATTATTATTTTGAAATATGTTTTCTTAGCCCTCAACTCCTAAAATTTTAACAACAACTTCTGCCTTATGAAAAGTTTAATATTTTGGTAGTTCTTCTATATTATGAAATTGTCCCCTTGTAATAGTTGACCTGTTCAGCCTCTGTATGATGTTACATCAATCAAATGTTTTTCTATAAATTTGGAATTGGGACAGAGTAACTTCAATTTGTCTCTGAAAACTATTAAATTAGGAAGTATGAGAATACTGGACTGAAATGTGTATGTGTTTCTGAGCATGTTAAAACCCACATGCCAAGGAAGGAAAATGAAACGTGTAGAGAAATGCAAAGCAATGAAACTACAAGGCCCCAAATGGACAGAGAGCAATCTCATTTTATCTATTTACCATTCCTGATGAAGTTTAACTTTGCTTTCTGCCATTGTGTTTCATGTGGATAAGCTAATGCTTAAGCTAATTTGTGTGGATATCTTATATTTTCATCCAAAAGGACCCTCGTGTCTGAGAACGGGATGACCAGTTTATTAATAAGGTTCAATATTAGAGAGGTGAGAGTACTTTTAATTACAAAGTCAGATTTACTTAAAAGTACAGAATACTTGAACTGAACAGGATTCCAGAGATCATCTAATGAAGTTACCTCCTTGGCCACCTTCCCATACACAAATGGGAAAACTAAATAAGACTTATTAAATTCATTATTTAAAAATTCTTTGAGTGACTTCTGGAATGATGGTAGATTAAAGAGAAGTGTTGTACAGGCCTCCACCAGTAATAACACCGAATGCTGGCTGAAGAAGTTTCAGGGACAGTCTTGGAACTTTGATCATTTAGAATGATCAAAGGCTTACTGCTAGTGAGATTTGTAGCAGAAGTAAGAAAGGTGGTGTTTTCTGACATATAGCTGCCAGTGGCTCCTAGAGCAGCCATCTTGGTGTGACAAAGCTGATACAAGAACAGAGGAGAGAGTGCCTATCAAATGAGGCTGACCAATTGTCAGAGTTAAAGGTGTGAATATTTCTTTTCTGTTCATTTGTCTATCTCTGTCTATACACCTCCACTCTGTTGAAAAGACAGGGTGCCTGAACATGGATATGCCACCAGTCTTGGAGAGTTCTTCTACGAATGTACACGGATCTGCTCAGGAAAGAAAACTGGGTTCAGAATTGAAGAAGGGAAAGAAGTCAGCAGAAACAGTTTAAAATGGAAGGGTACCCAAAATGGCTCCAGCTTGCCCTGGGCTGTTTCACAACTGACTGGGCTTGAGGAGATGGGGAGTGACAGACTAAAAAGGAAAGTGGCTGAAAATTAAATCTTGAGTTATGTCATAAGGAGTAATAGTAAATTCTTGAAATTTCTCCAGCAATCTTAAAAGCAAAAAGCTGAAAGAGGGGTGTTAAAGTATTGCTCATATTTTGCTACTGGTTTCTTTTTCTTTCTTTTTATTCTTTTGTGTCTGTGTGTATGTGGTGATTATAGACTTTAGTGTCCAATGTGTTTTTTGTTTTGTTTCTTTTTTACCTTGGGTGTGCTCTTTCTCTTTTCATGGTATCCAAGAAAAGAGAGTAATTGTGGTCATATACCCACACTAGAATTAAAACCTACAAAATCCCACCATCTGGGTAAGAGTCAATACCAGCTGCTATACATCAGATAGACAGCTGGTGAACTTGAACCATCAACCTTACAATTCAAATGGAGTTGTAAATCAAAATAACAATGAGGTATCCTCTTATTCTAGCAATAATAACAAAGTTCAAAAAAGCAGTGGACAATAAATTCTGGTGAAGATGTGGAGAGACTGGCACCTTCCTACAATTCTGATGGGAATATAAAATGGCTTAACCACTCTGGAAAATGGCATGTTGCTTCCTCAGAAAGTTGGAAATAGAAATACCTTATGATCTGTCAATTCTACTACTCAGTATACATTCACAAGAAAGACAAGTCAGAACATGAGTCAATATACACACACCAATGTTTATTGCTGCACTATTCACAACAGCAAAAGATAGAGACAGCCTAAATACTCATCAGTGGAAGACTGGATAAACAAACTTCGGTACAAACATACAATGGAATAATATGCAACCTTGAAGAAGTATAAGGAAACTGAAAATCACCACATAAAAGGGATGAACCTTGAGGACACTATGCTAAGTGAAATTAGTCAGTCACAAAAGGACAAATATTGTATAAGACCATTATTGTCAAAGCTTAAGAAAATATACCCACACTAAAGGGAGAGAAAAAAGAAAAACAACTTTATTGGGAGTGGGAGGACAGTAGAACTCATCAGAGTTGAGGTGTTGGGGTGAGCAATACACAAGATAGAAGGGGAAGGTAATACACAAGAAGGAGGGAGTGGAAGAAGAAGGTGAGCAGAGGAACACTTAAGGTGGCTTGCATGGGGTAAAATAGTGATGTATGCTCAAACTTGAAACAACAGGGTTCTGTGATACAGGGATTGAGCCATAGTCTGAATAGGTAAAAGAGGGGAAATAATGTTAAGATGCTTGAATGTCTTATGGACATTGGTTTCCCTTATCTATGCAGAGTTCTGGTGTGGTGCTGTGGGTTAATGCGTCACACTGCAAAGTTGTTTGAACTGCAAGGTCAGTGGTTCAAGCTCACCGTCTTCTCCTTGGAAACCCTATATAGGGTTGCTATGGGTTGGAATTGACTCAAGGGCACTTAACAACAACAATTGTAAAATAAACACATGAGTGGGATAGAAATGAATATCAGGAAACATGATTATAGAAAGCTTGGCAGCCCATGTTTGGCTTATAACTCATTGGAATACTTAAAAGGGGTTCTAGAAACTGCCCAGTGAAATAAGCTTTTTGTGGAGCCCTTATAGTGTATAAAGCTTTAAGTGGAATCAGGATCCCCATCCAGAATTTTCTGAGGTGGAACATTCCCACTTGCAAGGACAAGCAGACTAACCTGGAGCAATCAGAGGAATAGAAGATACTTCTTGAAAGACAGACCAGCAGGAAAAATCAAAAGCAAAATTGGAAGTCTGATTGGCTACTACAAGAACAAACAAATCGTTCTCCAGGGAGACATCAAGGCAAGCAATTAAGTCCCTTCAGGACAAACCTCTTTCCAATGCTGATATTCAAAGGAAGCGAGTACATGCATGTGATGACCATGTTGGTCTACTGGTGAATGAAAGTGGGGGAAAGGAAGCAAATGAAGATATGGACTGAATTCCACCACATTCCATAGACGTCTGTAGACCTGGAGATGGGACAGAGAAAGGATGGTTTGTCTGAAGTATGGTGAGGCCTGGGGACTCCTGTAACCATGACAAGACATAGCCATGGAGGGCTAGAGCTGATAGTGAAACATCCAGTTGACATGAAGTGAAGGAAGACACACAAGAATGCCCAAATTGTAGATAGTACCCATCTGACCTAGCTTGATGCCTTGATGACCAGAGGTCTATTAGAGGAAGATAAAGACATTTGATAACAGAAGCAAGTATAAATTGCTACAATTTGGTGAAGTTGGCCTATACTTATGGACATAGTAGCTCAAAATACCAACTGAGAGGGAAGGAGTCTTCATATCAAGTATCAAACATTTCCTTTCAGTATACAGGGTTGATAGGGACAGGCAACTTAGACATTGGCTACCTAAAATGGGGTGTGGGTTCTGTAAAGACATTAAGTGGCTGGCTTACATATTTTCAAGAGGGATTGTGGTTTCAGAGTGTGCAGGAAAAGGTATAATCCTAACTGAGTAGGTTTCATCTTTTTTAGATGGGTCAGGTGATAGGAGGACATAGGATAATTTTTAATTCAATAGTAATTGTTATCAAGACTAACTGTGATTGTCACAACTGTAAAG
>NW_006408663.1:8407827-8408892 GCF_000296735.1 Chrysochloris asiatica | reverse complement strand
GTCATTAAGAAGACAAGAAAGAATGAAAATACCAAAATGCATGTCAGAAGAGACTTTGAAACTACTCCAGGGTAGACATGCTAAAGCAAGAGGAAGATGTGATGAGGTAAAAGAACTGAATAAAAAATGTGCAGGACAATTTGAGAAGACAAAGTCAAATATTATATCAAAATGTGTAAAGGCATAGAGTTAGAAAACAAAAGGGAAGAACATACTCAGCCTTTCTCAAGCCGAGAGAATTGAATTAAAATTCAAGACTTGACTTGCAATATGGAAGGATTCTATGGGAAAAATATTGAATGATGTAGAATAGAGGATGGAAGGAATGCATATAGTTACTGTACCAAAAAGAAATGGCCAATTTTCAACTATTTCAAGAGGTAAATATGATCAAGAGCCAATAATGCTGAAGGAGGAACCCAAGGTACGTTGAAGACATTGGCAAAGAACACATCACTTGAGAGTTGATGGAATACAAATTGAAAACTTTCAACAAACTAATGCAGCACTGGAGTACCACACTCATCGATGCTGAGAAGTTTAGAATACTACTAGGTGGCCAACAGACTGGAAGAGATACATGTTTGTGCACATTCCAAAGAGAGGTGGCTCAATGGATTCCAAAAACCACAGAACAATATCATTAATATCACATGCAAATAAAATTGTTAAAGATAATACAAATGATCTGAAACAGTACATTGACAGAGAACTTGCAGAGGTCCAAGCCAGATTCACAATAGGACATGACATGAAAAATTTAATTGCTAACATTAGCTGGAATTCAGCTGGAAGCAGAGAATACCAGAATCATGTTTACTTGTGCTTTATTAACTATACAAAGGGTTTGATTGTGTGGATTATAAAAAGCTTTGGCCAAATTGTCAACCTTGCTTGCTGAAAGTGAAGAGGACTTAAAACATTTACTGATGAAAATCAAAGAGCACAGCCTTTGGTATGGATTACTTCTCTATGTAAAGAAAACAAGCATCCTCACCACTGGACCAATAAACAACATTCTTATCAACGGAGAAAAGATTGAAGTTGTCAAGGACTTCATTCTTG
>NW_006408663.1:8404273-8405515 GCF_000296735.1 Chrysochloris asiatica | reverse complement strand
TGTTCTCTCCTTTGACCTACTGCATCCACAAACATAGGTCAAGTTCATCCACTTATAGTGTGTTACTCTTTTTTTTTCCCCTCTTCTTTCTTCCTCTAGTTGTGTTCTGATCATCCAGCAATTGAAGCCAGGTCAAATAGGTACTATCTGTAAGTGTAGGTGTTCTTGTGCATCTCCCCATACTTCATATTAGCTGTATGCTTCACACTCTGTTCTAGTCCTCTGGGGCCATGTCCCTGTACCTGGGTCCAGGCGTCCCCAGTTCTCGTCATACTGCTGGCCAACCAGGTCTCAATTCAGGTTAACAGGATTCTGTTGAATACGGTCAGATTTAGCTCACAACTTCATTGTTTTTCCCCCATTTCCCCTTTATTGGTGACCATTGTGGTTAGCAGCAAGACCACATACCTGCTTGTGTACTCCACTTGAGTTTTAGTCTTGGGAGGGGTTTTTCCTTGAGGGGACTTGACCACTTGCCTGATGGCCACCCTGAGGAACAACTTGCTTGTTCTTGTAGTAGTCAATCAGACTACTGTTATTGTTTTTATTTTTCCTGATGATCTTTCATTCTAGAAGTATCATCCGTTCTTCCAGCTGCTCCCTGCTGGTCTGCTTGTCCTTTCAAGTGGAGATTTCCAACCTCAAAAATTCTGGATGGGATTAGAATTACACCTATGGTTTTATGCAGGGCAAAGGCTCTGCAGGAAGCCTCCTTCACTTGGAAAATTCTAGTCCCATTTTAGGTATTACAATCAGTTATAGTCTGTTTTACAACCTTTACAAGCTTGTAAAAGTTTTACAAGCTTTCTATGATGATATTTCTGGCTATTCCTTTATCTCCCCTCTGAGGGTCTGTTTTACAATAGTAGGTAAGGGAAACCAAGATTCAAAAAGACAGCTAAGCTTTTTGACATTATTTCCCCACTCTTCCCCATTCAAACCATGCCTCAATATTTATGTCCCAGAACCCTGTTGTTACAAGGTTGTGCTTGCATCATTATTTACCTCTGTCCTATTTAACCCATGTAAACCTGCCTAACTGTTCTCCCATCACCTTGTTTCACCTTTCCCCTTCCCATTCTAGTGTATGCCACTCCCCCAGTGTATAAAATATCCTGTGTCTATTCCTAATCTGTGTTCCATTATTCTGTGTCTATTCCCTACACTCTGCTCCATCTTCCCCTCCCTCCACTCACCCCACCCCATACAGCCTGGTAACCAGAAAAAAAAAGAAAAAAAAAA
>NW_006408663.1:8400077-8402413 GCF_000296735.1 Chrysochloris asiatica | reverse complement strand
CAACAATCATGAAAAAGGTAAAGGACTTGTAGTAAGAGACTTAAAGATATTTAACCTAACAATCCAGCGCTACTCTGTCAGTTTGTTGTACTGTGGTTGCTAGTATGTTGCTGTGATGCTAGAAGTTATGTGACCAGTATTTTTAATGCCAGTAGTATCATGCATAGTGGACAGGTTTCAATTACTTTTTCAGACTAAAATATACTAGGAAGAAGGAGAGACAGACTGCCTTATACTCTGAGAGACTCATCTTTCAGCACTATAGCAGACAAGATTCCACTGCTATTCATGAGGTTTTCTGTGGTCTTGATGTGGTTCTTCAGGTTAATGAGTTGAACCAAAAGGCAATTTGAGCCTCAAGGTCAGTGGTTCTAACCTACCAGCTGCTCCTCAGAAATTCTATACAGGGCTGCTGTGAGTCAGAAACTACTCTATGGCACTTAACAACACCACCATGCAGAGGTGGTCCAGTTCTCCTTCTAACACTTTCTTTGTAAGGAGCTCCACTGAAACCTGTCAACTGTGGATGACCCTGCTGGCATTTAAAAAATTGGTGGCATATCTTCTAGCGTCACAATAACACATAAGCCAATAAATACAGTGATACAAACTAAAATGTAAATTATGATCTTATAAAACAAATTTGTTTATTTGTACTCTTGATTGGCATGGAATCATGTCTCTTTGAAACTATAATGTAGTTTGTTTAATTTGATTATATTTTCTTTGTAAGAATCATCCAAGATTTTGTTTTAAAAAATAATTATTTTAGTCTTCTTACTGAACAGAAATTCCATCTTTGCCTGAATATACCACAATTATTATATGGCAATTTATTATTCAGAACTGTATAGACCTAGATAGTGGATAATTCAATAAACAATAGTTTCAAATTTTTATATTTGGTTTTAAAAATGTTTCTGTGGTTTTGTAAACATTATTTTTTACTCTCATACTTTCTATGATATATATATTGTAATATATAGCAATGGAAACATTTTACAAACAACAATGTCAAAATTTAAAATGATTGTTTCTTGACATATTTTCTGTCTAGGTCTATACCCTTCTGAAAGCTACATTTCATCTTTCTGACCTTTCCCTTAAAAAATTCTGCACTCTTCAATTTACACTGTCAAAACTGCAGTTTTGTTAACCTCAAGGGACTCAGATTGTATTTCTTTTTAATGTTCGTTGAGTTTTATGAACAACAACAACAACAAAATATCTGAAAGGGTCATAGCTGTAAGGTGGATGGGTCAGCTTCCCCAGTGGAATTTTCACTCAAGAATCCTTTCGACCATCCAAAAATGAGTAAGAACATTGTCATGATACAAAAAGAAATTTCCTATGAGCAAATTTCCTTGTCTTTTCCTAATGAATGTAATTTTCAATGTTCTTATAACTTTTTATAATAAGCCCCATTGATCATCCTGTATTATTATAGAAAAATCTATTAAGATTACATCCTTGGAATCCCCCCCTAACTAACTATAAGCTCCTGAGCTGACCTCTCTGTTATGAATTTTACTGGTACAGCAGGTGCCTTGGAAAATTTTTATTGGATCTTTATTATATTATTTTATTTTTTCTTAGGCACCCTAATGAGACTCTGACAAGTGTATTACTGAGAAAATTTATCTGCAGCCATCCACTGATAACAGAGATAATTAAACACATTTTTTAATAAGCTTGTATATGCATAATTTGGAACTTAGTAGCTATACTTTTTGACTTACAGTAGCATACACATGAAGATTTTTGTGTGTATATATATATATATATATATAATGCTTTTTGCAGTGGAAAGGTGTTCTGAAAGAGAACACGCCATTGCTTGCTACAGCAACATAAATAAAAGACACAAGTTACAAAATATATATATAATATAGAATCTGCATTTTTTAAAAGTAGAGAATGATATATCTGTGATATCAGATGTTAGGTTAGTGAATAACTTTGGTTGTGAGAGGAGATATCACTCAAAGAGTAATGAGTGGTCTTGTAGGCATATTATGATGATATTTTATCTTTGATCAGAATGATAGTAAGCTGTAAAAATGTATTAAACTCATAATTTGAATAGTTCTCTGAATTTCATTTATATTGCAATGTGGTGCTATAGGATAAACACTGAACCACAAGGTATTTTGAATTGTAAATTCTGCCTTTAAAACTCACCAGACACTCCTCTGCACTAACAATAACAATTTCATTAAAAAAAAAAAAAAAAAAAAAAAATTTAAAGAATATCTTACCAAATAATTCTTACCCACTTTCATTGAATTGATTCTGACTCTTAGTGGCCCTATAGGACAGAGTAAAACTATGCAATA
>NW_006408663.1:8386477-8399977 GCF_000296735.1 Chrysochloris asiatica | reverse complement strand
AAAAAAAAAAAAAAAAAAAACTTTAAAGAATATCTTACCAAATAATTCTTACCCACTTTCATTGAATTGATTCTGACTCTTAGTGGCCCTATAGGACAGAGTAAAACTATGCAATAGTGTCTGAGACTGTAAGCTTTACATAAGCAGATACCTCATCTTTCTCCTTAGGAATGGCTGGCGGGTTTGAACTGCTGAACTTATAGTTAGTATCCAATGTATAACCCACTATTCCAACAAATTTTTTTTAAGTAAATGAGTTCTGTGGAATTCTAAAAACCATTTCTGTGATTTGGAAAACTTGGAGATTTAGGACAATGGTTACAATAAGACATATATATATAATATTTGTTCATTATTTCTTTTCTGGTTCAAACAATCTTTATCATACCAGCAGATAAATGTAAACAGTGATGCACAATTAATGAAATAAGAAAATTTAAATTATATATAGATTTAAGGAGCTCTAGTAGCGTAGTGGTTACGAATCGGGCTGCTAACCTCAGAGTCAGCAGTTCGAAACTACCAGCTGTTCCGCGGGAGAAAGATATGAGGCTTTCTGCTCCCTTAAAGACTTACGGCCTTGGAAATCCTGTGCAGGGTCGCTATGAGTCGGAGCCGACTCCACAGCACATAACAACAACAACAATATATATGTGTGTGTGTGTGTGTGTGTGTGTGTGTGTGTGTGTGTAATAAATCTACTATGATGTATGCTAATAAAAATTCTGACTTTCTGATATTTATGTTGACATATTTATGGATAAAGTAATATATGCATAGGATTCTATTAAGACAATCAAATGGGTTGGTAACAAGATGGTGAAGGAAATGCAATGTGGTTTTAGATTAAATAAATTTGGTAACTTGATAATTGCTGGAGTATTGGTGAATCAAATAATTATTTTCAAAAAGTATCATTACATTTAAAACCTTTATAATATTAAAAAGTAACATGAAAAATTATATTAACAAAATGGATAACACAAGTTTTACAGTGCACAGTACTGACAAATAATATAAACTTTTGCTGTTTAGAAATGGACCAGTTTAAGGGACTGATAAAATACTTTATTTTAATCAAATGTATCCATAGTTTTCTGGTACATAAGCATTTCAAAATAGCTTATTCTTTGGTTACATTTAATATCCCTTACTTTTGTTGTTGCTGTTAAGTGCCACTGATTTGGTTCCAACTCATAGTTACTCTGTATAGAGGACTTCTGAGGTTTTACATCTTGATAGGAACAGAAAGGCACATCTTAAGATAAAGAAAATTATTGAAGATTTTATACACTAAAAATGTACTATAAACTTAGGAAAAATTAGTTCCTTTAAGCATGCTCTTTAATGTATATGGAGTCTTTTTGGTAGCGTAGTGGTTACGAATCGGGCTGCGAACCTTAAGGTCAGCGGTTCGAAACTACCAGCCGCTCCGCGGGAGAAAGATGAGGCTTTCTACTCCCGTAAGGATTTACACCCTCGGAAACCCTGTACAGGGTCGCTATGGGTCGGAACCGACTCGACGGCACTTAACAACAACAACAACATCCTCCTATATAGCCTTATATTTGAAGTAAGAAACATGAGTATATTAAAAAGTGAAACCTACAAAGAACTTCTAATTTAATGTTACTAAAGGCTCATAGTTCCACTGGCAATTCCCTGAAAGCTATCACTAAGCTTTTAATGATAGCTTCATAGAAGGATTTGAAGACATCTGTGGTTATTTTTCTACATAAAAATACTTTCTCATTTAATCTGAATTCATAAAGAATTAACAGAAAAAAATCAATAAAACATTTAATGTCAACTACTTGAAGCAACTTATTTTACCGGTGTTTTAAATCATTTTATTGTATTTTACTGCAAAAGTTCATGAGGATCTCTTCAACTTTTTATAGAAAACCTAAAATCCTTTTTATTAACACATTTATAATCATTCAATTATATTAATTTTACTAGTGAAACAAGGGTATAAAACTTGATTCAGGAGACAGAAAATTATCAGAAGACAGTAAGGTGACATTTAACAGTCATATTTTCTAGCCATCAACTTATTTGATAGAGTTTATGAAAAAGTCAGTGGTGTAGTTTTAAATTTCTATTCAGTCCAAATACCACTAAAAAGTTAGAAGGGAATGAACTCAATGTTAAAAATCCTAAAATTCTTTATGTTAAAATTAAAACATTTATAACCATTGTAGATAATTGTTTTACAAATAAATTTATAAATATAA
The DNA here is from genome assembly GCF_000296735.1 of Chrysochloris asiatica. Classification (NCBI taxonomy): domain Eukaryota; kingdom Metazoa; phylum Chordata; class Mammalia; order Afrosoricida; family Chrysochloridae; genus Chrysochloris; species Chrysochloris asiatica. Next base: position 8,397,740 of record NW_006408663.1, on the reverse strand, counting down.
ATGTAAAATAATTAAAATGTCAAAAGAGAACAAAATAAATGTAAAATCTGTCACATAGATATAGTACAATGTGGATTAACAGATTGAAACAACAAAACCCACAACTGCCATTGAGATTGCTATAATGTCAATTCTGATTCCTAAGGACATGTTGTGTGTAAGAGTAGAACTCTGCTCCATAGGAGTTTCAACAACTAATTTTTCAGAAGCAGTTCTCCAAACTATTCTTTCAAGGCACTTCTGAATGGTCTCAAACTTTTAACCTTACATTTGCAGTCAAACTTGTTAACCAACTTCATTACCCAGGGACACCTGATTCATTGATTACAACCACAGAAATCAAGCCCAATGGACCCAAGTTGTTTTTGATTCATACCAACACCATATATCTTCATGGGAGCAGTCATCCTCATCTTTCACCAAGGGAGAGGTTGGTAGCTTTGAGTCCACAACCATGATGTTAGCATCCTATTTTCTAACCCCAATATCACCTCAGATCCTTGATACATAGATGCTGCCAGTTAAACAATGACAAAACAAACAAATAAGCACAGCAATTTGAATGGACTGCAAGTATAAGTAAACTATGTACTGTAATGTCAAATTAGACCTGATGATGACAAGTTAAACTGTATCAGTACTTGACCAAGCAAACATTCCCAGGTTCAAAAATGTGATAGTCCCCTTATGTCTCCACAGAATACTCTAAGACAATTTGGGGTAGGAGTTTCAGTTAAAATGACATATTTTATTTTGCATGGAGATACAGATTGTGGGCTCTGGAAATGATGGCCAAAAAAAAAAATCTAAAGGAAAAGAAAACATTTCAACAAAGTTTAGATACCCATGTTAGATACCTATATATTATAGACTTGATAAGTAAATTTGCTTTCTTGAGATAATCCAGATAAGATAAATATGTGCAGTGCCATACTTTCTTACTTACATGGTTTATTAAAGAATTCAGATTTCTCTTTTTACTTTTATTTTTTTGTTGTCAGTAACAGAGATCTGACAATTATAATATTCTATATCACATATTAAATTTTCCCAGCAGTGGAAATATTCAAAGGTAAATTAAATGATCAGTGCTGATGCTGGTGTATAAGTATCTTTGCCTTATAAAATTCTATGATTTAATTTTTCTAAGAAATAATGCTTTATAAAATTCCATATAGTAAAATGTCAGTTTATAAAAGGAACACACGATTGTGGTTGAGTTTAAAATAAATGGGAGTTTTTAAAGAGAAAAAAAAAAATTAATCTATATCACAATTCCCATATCAGATAGATAAAAATGGATGTTTTTAAGCTCTTAAATTGAGTTCAAATTTCTTGACAAATTTTCTTCATTTATGTATATTCATTTCCTATCAACATTATGGACTACAGAAACATAATTTATTCTGAGTGCATTGGGAAGTACAAAAGCACATATTGAAATTTGGATTTTTAGAGTTCCTCTGCTATTTTACTTGTGGCTAAAGCATTTGCCAGGAGCTCTGGTAGCGTAGTGGTTATGGATCGGTCTGTGAAACTTAAGGTCAGAAGTTCGAAACTACCAGCTGTTCTGCAGGAGAAAGATGAGGCTTTCTGCTTGGAACAGCCTCAGAAACCCTGTACAGGGTTGCTATGGGTCAGAATCGACGCGACAGCACTTAACAACAAAGCATTTGCTAAGACTTTATCTCAACTGATTTGGATTATATGCTAGTGATAAATGTGACTAAATACTCTTAATGTGACTTAAGTGGAATCTACAAAAGCTTTTCTTCTAACCCAAATATAATAATAATTTCATATTAATGGATAGGGATGTATTATAATTCTCTTAAGTATATTATGGATATCCATATCTTCATTTTGAAATACTGAATTTAATTTATTTAAAAGTGCTCATTTCCTCATTGAAATGAAGACTTTATGTAGTTTTCTCAACAGCAACAATTTCATGAGAGAATAATAACAAAACATATTATCAAATAGTCTCTTTCTACCCTCAAGTCCAGTTTCCTACTTTTTCTCAAAAGTTGTAATATTGTTTTATATAAAATAACTCCATGAACACTTGTCAAATTTCAGGCATGATTCCATGTAGATTAAATGTGCTATCTCAGTTCTACTTACATAAACCCACATGCCTATCCATACACACACACACAATCCATGTTCTCCTACTCTAGAATTTAATTTAATTATTTTTTGTTGATTAAATATGTAAACATACCAGTTTCGACATAAAACCAAATGGCCACCACTCGTCTGTCTGTCGTGCTGTGGTGGCTTGACTTACTGTGATTCTGAGGGCTATGCCACCGGTATTTTAAATAACCAGCAGGGTCACCCACAGTGGACAGGTTTCAGATGAGCTTCCAGAAAAAGAAAAACTAGGAAGAAAGAGTGGCGGACTACTACCGAATTGCTAGTCACTGAATACCTTATGAATAGCAGAGAAGCACAGTAAGATACAGGGCCAGAAAATGAGTATATCATGTTGAAAGGCACTTAAAATGCTACTGCAGAAGAGATGCTTCCTCAAAGTACAGTTGACCATGATGACGTGAATAGAGTTAAGCTCGTGGGACAAAATCCCACAGAACCTTCATTTACTGATGGGCCACAAGTCAAAATGAAGAGAAACAGCTGTAAAACATGCATTGAAAATGGGAACATGGAATGTACCAAGTATGAATCTGGGAAAATTGGAAGTTGTCAGAAAAGAAACGGAACGCATCAAAATCTATATCTTAGGCATTAGTGAGCTGAAATGGACTGGTGTAGGCCATTTTGAATCCGACAACCACATGGTTTACTATGCAGGGAATGAAAAACTGAAAAGGAATGGTGTTGCATTCATCGTCAAAAAGAACATACCCAGATCAGTCATGAGGTACAATTGCTGTAAGTAATAGGATAATATCCATGCGCCTACAGGGAAGCCCAGTTAATACCACTGTTATTCAAATTTATGCACCAACCACTAAATCCAGCGAGGATGAAATAGAAGAAATCTACCAACTTCTTCAATCTGAAATCGATCAAACATGCAATCAAGATGTTTTGATCATTAGTGATGATTGGAATGCAAAGGTTGGGAGCAAAGAGGAAGGACCAGTAGTTGGAAAATATGGCCTTGATGATAGAAATGATGATGGAGAATGAATGATAGAATTCTGAAAAAGCAATAATTTGTTTATTTCAAATACCTTCTTTAGACAGTATAACAGACGACTATACACATGAACCTCACCAGAGGGAACACATAGAAATCAAGTTGACTACATTTGTGGAAAGAGAAGATGGAAAAGCTCCATATCATCAGTGAAAACAAGGGTAGGGGCAGACTGTGGAACAGACTATCAATTACTGATATGCAAATTCAAACTGAAGCTGAAGAAAATGAAAACAAGTCCATGAGAGCAAAAATATGAACTTGAATTTATCTCACCTGAATTTAGAGATCATCTGAAGAACAGATTTGATACATTAAACACTAAAGACTGAAGATCAGAAGAGTTGTGGGATGACATCAAGAACATCACAAGTGAAGAGAGCAAAATGTCATTAAGAAGACAAGAAAGAAGGAAAAGATCAAAATGGATGTCAGAAGAGACTCTGAAATTTGCTCTCCAGCATAGAGATGCTAAAACAAATGGAAGAATTGAGAAGGTCCAAGAGCCAAACAGAAAATTTCAAAGATCAGCTTGAGAAGATAAAGCCAAATACTATAATAAAATATGCAAAGCTTTGCAATCAGAAAACCTCAAAGGAAGAATACAGTAAGTATTTCTCGAGGTAGGGGAACTGAAGAAAAATTTTAAGCTTCGACTTTTGTTATTGAAAGACTGTCTGGGCAAATTATTGAATGATGCAGAATGCATCAAAAGATGGAAGGAATATAGTCATTGTACCAAAAGGAAATGGTTAATGTTCAAACATTTCAAGAGGTACCATATGATCAAGAGCCAATGATACTCAGAGAGGAAGTCCAAAGTCCATTGAATGAATTTGCAAGGAACAAGGCACCAGGAATTGATGGGCTCAAAATTGAAATCTTTCAAGTAAATGAGGCGGCACAAGAGGCACTCACTCATCTCTGCCAAGAAATTTGGAAGACAACTATCTGGTCGACTGAATGTTGTGCCCATTCCAAAGAGAGGTGACCCAACAGAATGCAGAAATCATAGGACAATCTCTCTGATATCTCAAGTGAGTAAAGTTTTGCTAAAGGTAATACAGAAATGGCTACAATCATACATTGACAGAGAACTTCCAGAGGTTCAAGCTGGATTCAGAAGAGGCCGTGGAACGAGAGATATCATTGTTGATGTCCGATGGGTCTTGGCTGAAAGCAGAGAATGTCAGAAAGATGTTTACCTATGCTTTATTGACTATGCAAAGGCTTTCAATTGTGTGGGCCATGACAAGCTGTGGACAACATTGAGAAGTATGAGTATTCCAGAACACTTAATTGTGCTTATGAGGAATCTGTACCTGGACCAAGAGGCAGTTGTTCGAACAGAGCATGGGAACACTGAATGTTTTAAAATTGGGAAAGGTGTGTGACAAGGTTGTGTTCTTTCCCCATACTTATTCAACCTGTATGCTGAGCAAATAATACTAGAAACTGGGTTCTATGAAGAAAAATGTGGCATCAGGATTGGAGGAAGACTCATTAACAGCCTGCTATATGCAGATGATACAACCTTGCTTCCTGCAAGTGAAGAAGACTTAAAACATTTACTGATGAAGTCAAAGAGCACAGCTTGGTGTGCATTGCATCTCAATGTCAAGAAAATAAAAATCCTCACCACTGGACCAATAAACAACATTCTTATCAATGGAGAAAAGATTGAAGTTGTCAAGGACTTCAATCTTTTTGGATCAACTATCAACACTCATGGAAGCAGCAGTCAAGAGATCAGACGACGTATTACATTAGGCAAATCTGCTGCACAGGAACTTTTAAAAGTGTTGAAGAGCAAAGATGTCAGCTTGAGGACTAAGGTGTGCCTGACCCAAGCCATGATATTTTCAATAACCTCATCTGGGTGAGAAAGCTGGAAAGTCAATAAGGAAGATCGTAGAAGAATTGATGCCTTTGAATTGTGGTGTTGCAGGAGAATACTAAAAGTGCTATAGGCAGCCAAGGAGCCAATAGATCTGTTTTGAAAGAAGAGCAACTAGAGTGCTCCTTTGAGGCCAGCATGGCTAAACTTCGTCTCACATACTTTTGGCATATTGTCAGGAGGGAAAAGTCACTGGAGAAGGATATCATGCTCGGTAAGATGGAGGGTCAGAGAAAAAGAGGAAGACTCACAACGAGATGGATTGGCCAGGTGGCAGCATTGAGGGGCTCAAGTGTGGCAGTGGTAGTGAGGTTGGCCCAGGATCAGACATTTTTTCATTCTACTGTGCATGGGGTTTCTATGAGTCATTTCCAACTCGATTGTACCTGACAAGAAAACATACCAAGACTTGTTTGCTGGTTGCAATAGCCAATTTCAAAGTTTGCTATATATGTTAAATGTTATAATTGACAAAAAAAAAAAAAAAACTTTCAAGTAATGACCCATGAAGTGGCAAATGTAGAAGGATAGAAATAAAGCATCTGCTTTTGTTAAATTGCTCTAACTCCTGACCTTCAGCCTAACACATGCTGCTGTGTTTAGTTCTTGTTATGGTGGGCACATGGCCAAGTAATATAGGATACATCATAGCAAGGATGTTCCCATGTGTTAGAGAATGGAAAAATCACTCTTTTGTACCGTGTGTTATTCATACATAACCGCAGAGATGTAAACATGTTTCAGACAAATTGTGATTTAATATGAGACACTTATGATCTATATAGATGGCTAGTGAATTCAGGTTGTAAATATACATACAAGATGGAAAATCATAAAAAATTTAAAGATTTAAGGGCTTGTGCAATGCCCTAAATACTACTCCAGGGACATTGCTTTACACATTTTTCCAACTGAGTGAAATTTTCTATAGAATGAAACTGTGAATCCTAACAAAACATTGTAATGTGAGACAATTTACTCTGTTCTCTGTAGTAAATTTAACCTTCCATTAAACCAAGATTTACAGGTGATCTGTGAAGGGAAATTTTAGTACCACAAAATAACAGAAGGTGAAGAGTGAAATATAGTCAAAGTCTTAACTTCTTTCTTTTATGGTACTGAAATTCTTATCAATGCATTTTAAGTTTACTTAATTTAATCCCCCTGCTAATTTAAAAGAACATAAAAATCTGTTGGATCATCATACTTTATTTTGCCCTCTGTGGATCTCTATTTTAATTCATGTCAGTGTAGTACTGAGCAGAGTAAAATAGAAATATCACATTGCACTACAATGATCTCAGCATTCACTGTCATGGATTAATTAGGGTGTCCTGGTGTGGTGCTATAGGAGAAGCACTGGAATACTAACCACAAGGTCAGTGGCTCAAGCCCACAAACTGCTCCATTGGAGAAAGATAAGATTTTCTGCTCAGCCAAAATTTATAGTCACAGAAACTCTATACAGGGTCATTATGAATTGTAACTGACTAGACAGTTCTTAACAGCAAAAACAAAACTTATCTTCTCTTATTTTATTATGCCCTATCTTTTTTACATGCATAATAAATACACAATAAAGTTCTTTTCATGGCAATTAATGAAATGCAGGTGTTGTTTTTAAGTATTATTCCACTTTAGAGCATAATGTGAATGGTTTACACTTGCTGCCTAGTAATGAGGCCTGGATTTAGGCTAACAGAGGGTGAGAAAAATCTTCAATTACCTCTCACCTCTCCAAGTTAGATAAAATATACATGTGATTAACAGTTAATTTTCAAGGCAAGTTTCCTAGCTCATATATGAGAAACTTCAGCAGAACCAGAGCCATTTGCAAGCAGTAGCCTGAGTGTACTTAGTCATCCTTTGAGGACATAAAATTCTCTAGAATTCATTCTTCAACAATTGTCTGATACTATTGTTTTTTGGTTTTGTTGTAAAAATGTTCCTTGTTGTAAAAAGATAACTTGCAAAGAGAATAGTGTTTCTCTTAAATCTAGGAGATAGCTAGTCTTTCAACAAATGGTATGGATCTACTAAAATAAAAAACAATAATCACAGTCATATATATATATATATTTCAATATGTACAAAGTTGAAGACAATACATTCACATATTGTTTCTTATTCCTCAAAAGAAGAAAAGAAGGTGTTATATTTCCATTTTAAAGAATTAGAAAATAGCTTGCAGCACTATTTTGTGTCCTAGGAGATTTTCTTTTGTGGTTCTTAGACATCAGTGCAATGTATCCCACTATTTAACTCTGGAATGCTCTATAACCTACTTGAATCGTGATTATAAAAAGGAAATTTATCCCTCAGTTAACAGTGATTGTGACAAACGTATTTCTCATAAAATGTAATTTATAATTTTCTGTAATACTCTCTGAAAAAATTTATAAAGATAGTATTTAAATCTGATGGAAAAAATTGTGAAATCATTTAATGTAGGTCACTGATGTTGTTGTTGTTAATTGTTGTTGAGTCAGTTCCAATTCATAGTGACCCTATATAGAGCTTCTGAGAAGTGACTGGTGAGTTTGAACTGCTAACTTTTTGGTTCAAACCAGAACTCCTTTAGGTCACTAATAAAGTACTTTAAATTTTCAGTTTAATTTATACTTCGAGACTATCCCTTTAATATCCACAAGAGTAAATGTTTGTGAGAGGTAGGGCTTAATGGCATCTAGGGTAGAGGTTCAGCAAAGATCTCCATCACCAATACCACATAATACCAGGAGAAGTAGGTTCAGGGAAGAGCTCCAAAACTATGAACCACATATGTAGGAATATTTTTAAAGTTTCAAGGCTTATAGCTAGTGGAACTTGTTGTGGAAGTAAGAAATCTCATATTTTAGAATCTACCAGGCTCAGTAGCCTGGAGCCAACAACTTGGGCAAGACCAAACAGCAAGGCCAAGAAAGGGAGTAAGCAGACCTGCCACTGATTAATACCTGCAGACTGTGGAGCAAAGGTGAACAATATTTTTATTTGCTTTGCTTTTTTTCTGCTTTTTGTTGTTGTTGTTGTTATTTTGGAAGTGTTCATTGGTCTTTAGCTGTCTGTGAACCTCCATTCTGGTAACTAGAAGGGGTGCCTGAGTGATTAGATACCCCCACCCCTTCCACTGGAAGGTCCTTATACCACACATGTAAACAGATCTTCTCAGCTTTTAAAGAGACAGTCACCACTTAAAACCAACTGGCAGTGCAAAATGACCACAGCCGGCCCTGACCTGTTTATTAACAGGGAAAAGACCAGAACAGGGGGTGTGAAGAGTGAGAGATTTAAAAACAAAACAGGCAAAATTTAAATCCTGAGGTACAGCATAACAACTAATAGTGACATCTTGAAATTTATAAGGTGGTCTTCAAGGCAAGAAACTGTAAGAGGATATTAAAGTCATACTCATATTAGGCTACAGATTTTTGTTGTTGTTGTTGTTCTCTCTCTCCTCTCCCTTTTCTGCAATTATAGACTACCATATCCAATCTGCGTTTTTGTTTTTTATTTTCATTTCTTCTTATTTTACTGTTGTTATTTTTTTGGTTCCTCCTTTTACATTTATGGGGCTTGATCTCTTCCTACAATACTCAAGGAGAGACAGCAACTGCTGCCATATAGTCAAGCTACAATCACACCCTATAAAATCCCATAATCCAGGAAAGAACCAGTACCAACTACCATACACCAGGAAGGCAGACAACACCTGCAAAGTTACTTTGAATTAAACAATAAGAAGAGTGAAAAGGGATGCCCACCTCCTTAGCACATCTACTTGGGGGCAATGAGAAAGCATAAAAATTACCTAAACACACACTCAATTAAGGATTAAGGCCACAGATAAATACTAAACATGTCCAATAACAAAAACAGATGACCATATCAGCACATGCCAGAAACAAGAAAAAAGTCTGAGATAAATGACCTATAGGTAGACCTGGACTCCATGCTGGAAGGAGGGCAGGCCTTGGAAATGCATGAGAAGGAATTCAAAAAATGATAATAAAACGTTCCAAAACACTTTACAATGGAGTTGAGAAAATTAAGGAAGAAGTCAGGAAACATTAAAGGAACAGTCAAATAAAATAGACACAGCATTGCAAACAATTCAAAACCTACAGAAAGAGGTCCAAACAATTAATAATAGAATATAAGAAATGGATAATACACAGCAAAGGCAAAGGAATAGAATTGAGGAGACGGAAGGCAGAACTAGTGAGCTGGAAGATAAATCTCTCAATACTACTAAGATAGAAGAACAGCAGAAATAAGTATCTAAAAAATCCAAAGAAGGTCTAAGATTCATGTTGGACAACATGAAGAGGAGTAACTTAAGAATTATCGGCATTCCAGAACAAGAAGAATCACACAAGTCCACAGAGGAAATAGTTGAAGAACTGCTGGAAAAAAAAATCTCTAACATCCTAAAAAGTGAAAAGATAAGCATTCAAGAAGCTCAATGAACACCAGGAAGGATAGACCCTAAAAGAAAATCACTGAGACATGTCATAATCAAGCTCTCCAAAACCAAAAATAAGGAGACAATCCTGAAAGCAGCTAGGGAAAAGAGAAGCATTTTACAAAGGCAAGGAAATCAGATTAAGCTCGGATCTTTCAGCAGAAGCCATGCAAACAAGAAGGCAATGGGGAGACATATATAAAACACTGAAAGAAAAATACTGCCAACCAAGAATCCTTTATCCAGCAAAGCTATCAATCAAATATGATGATGTAGTGAAAACATTCCATGACAAACAGAAGCTGAGGAATTTTGCCAAAGCCAATGTTGCGTTACATAAGGGAGTTCTGTGGACTGAGAACCAACAAGAAGAGACAAACAAACAGAAATTGGCATATGTGGCAGCACCTCCCAGAACTAAATTGACAAAAAGAAGAGTCGAAAACAGAACAAAACTGCAAGAACAAACTCAGAGAATCTGGCAGGTCAGTCTATGATCAAAACAATTACAGTGTAAAAGAAGGTAAACATGTAGGAACAGAGATCCTGATGGTGAGAAGGTCAGGTAGGTTATAGGATAAAATAGACTGCACTAAGTAGAGGGAAAAATTAATGGAATATAAGTTAACCTCAAATAAAATTAACTCTTCACAACATGCCAAGAAAATGAAAATCTAAGAAGAAGATGCAAACATTAAATCTATGAGAAAACTCACAAGAAAGAATACAAAAACCATGAACTCAGGACAGGAAGACATGCAGAACAAAGAAAGCAGCAATATCACACACACACAAACCCCATAATGACAGCAATTAATCCTTACCTATTGGTAATTACATTGAATGTAATGGATTAAATGTACCAGTTAAGAGACAGAGGGTGGCAGAATGGATAAGAAAACAAGATCCCTCAATATGCAGTCTGCCAGAGACACATCTTATACATAGAAACAAAAACAGATTAAAAGTCAAAGTAGGGGGGAAAAAATATACCAAGCTAATTGCAATTTAAAAAAGCAAAACAAAACAGGAGTGGCAGTAGTAATCTCTGATAAAATAAACTTTAAGGTGAAATCCTGCATAATAGATAAAGATGGACATTATCTCATGATTAAAGGGACATCAACAAGATGACATAGCCATAATAAATATCTATGCTCTTAATGAAAGTACTCCAAATTATAGAAAGCAAACTCTAATAGAATTCAAGAAAGAAACAGATGAATCTAAAATAATAGTGGGCGATTTTATACACTGCTTTCAAAAATAGATAGAACAACCAGAAAGAAACTTGACAAAATACAGAGGAACTAAACAACAAAATTAGCCAACTGTACTTCATAGGTGTGTACAGAGCATTCAACCCCAAAATAGCACAATACACATTCTTTTCCAGTACAGATGGAACATGGAACAAGTGTTAGGTCATTAAAAAATAAATAAATAAATAAATAAATAAACAAACATTAAACTATCACAAGTCATCTTCTCAAACCACAATTTTATCAAATTAGAAATCAACAATAGGAGGACCAAGGAAATAATGTCAAATACATGGAAACTGAATAACACCCTTCTGAAAAGCGACTGGGTAGTAGAAGAAATTAAACGTGAACTCACAAAGTTTCTTGAAACAAACAATAACAAAAACAAAACATACCAAAGACACGGTGAGACCGGTGCTGAGACGAAAACTTATTGCAATAAATGCAAACTTCCAAAAAGAAGAAAG
>NW_006408663.1:8361216-8382152 GCF_000296735.1 Chrysochloris asiatica | reverse complement strand
ACTCTAGACCCAGAGAGGGATAGGGTCTGTGTGCTGACAACCGAGGGGCAGGCTTGCAGTGTATACCCTTTGGTTGATTGATGATGCATGGAGTGGATTGTAACCATGGCAATGAAACAATATATGATAGGATGAATGTAAAGCTAGTGTTTTCTCATGTAAACTATTACATAATTCACACTAAAACATTTTTAAAAAGCAAAACTAAAAACTAAAGGAGAAAAATACAGATATTATAAGAAAAAAAGAGTAAATGGACATTTTAGTAAAAATAATCATGCTATAAAACTATTCACTTAAAATAGAATTAATTCAAATGAAGGAAGTGCATGATAATTCTGCACTTATTCTTTTAAATTACTTGTTTTTCAAATGTTTTAATCCTTTAACCCATTGCAGTCAAGTCCATTGTGATTTATAGTAAACACATAGGACAGAGGAGATCTACTCCATAAAGTCTCCAAAGGCATAAATCTTTATGGAAGCAAACGTCCACATCTTTCTCCAGAAGAATGACTGTTGTTATTGTTGCTAAGTGCTGTCGAGTTGGTTCTGACCCATAGTGACCCTACATAGAACTTCCAAGGTGTTAACTGGTGAGCCTGAACCACTAACCTTCGCTTACTGTTAAGTTACTTGATAGAGAATTTTAATACATATGTTTCCAAAAGTCATTGAGAACATTCAACTTATGGAATACAATAAGTATTTGAAATAAACCTGAAATAAAATGATAGAGATTACAACATAGTTGAATGTGATCAATAAAATTCCAAGTGAAACCTTAAATGGTAAAAGTTATATACAACATGATGCAAAATATATGCATGAAGAAATGCAAATTTAATGCCTATTCTCTTTTGAAAAGAACAATACAAAAAGAAAGGAAAATATAATTAATACTGGATTCGAAATGATTACTTAAAGGCAGAAAGGTAAGAATAAGATATGCAAACAAATTGCAGAAAAGTGTAATGGGCTCGAACATAGCAACCATTGTGAGCACAATATAAGACCAGGCATTGTTTTGTTATGTTATGCCCAAGATCCCTATGAATCAGAGCAGACTTGATGGCACCTAGCAACAATAACTGTTGTTAGTTTCATTACTATGTTCCTGTTTTCTTGTTTTGTTATAGTACATGCAATTGTGCATCTATACATTCATATTTATATATGATAAATAAAAGTAAAAGGACTGCTGTTGCTGTTGTCTGCTCCTGAGTAGGTTCTCACTCATGGTGACTCTGTATAGGATTTCTGAGAGTGACTGGTAGATTTCAACTGCTGATCTTGTGGTTAACTATCCGATGCTTTATCTTACAGCACTACACTAGGTCTCAAATGGATTGCAGCAACCTCAAAAGAAGATGGAAGGAATACATACAGTGATTATAACAAAAATAATTGGATGATGCACAGTTATTTAAAGAGGTATATATGATTAAGAAATGATTATACTGAGGGAAGAAGTTCACAGAAAAGCTGCATAGAAAGAACTGATGAAATACAAATCTCCAGAAACAGACAGAATACATATTGAAACATTTTCAACAAACTGATGAAGTGCAGGCGATGCTCACACATTGGTGCCAAGAAATTTGGAAGACAGCTACCTGGCCTACAGATTTCAATAGATCTATATTTATGACAATTCCAAAGAAAGGTGACACAATTGTTGTTATTGTTGTTGTTAAGTGCAATAGAATCAGCTCCAACTCACAGTGACCCCTTATAGGGTTTCCCAGGAGTGGGCGATGAATTCGAACAGCCAACCCTGCAGTTCAAACTGACTTTGTATCTGGTGCATTTTCCCACAGCATCACACTAGAATGTTGAAATCCTTAAACAATATCATTGATATCACATGCAATCAAAATTTTACTCAAGAAATTAAAAAATGATTACAGCCATACATTGACCTAAAGCTGCCAGAAATTCAAGCCAGATTAGGAAGAGGATTTAGAACTAGGGATGTCATTGCTGATGCCAGCTTGATCTTGACTGAAAGCAGAGACTATCAGAATGAAGATTACTTGAGTTGTATTGATTTTGAAAAGACATTTGTATGTGTAGATCATAACAAACTATGGGTCATATTGCCACAAATGTGTATTCTGGAACATTTAATTGTGCTCATGAGGAACCTGTACATAGACCAAGAGGCCGTCAAGAACACAACAAAAGGATAATGAATGGTTTAAAATCAGGGAAAGTGTGTACCATAATTATATTCTTTCATTGTATTTACTCAATCTATATGCTAAGCAAATAATCTGATACAGAAAAAGAAAGTGGCGTCAAGATTTGAGGAAGACTAATAACCTACAATGTACAGATGACACAACCTGCTTGCTGGTAGTCAAAAGGACTTAAAATTCTCATAGATGAAGATCAAAGTCTATAGGCTTCAGGGAGGATTGCAGTTCAATGTAATAAAAAAAAAATAAAAAAAAAAAACTAGAGGTTTCACAACTAGACTAACAAATAACATGATAAATAGATAAAAGATGGAAATTGTCAAAGACTCAATTTTGTTTGGATTCATAATCAATACTAATGGAAGTAACAGTTAAGAAATCAAATGATGTACTACATTTGGCAAATTTGCTGCAAAAGACCTCTTTAAAGTGTTAAAGAGCAAAGATCTCACTTTAAGGACGAAAGTACACTTGACCCAACCCATGTCATTTCAATCACCTCACATGTATGTGAAAGTTGAACAATGAGTAAGATAGATGGTAGAAAAAATGATGTATTTGGACTATGGTTTTAGAGCAGAATATTAAAAGAACCATGGACTGCCAGAAGAATAAAGAAAACTGTCTTGGTAGAAGTAAAGCCAAAATGCTCATTAGAAGCATGGATGATGATACTTTGTCTCTCATGCTTTAGGCATGCTGCCAGGAGAGACCAGTCCATGGAAACGGACATCATGCTTAGAAAAATGGAGGGCTTACATTAGACAAGTTGTCAGGAGGGACCAATCGCTGGAGAAAGACATCATGCTTGTAAGAGTTTATGATCAATGGAAAAGAAGAAGACCCCTCAGGAGCGATATAGAAACAGTATCAGCAGCAATGGCCTCAAATAACAAAAACTGTGAGTACAACTCAGGATTGTGCAATTTTTATCTCTGTTGTGCACAGGGTCTCTATGAATCAGAACTGACTTTTGGCCACCTGAAAAAACTAATAACAGATAAAATTAGGGTAAATTATGACTAAAGTAATACATTAATATAGAACAAAAGAATGAATACCAGATAAACGACTGGCTGACATATTAGGCACTTCACCAAGTTCTTCAGGTCCTAAGTTATGTCATCCAAAATAATAATTAATGTCTACAGGGAGTAGTAGAGTAATAGTGTATCATTATAAGATAAGCACTGTACTGCTACCTGCAAAGTTGGCTGTTGAAACTCACCAATTGCTCCTTGGAAACCCTAAACAGGGTCATTATGAATCTAAACTGATTTGACGGCACTTAACAACCAGGAAGTTGTAATATCACTCTTCTGTCAGTTTGTTGTACTATGGTAGCTTGTGTGTTGCTGTGATGCTATGCCACCAATATTTTAAATACTAGCAAGATCATCCATGATAGACAGGTTTCAGAGAAGCTTCCGGACTAAAACAGACTAGGAAGAATAGGTGGATCACTTATGAATGATTAGCTAATGGATCACTTATGAATACCTGTGAAATTTTGTCAGATATAATGTTGGACAATGAACCCTTCAGGTTGGAAGTCACTGAAAATATGACTGTAGAAGAGCTGCATCTTCAAAGTAGAGTTGTCATTAGTGGTGTGAATGGAGCAAAGCTTTCAAGACTGTTATTTGCTGGTGTGGCACAACTCAAAATGGAAAGAAACAGCTGCAAACATACATTAATCATCAGAATGAGGGATGTACAAGGCATGAATTTTGGTAAATTGGAAGTCCTCAAAAATTAAATCAAATGCATAAAGATCAACATTCTAGGCATTAGTGAGCTAAAGAGGACTACACTGTCCTGTAGGATAAGCATTGGACTGCAGACTACAAGGTTGGTGGTTCAAGTTAGCTGCTCCATGCAAGAAAGGTGAGGCTTTCTGCCCCCCAAAAGATTTATAGCCTCTATGAGTTGGATCCTATTTGACAGCATTTAACAATAATAAATAGACTGAAATGAACAGTTATTGGCCATTTTGAATCTAAAATATATATAGTTTACTAGGCCAGAAACATCAGATTGAAGAAGACTTGTGTTACAATAATTGCCAACAATAACATTTCAGATCTTTCTTGCTGCCTGTGGTAAGATAATATTCATATACCTATAAGGATGATGAGTTGGGCAGCTAACAACAAGGCCAGCAGTTTGAATCTGCCAGTCACTTCTTGGGAGAAAGGAGAGGCTTTCTGCTCTTGTAAAACTATGAATCAGAACTGAGTTGATAACCAGTTAATACCACTGCTAATCAAACATATGCACCAACCACTAAAGCCAGTGATGATGTATTTGAAGAATGAAACCAAAGTCTTCAGTCTAAAACTGATCATACATGTACTCAGGATGCATTGGTTATTACTGGTGATTGGAATATGAAATTTGAAAACAAAGAGGAAGAATTTGTAGTCAGAAAATATAAGCTTGGTGATAGAAATGCTGCTAAAGACTAGATTAAATTTTGTAACACCAACAACAATACCTTTGTTCAAAAACATGAAAGGTTATTATATACATTGTTATTGGTTCCAAGTTCAGTCTAGTCAATTCTGACTCATGGTGACCTTGTATAGGGTTTCTGAAGAGTGGATTGTGGGTTTGAACCTCTAACCTTGTGGTTCAAATTGACCCTGTGGTCCAGTGTGTATCCTACTGTGTCACAACAGAACTCCAGACTTATCCACATGGGCATCACCAAAACAATCAAAATAAGGCTGGATGCTGACAGTAGAACAGACTATCAATTGATAGTATGAAAATTCAGGATGATGTTAAAGAAAATTAATAAAAGTCCATGAGAGTCAAAATATTACTTTAAATATATCCCAACTGATTTTAGAAACCATCTAAAAAACATATCTGATGCATTAGACACTAAGTACTGAAAGCCAGAAGAGTAGTGAGATAATATCAAAAACACCATACAGGAAGGAAAAAAAAGACAAGAAAGAAGATCAAAATGTATGTCAAAAGAGATTCTGAAATTTATTCTTGCACTTAGAGATGCTAAAGCAAATGCAATAAATGAAAAGTAAAATATCTGAATTGAAAATTTCAAAGAGAAATGGCAAGAGTTAAGAATAAGAATATGCTCAGCATTTATCAAATTTATAGAACAGAAGAGAACATTCAAGCTTCATGTTGTTGCTGTTATGTGCCGTCAAGTCGATTCCGACCCATAGAAACACTGTATAGGGTTTCCAATGAGCAGCTGTTGAGCTTGGACCACCAAACTTGCAGTTCAAATGACTTTGCAGTCTGACGCATTAGCCCACAGTGCTAATATATAATGCCCATAAAATAATGAAATAGTCCATGAATTGATGGACAAAATGGACTCTTGGTGTGGTGCTGTAGGATCAGCACTGGACTGCAACCCTCCAGCAATTCCTCATAAAATCTATACAGGGTCGCTGTGAATCAGAACTAATTTGCTGCCACATAACAGCAACAACAACAATGGGCAAAATATTGAATAATGTAGGAAGTATAAAAAGAAAATGGCAGGAATACTCAAAATCACTGTACCAAACAGAATTGATCATTCATCAATGCTTAGCCATTTCATGAGGTAGTCTATGGTCAACAACCAATGATACTGCAAGAAATTGAAGCCGCACTAAAGGCATTGGCAAAAAACAAGACTCCAGGAATTAATGGAATAAAAATTGAAATATTTCAACAAACGGATGCAGAACTAGAGGCACTCACTTGTATATGCTCAGAACCTTGGAAGACAGCTATTACATGGCTATTTGATTGGAAGATATTCACATCTGTGCCCATTCCAAATAGCTGTATCCCGATGGAATGTGGATATCATCAAATATCTTGTTGTTGTTGAGTCGATTCAGACTCAATAATGACTCTGTATAGGGTTTCCAAGAAGCAGCTGGTGAGCTTGAACTGCTGAACTTGCAGTTCAAACGAATTTGCAGTCTGACGCATTAGCCCACAGTGCCGCATCTTAGGCAAGCAATATTTTAGCAAAGAAAATTCAAAAAGAGTTGCATGAGTGCGTGGTGTTGACAATATTGAAAGCAACATGAATTTTCAGAAGAAAAAAACAAATCTGTCTTGCAAGAAGTTCAGCCAAGAAGTTTAGAAGTGAAGATGGCTGTATTTCATGTCTCATTTTTTTTTTTGGTCATGTTTTCAGGAGGAACCATTCCTTAAAAAAAGACAGCATGCTTGGCAAAATGGAGGGTCAGCAAAAAAAAGAGGAAGACCCCAAAGAAATGGTTTAATACATTAGCAGCAATTCTGGGCTCAAACATAACAATTGTGAAGATGGCATAGGACCAGGCATGTTTCATTCTGTTGTGCATAGTATCACTATGAGTCAGAACTGACCAGATAGTATCTAACAACTGCAACAGGAATTGTAAGGAATAAAACCATGGTAGTTTTTAAACTTTTTATCATGAATTTAGTGAAGCTTTACAGACAAGACCAGCAGCTTTATATTCAACACATCATACAATTTGTTTCATGTCCATGTTTACAATATCTTCCACACAACAACAGATTCAGCTCTAATCCCATTGTACACAGGGTCACCTTGTTTTAGGGCCCAACTTCATGGCAGCTGCCAACATAAGTTTATGACAATGTGTGATATGTGTAATTGAACACTAAGCTCATTAAAATATCAAATACAAGGGACTCATTAGAGAAGAAATTCCGATCATTTAAATTGGCTTTGTTTTGCTTTTTAACTTCATTTCCTTCTGTTCTTAATATTGCATAACTGTTATGCCAACAGAAATAATAAAATAGATGAACAACTAGAAGTTACAGAGCAAATTATTTGACTTCAAAACTAAACAAGGTCATCATTACATATGAGAAACATTCCATCTAGGAGTGTTTTCTAAGGCAGCATCATGATTTTCATAAAATCAAACCCTTTTGTTTCAAAAGAAGTAATCTCAATACAAGGATCAGAATCCTCTATTTCAAAGTGCAGTGATTTCCCCTGTTCATAATTCAGGTTTGAGTTATCTTTAATTTGTATCTCTTGCTCCTTCAATTCCAAAGATTTATCTGGCGCTTTAGCTACAACTTTTTCATCTTCAACGTCACATAGAAAGCTAAAAATCATGTTGGGTCTACTGAAGAATTCAGCATCATTGATTTGCAGTCACTCCACATCACCTATTATTTCTTCTCCTTCCTTCTTTATTTTGAGAGTCCTTGTCATACTGAGCTTCTACATTGTATATATTTGCATTTTAATAATAAAACTGTTTTATTGTTGCCTTCTTCAACTATATCATCATATTCCTTAGCAAAGACATAGTTGTCCACTTGCATAATAGGTCTCTCAGTTTCAATACCCAAAATATCACGTTTATTTTCACATTTTGAGAGAATGTTAAATCAATAATTCCTAACAATTCCACCAGAACCAACTGCTCTTCCTCTTCTACCTCTCTCTACTCTCTGATGCTTGATTGCTGCTATTGTCCCACTGCTTCAGTGCCTCCCACTCTAATCCTACCCTCCCATCACCTTCTTCTTGAGTCTATTCTTTTATTTTAAAAGAAGTTAACTTTCTCATTTAGGAACAAAAATTATTGAAAACATATTCATGGCTGACATTTAAGTTACTTAAAATATTTTCTGTTTTTATTTTTTATATTTTGCATTACAGTGAATCACTTCATATGACTCTTCTAGCCATAGTCTTTGGAAACTCCCACAAAACTCCCACTAAACAATTCTTTTTCCTGATAGGTCTGGGTTAGAGAAGGTGGGAGAAGATGCTGATGAGATTACATCACTCAGGTTGAGTGATTATTCACTGGGTAATTGTAAAAACTTAGAAATCGAATGTGGATATAAAATTAGCCATCTCAAAAGTCTGTGGGGATCTCACTATTATCACATAAGAAGAGCCAGGAGTGGAGTTCATCCTTTGGATCAAAGATTCCTGTGCACCAAACTTCCTTGATCCAGGATACTGAGATATGACATCAGAAAGAGGCTGTAGAACCAAGAGCCAGAGCACAAGATAGAGTGGTGGACTTCCTGGCTGATGGAACAAATTAAACTGAGTGTCTGGACACAGAATCATTTGTATAATGGGGTACCTCCATGAATTTAATTGAGAAGCTGGATTTGCAGTTCCATAGAGCTAGAAACAGTGCCTTTAGACTGAGGCTTATAGTGGAGTGGTGTATCAATTAGAACATTATCAACAACATCAAAGAAACTTTGTAACATTGCTGGAGAAGGGCAGAGGCCAAGGGAAGGGACTGAAGGACAGAGAGAGGCCTACTTGTGTGCATGGCTGAGAAAAAAGAGTCTTTCTTGACTGAAAGAAATTCAAATTCTGAATTGTAATCCATTGAATTTTCTAATAAACGCCATAACTATGTTTGTGATGTCTGAGTTCTATGTGGACATTGCATATTCCTTCTTCCCCAGATGTCATGACAAAGATTCATGATAAACTGGTAGAGCCAACCATACCAAGTGAGGCTTCATAGCAGATGAACGATATCCACCTAGAAGAGTTGCCCAAACCTTTAATGAGAAATGCATGAGAGAGAAAAAACAAACAAATAAAACCAAACAATTATGATATCAAGTCACTTAGAGTTAGTAGTTGTAATTAATGTTGATTAATCCTGAGAGAAACTTCAAAGCTTTAACAGAAAGTATTTATAATTCAAACCCAAAACCAATCTCTCATTTGATTCAGAGTGAAAACTTATTCTATATAAGAAGCCTAATCTGAAAAAATATGCAAATGAATACCTTTGTGATTTTTTTTTTGAATCACAGAATAGTAATGTTACAAAAAGAGAAAGACCAAAATTAAGGAAGCTAAGGTTCTAGTCTTCATTTTCCATTAATAGTTCACATATCTTTGGGTAGATATTTTTAGTTCCACTAGTTATCTCTAAAATGAGTTTATTAGGTACTTAAGGTCTCTATCAGCATTGACAGTCCATGACTATATAACCAATGGAGTCCTAGTGTGCTGCTATGGGATAATGTGCTGGACTTCAAGGTCGTTTGTAACCACAAGGTCAATGGTTCAAGCTCACCAGCTGTTTTTCGGGAACAGGGTCACTAGTAGTCAGAACCAACTAGATGGTTATATATATAATTGTTGTTGTTGTTATGTGCCGTGGAGTCGGATCCGACTCATAGCGACCCTGTACAGGGTTTCCAAGGCTGTAAATCTTGATGGGAGCAGAAACCTCATCTTTCTCCCATGGAACAGCTGGTAGTTTCGAACTGCTGACTTTGCGGTTCGAAGCTCGATTCTAAACCACTACACTACCAGAGTTTACGGGAGCAGAAAGCCTCATCTTTTTCCCGCGGAGCAGCTGGTAGTATCCAACTGCTGACCTTATGGTTCACAGCCCGATTTATAACCACTACGTTACCAGAGCTTATATACATATATATACACACACATACATACATCTATATTATATATATACACATATACATATATACACATATATCTTAGCCAGGATGGCTAAGCTTTGTCTGTCATACTTTGGACATATTGTCCAGAGGAAACAATAGTTGGAGAAGGATGTCATGCTGGGTAAGGTGGAGGGTCAGAGAAAAAGAGGAAGACCTCTAACGAGATGAATCAGCCAGGTGGCATCATTGATGGACTCAAGTGTGGCAGAGGTAGTGAGGTTGGCCCAGGATCGGACATTGTTTCGTTCTGCTGTGCATGGGGTCGCTATGAGCCGGTTCTGACTCGATGGCATCTGACAACAACAACAACATGCACATACATATATATATCTATACATATATATCTATATAGCTATATCTATGTATCTATATCTACATATCTATCTATCTATCTATATCTATATCTATATCTATCTGTCTATCTATCTATCTATCTATCTATATATATATATATAAATGGCTTGCCATTTCAGAGTCTCAGGTCTCCAGTGGAAGAGAGAATATATATATATTCCATATATATACATGGAAGGAACTCCGGTAGCGTAGTGGTTACAAATCGGGTTGCAAACCTCCAGGTCAGCAGTTGGAAACTACCAGCTATTCTGTGGGAGAAAGATGAGGCATTCTGCTCCCGTAAAGATTTACAGACTTGGAAACCCTGTACAAGGTCGCTATGAGTTGGAACTGACTCCACAGCACACAGCAGCAGCATATATATAAAGAGCTCTGGTAGAGTAGTGGTTACGAATCAGGCTGCGAACCTCAAGGTCAGCAGTTCGAAACTACTAGCTGTTTTGCGGGAGAAAGATGAGGCTTTCTGTTCCTTTAAAGATTTACAGCCTCGGAAACCCTGTACAGAACCAACTCAACAGCACATAACAACAACAACAACTATATATATATATAAATGGCTTGCCATTTCAGAGTCCCAGGTCTCCAGTGGAAGAGAGAAAAAGAGTTCAATCAATATGTCCTTATATTATTAGCTGATACACACCCCAATGAAGCATCCCTGTAATTGATTGGCTTTTTATATATATTGTCAGGAGGGAGCAGCCGCTGGAAAAGGATACCATGTTTGCTAAGGTGGAGGGTCAGAGAAGAAGAGGAAGACCCTCAACCAGATGGATTGGTCAAGTGGCAGCATCTATGGATTCAAGCGTGACAATAGTAGTGAGGTTGGCCCAGCAGTGGGCAGCGTTTCATTTTGTTATGCGTAAGATTGCTATGAGTCGATGCCGACTTGATGGCACCTAAAAACAACAACAATACTGGTGTGGTGCTGTGGGATAATGAGCTGTACTGCAAAGTTGGTTTGAACCACAAGGTTGCTAGCTCAATCTCAACAGCCACTCCTTAAAAATGCTAGACAGGGTTGCTATAGATCAGAGCCAACTTGATGACACATAACAAAAACATCAAAAAAATTATCCATCTATCTGTATTTCATTGGTTTGGATTCTCTAGTAAATCCAGTATAAGACATTGTGATTTGTTGTAGCGAATTGCAGAACCATGATAAATGAGGGATAGCATTGAAGAGAGTGGAGGAGGGGTGACTGATACCAAAGATGATGCACTGGTAGAGCATTTTGGAAAAGTTGGATATTTGGGACATATTTAACCTCTACTTCATAAAGATTAGACTTGTGCTGATCCTTGTAAAATAAATTATTCTGGCTGCCAGTCAAGGAAAGTATCTGATGCTCTCCACAGTTTATATTCTGACATAATTATCATATATTTGTGCATATAACTCACATACAGATAAAACACAGTACACATGTATGTATCATGCATAACACCCATAAGAAACTAACTTGCAAGTCGGTTGCACAGTTTTTAAAAAGTTGTTTGTTTGTGTGTGAAAATATGTTATAAGTTCTAGAGCAGACAGAAGTCATACGAACTGTCAACGCTCAGTCTCAGTGAACTGATTGACAAGTTTTCACAAAACTGCTTTAATAACAGATTACCAAGATTAATCTAACCAATAAGTGCTGTTTAGTTTTAAAAAACAGTGTCTTTTGTATTTTCTTGATTTAAAAAGGTTATTTATGACTAATCCTGACAGGCGCAATTTCAATGGAATAAGGCAAGTACATTAAATCACACAGGTTTTCAGTGCACTAATATGGTGAAAGGGATACGCCTAAACAATGCATTGATTAAGTAAATATTGACCATAAGTGATATTCAAAGATTTGGAAGTGTTAAGAAAGATTGCAGTTAATCATTTACATGACTGATTGTCTTTGTAGACTTTACCATCATTTGAAGGGGAATTGTTAGGATATTTAATAAAGTCATGTGTGAAGTCATCAGCTTTATGAGAAATTAGTTGTACTTCTCTGTTAACATTTTTCTAGAAGCATTTGATATTATTTTCTGTATATAGCATTATAATGTATTTCAAAATGTTAATACAAAAGTATTCTTTAATCTCACCTTCTGAAGCTTCACTTAAAGATATCAGTTATAATTGCATTTTTTTAATTTCTTCTTTCTAGCCAAGCTGATAACATATTTAATTTTTAAATTTGAAATTCTGTAAATCTTCATGAAAATTAGCAGAAATATTGCTACTATAAGTATTGTGTAAATTGATTAATTCGTATCTGAATTTATTTATCTGTGGTTTGGTGGTCATTTCTCAATGAGACTTAAATTTACTACAAGCAGATAAATAACTTTTGTTGTTATTGTTGCTAAGTGCTATTGAGTCCATTCCAATTTTAAACAACCTTGTATAGGGTTTCCAAGGAACAGCTGATGAGTTTCAACTGCCAACTTTGCTGTTCAAACCAAGCTTGTGGTTGAGTATTTATCCTACAGCATTACACCAAGACATCAAATAAAATATTAAGATTTGGGAGAAAGCAGATGTTGGTTAAGTTGACCCAGTAGCTTTGTATGTTATACAAATCTAGAGTAGTATAATACATGTATCAGATACCAACTGCCATTGAGTCAATTCTGGTTCATAGTGACCTTTGGCATAGAATAGAACTACTCCTTTAGGTTTCTGAAACTGAATCACTATGGGAACTTCATCTTTCTCCATGGGAGCAGTTGGTGGTTTGACCTGAAGACATTGTGGCTAGCAATCCAATGCTTAATTCACTGTACCATGAGGGTTCCTTATATAAAAATAGTGGTTAAAGTTTTATTATTCTCTCAAGTATAGATGAATATGAATGATATTTACTTTACAGTTAACACATGAGTATAATTTTTCATACATGTTTCTTGTTTTTACTAGTATATGTGAAAATTATCCCACAAATTTAGTCAAAGGGTATTGCCTCATACCACTTAGGTCTTGTTTCCCACAGTTTGTTAATAGAGATGAGATACTTGGTCCCTTTACCTCAAAGAGCATTTCCTGTTACGCCTGACACTGAAGGATGCATAGAGAAGGATATCAGGTCTCAAGACAGAGATGCATAAAGTACCTTCAAAGTCTGTTCAAAGAAGATTGTTAGAAGGTGGAAAAAGATACAACAGCAGAAGATTTGTAAAACTTAGTTAGGAAATATTCAGCTTTATAGAGAGGAGAATTACTTATAATGATCTGGCCTATCCTTCAACTCTCTTTTCCATAGCACTTAAAAGAATAAAAACAAAGAGATCAAAATAAATAAATAAAAATCCATCACCATCAAGTTGATTTTGAACAATAGTAAATTTACCTGAAAAAAATTTAGAATATAATTTCATGAGAGATTGGTTCTTACAGATCTTAGGGACCCAGAATACTTATGTTGTTTTGCTGTTACTCCTAATGTTCACCTCATTGCTTCAATGACATGGGGATAAATATAGATTCCAAATGATTCTTAGCACAGCAGAAACATAAAAAGAGTTAATAGTTATTTGAAGTATGCAAGCAAATATTAGCATCAAATGTTTTTTGACACTAGCAAATATCTAAGTTAAAAATTAACAAGCTAGACTTAAGATATTACTAAGAATATTAAAACACCTGTCATATTTTGCACACTAAAAGAGAAAGAAATAGTCCTTGTTGTTAATTCTGTAGCCATAGTTCTAAGGTAATGATTATTTCCTAAATTTGCATTTTCTTACAAGAACTTGACGAATACATCATTATCAGGTAAAGGTATTCTCATTAAAAGTCGATGAGTGAATATTTAATTATGCATGCCTTATTTTTAGCTATTATCTTTTATAGTCCTAATTTACAATTGCCACCATAATTCTTGATACCAATGCTAAAAATACAAGTAAAGTAGTCAGACACTGATTTTTGAATTCTTCTTTCATTTTTTAGATTATATTTTGCATTACTACTCTATATTATCTAAACTAAGATATAAAGACTTTTGACTGGTGAAGGATTTATTTCCCATTGCTCATCTGTCTGTTTATGCTACAGTGATGGCTTGTTTGTTGCTGTAATGCTGGAAGCTATGCCACTTGGATTTTAAATACCAGGAAAGTCATTCCTGTTGGGTAGATTTTTAGTGATCCTTGTAGGCCAAGACAGATGTATTTCTGGAAAAAAAATGCCAGTGAAAAACTTATGAATAAGAATAGAATATTGCCTGATATAGTGCTAGAAAGAAAGAAATTATCTCCTCAGCTTGGAAGGCACTCAAAATCCCACTGAAGAAGAACTTCTCACAGTGGAGCCAACCTTAATGGTGTAGTTGTAGTAAAATTTTAGGATATTATGCTGATATGGCATGACTCAAAATGTGAAGATACAGCTGCAAACATCCATTAATAATCAGAATGTGGAATGTAGGCAGTATGAATAAAGGAAAATTGGATATTGTCAAAAATGAAATGGATTACAGAATGACAGGCATTAGTGAGCTAAAATGGACTGGTACAGGTTATTTTGAAATAGACAATCAGGGTTTACTATACTGGTCATAAAAATTTAAAAGAAATGCTGTGACATTTATCATCAAAAAGAACATTTAAATATCTATTCTGGAATTCAATACTGCCTGTAACAAGATAATGCCCATAAACCTGCATAGAAGAACGGTTAATATGACTATTATACAAATTTGTGCACCAAGCACTAATGTCAAAGAAGAAATTGAAAGGTTTAATCAACTTCTTTAGTCTGAAATTAATAAAAATGTAATCAAGTTGCATTGATTGAAATACAAAAGGAAAAAGGATTCATAGTTGAAAAATACAGACTTGAGCATAGACAGGGTGCTGAGGATACATGATATGTTTTTCCAGACCAATGATTGCCCTTAGCAAATATTTTTTCAACAGCTTAAATGGTAACTATGCATATTGACTTTTCTGAGTGGACTATGCAGAAATCAAACAAATGATACATTGTAAAGGAGCAATAGAGAAGTTAATTATCATCATTAAAAAAACAGTCAGTAGCTGACTGGGGGAAAAGACCACCATTATCTTAAATATAGATTCAAGTTGAAGCTGAAGAAAATTAAAACCAGTCCCTGATATCCACAATATTACTCTGAGTTTTAACAGTGTGGATATCTCAAGAATAGATTTGATACATTGAACACTAATGACAGAAGACCAAATGTGTTATAAAGAAAGCCAAAGATCTTAAGCATAGTGTAGCTTAATTGGATGAAATCAATGATAAAGTAAAAGAAGTGAGTAGAAGATTTCAAAGAGCAGTTCAAGAAGTCAAAGTAACGTATTATAAGAAAATGTTCAATGACTTGGAGTTAAAAAACCATAAGTGAAGATTATGTCCAGAATTTCTCAAGCTAAAAGGACTCAAGACAAAAATCAAATCTTGAGTTGAAATATTGTTAGGATTCAATAGAAAAAATATTGAACAACACAGGAAGCATTTAAAGAAGATGGTACAGGAGACTTCCTGTTGGCAGTGGCAGAGCAGAGTCAGGTAAGGCAGGTTCCGTGGGGGTTGCTGAAGCTGAAAACCCAAGGACTCGGCTCTCATGAAACTACACCAGAGCTCTGGATCTATTATAAGAGTCTGGGCATCAGTTTCCCACAACTGCAAGTGGAAAATTTACATATAAAGGAAAACATTGCCTTTAGAAATCAGCACAGGATTCCATCTGCGGCCATCCTGCCCGGTGTAAGTAAGAGGGAGGGACTACAGACAGATTAGCAAAGGGAACATTCACTAAAAGCAGGGAAGCGACCATTTGCTAAAGGAGGTGTGGAGGCATTTTACAAGCTTTTTTCCTCCTCTTTCCTGTCTTGCCCTCTTTGTCTAGGCAGGACACCTTCAGGCGGGTGGATGCACACCTCCCAGAAAAGTTCAGCACTGAGATCACAGCTTTCCCATGGCATAGAGAGAAAGGGTCCAGCCCTAAAGTTAACTTGTGTGGGGCAATTAACCCCTGCCTACCCAGAAAAAAAAAAAAAAAAGAAGAAGCAGGTTTGGTCTGAAAGACAAAACATATGAACAATCTGTAAAACCCAACATAAAAAGACTCAACTATTTCAAGAATTATACTGTGCACACACAGATACTTAACTGAACTTCAGAGACAAAAATAGTAAACAATCTTTCTTCTACTAACTTCTCAATAGTAATATTGAGCACCTCTACAGTGGAGACTAGGGAAGGGGTCTGAGTGATTGGATACCTCAACCCAATAATGGAGGCTTCTAGGGTACACACACTATTTTATTTTTGTTTCTAAGTGGAGGTTCTTGTCTCTGTTTTTATATTGCTTCTACTTTGGAACTTTTGACCACATATTTTTCCTGGAGGTGAGAGCTTTTTCTCCTTTTGTTACCCAAGAAGAGCAATTGTGACCATATAGCCAAGGTACAAGCATACCCCATAATATTCCACCATTGAGACAAGAGCCAAAAATAGCTGCTAAGCATAACATGAGAAAAGAGAAGCTTATCTCTTGATCATATCCACCAGGAGACAACCAGTAAGCTTAATAACACAACAACAACCATCCACTTAAGCATTAAAAAAAACACATAACTATTGGAAATTATGAACAACAAAAGGTTTCAATACATGTCCAAAAACAGAAGAGAGTAGATGAGAAAAAGGAGCTGGACACAAAGGCTTTCAAGAAGAGGAAAAACAGGTTTTGGATATGCCTGAGAAAGAATTCAGAAGAATGATATTGAAACAAATCCAAATGCTCTGAAAAAAGGTGAAGGAAAACAAGGAAGAAGTCAGGAAAGAACTACAATAGCAATCAAATAAGATTGATACAGCATTAGAAACAATTCAAAACCTACAAAAAGAGGTGCAGGTGGTTAATAATAAAATATCAGAAATGGACATTACACTGAAAGCAAAATGAGCAGAATAGAAGAGATGGAAGCCAGACCTAGTGAGCTAGAAAACAAATCTCTCAATACTGCTAAGGTGGAGGAGCAAGCTGAAAAAAGGATGAAAAAGTCTGAAGAGAGTCTAAGATTCATGCTGGATAATATGAAGAGGAACACCTTAATAATTATTGGCATTCCAGAACAGGAAGAATCAGTGAAGTCCACAGAGTATATAGTGGAAGAGCTTCTGGAAGAAAATTTCACTAACATCTTGAGACATGAGAAGATAAACATTCAAGATGCCGAATGTACCCCAGGAAGGATAGATCCCAAAAGAAAGTCACCAAGACATATACTAATCAAGCTCTCCAAAATCAAAGACAAGGAGAAAATACTAAAAGTGGCCAGGGAGAAGAGAAGTGTCACTTATAAAGACAAACGCTTCAGATTAAGCACTGACTATTCAGAATAAACCATACAGGTAAGAAGGCAATGGGGAGAATACAAACCCGACAAGAAAAAAACTGCCAACCAAGAATCGTGTATCCAGCAAAACTCTCAATCAAATACAGTGGTGCAATCAAAACATTCCATGATAAACAGAATCTGAGAGATTTTATCAAAACCAATCCAGCACTTCAAAATATCCTAAAGGGAGTTCTTTGGACTGAAAACCAACAAGAACAGACAACAACCAGAGACAGACAGGCATGGCAACACCACCTGTAACTCAGTCGACAGATAAACAGAGTTTAGAACAAAACAAGACTATAACAACGAATTCAAAGGAGCTGGGAGGCCACACGAAGATCAAAATTATATCAGTGTCAAAGAAGGGATAAACTATAGCAACATAGATCCAAGTGGTGAGGATGTCAGGTAGATTATAGGATACAATAGATTCTCTTAAATGGAGAGAAAACTTAGTAGGCTATAAGGTAACCCCAAAGAAAGTTAATACTTCACAACTTACCATGAAAATGAACTTCCAAGCAGAACAAGCAAACATGAAAACTAAGAAGAAACTGAGAAGAAATAGCACAAAAAACACAAACCCAGCACAACACGGTACACAGAACAAAGGAATGAACAGCACTACCAAAAAACAAAACAAAACAAAACAAAATGGCAGCAATTAATTCATACCTATCAATAATTACATTAAATGTCAATGGATTGAATGCTCCCATGAAGACACAGAGAGTGACAGAATGGATAAGAAAACAAGACTCTTCAATATGCTGTCTGCAAGAGACACATGGAAACTGAACAACACCCTGCTGTAAAACGAATGGGTAAAAGAAGAAATAAAACATGAATTCACAAAGTTCTTAAAAACAAATGAGAATGAAAACACAGCATACCAAAATCTTTGGGACATGGCGAAAGCAGTGTTCAGAGGACAATTTATTGTGATAAATGTTCATATCCAAAAAGAGGAAAGAACCAAAATTAGCACATTAACATAGCATCTACAACAATTAGAAATAGACCAACAGACAGAATGAACACCCACTAAAAGAAAAGAAATAATAAACATAAGAGCAGAAATAAATGAGTTGGAAAACTGAAAAAAATATAGAAAGAATCAACAGGACAAGAAGCTGGTTCATTGAAAGGATTAATAACATTGACAAACCATTAGCAAAACTAACAAAATAAAAGAGGGAGAGGACACATGGGTAATGTCACAATGGAACCAAATGAAATCAAAAGGATAATAACAGATGACTATGAAGAGTTGTACTCCAACAAATTAGAAAACTTAGAAGTGATGGATGTATTTCTAGAAAAAAACACAACCTATCTAAACTTACTCACAGTGAAGTAGAAAGATTGACTAGACCCATACCAAAAGAAAAAATTGATCAGGTCATCAAAAAATGATCAACCAAAAGAAGCCCAGGACAAGACAGCTTCACAGGTGAATTCTACCAAGTATTCAGGGAAGAACTGTCACCAATTCTACTCAAATTATTCCAGCTTATAGAAGAGGATGGAAAATTCCCTAATACTGCTTATGAAGCAAACATAACCCTCATACCAAAACCAGTGAAGGACACCCCTAAGAAAGAAAACTCTAGACCAATATTCCTCATGAACATACATCAAATATTCTCAACAAAATCTTAGCCAACAGAATCCAACAACATAATAAAAAAATAATAATACATCATGACCAAGTGGGTTTCATAAAAGGGATGCAGGGATGGTTCAACGTTAGAAAAACAATCAATATAATCCACCACATAAATAAGAAAAAGGAAAAGAACCACACTATCACATCGATTGAGGCAGAAAAGGCTTTTGACAAAATCCAACATCCATTCCTGATAAAAACACTCAACAAAGTAGGAATTGAAGGGAAATTCCTCAACATATCAAGAGCAAATATACAAAACCAAAACCCTGCATCACTATCATTGGACAGAAACTGAAAGCCTTACCCCTGCAAACAGGAACCAGAGAAGGATGCCCTTTATCACCACTCCTATTCAATATTTGTCCTCTCCCTCTTTTATTTTGTTAGTTTTAATTATTTAATTTGGAAGTTTTAGCTAGAGCTACGTGGAATGATAGAGAAATTGATGGAATCCAAATTGATAAAGAGGACTTAAAACTCTCTCTATTCACAGATGATATGATCCTATACATAGAAAACACCAAAGATTTAATAAAAAAAACTACTAGACCTCATTGGAAGATTCAACAAAGTGGCAGGGTATAAGATCAACATACAAAATTCAGTTGAATTCCTATATAGTAACAACGACAGTGCTGAAAAGGACATTAGGAAAGCAAGACCATTTACAATAGCCGTCCACAGGATGAAATATTTAGGGAAAACATAACCAGAGAAACAAAGGATTTATACAAAGAAAATTACAAAACACTACTATAAGAAAGCAAAAGAGACTCACAGAAGTGGAAGAACATACCATGTTCCTGGATAGGAAGACTCATCATAGTGAAAATGTCAGTACTACCCAAAGTAATTTACACATATAATGCAATCCCAATCCAGATTCCAACAACATTCTTCAAAAGAGATGGAAAAGACAATTACTACTTTAAATGGAAAGGAAAGAGAGGTAGGATAAGCAAAGCACTGCTTAAGAAGAAGAACAAGATTGGAGGCCTCTCTTTCTCTGACTTCAAAATTTACTACATGGCAACAGTGATCAAAAACCTGATACTGGTACAATGAAAGATACATTTATCAATGGAACAGAATTAGGAATCCAGAAATCAACTCATCCATATACAGCCAGCTGATTTTCGACAAAGTGCCTAGGCATATTGCATGGGGAGGAGATAGTGTCTTTAATAGATGGTGCTAGCAGAACTGGAAAATGTTAAGCAAAAAAATTGAAAGAAGACCTTTACCTCACACACTATACAAAAACAAACTCACCATGGATTAAAAACTTAAATATGAATCCCAAAATTATGAAAGTCATCAATGAAAAAATAGGGACAAATGTGAAGGCTCTAATTCAGGGCATATACAGACTGCCAAATGTTTTGAAAAGTACACAAACAGAAGACAAAATAGATTATTTGGACATACTAAAAATTAAAAACTTATGTGAATCAAAAGACTTCATCAAAAGAGTGAAAACAGAAAGAGAAAAAAATCTTTTACAATGACACATCAGATAAGGGACTCAGTTCTAAAATATATAGGAAACTACAACACATCTCCAAGAAAAAGAGAAATAACCCAATTAAAAAATGGGCACAGGACATGAACAGACACTTCACCAAGCAGGAGAGCTGGGCAGCCAAAAAACATATGAAAAAACGTTCACAATCACTAACCAACAGAGCGATGCAAATCAAAACAACAATGAGCTATCATCTCACACCAGCAATAACAGCAAGATCAAAAAGTAGAGGACAATAAATGCTGGTGAGGATGCGGAAAGACTGAGAAACTCCATTATTGGTGGGACTGCAAAATGGTCCAATGAATCTGCAAAGCAATATGGCGCTTTCTCAGAAGGTTGGAAATAGAAA
>NW_006408663.1:8358053-8359636 GCF_000296735.1 Chrysochloris asiatica | reverse complement strand
AGCAGAGGTCCCTGGGACCATCAAGGGAGAAGAGCAGAGAGTGGAACCCTTCCCAGAGAAGCAGTGACACCAAAGATGGAGGCAGGGATGTTGACGTGGAGAAATGGAGGGACTGGGGGCTTTAGACCCAGAGAGGGAGAGGGGCTGTGAGCTGACAACCAGGGGGCAGGCTTGCAAGATATACCCTTTGGTTGGTTGATGATGCATGGAGGGGATTGTAACCATGGCAAGGAGATGATATACGATAGGATAAATGTAAAGCTAATGTTCTCCCATGTAAACTATTACATAATTCACAATAAAACATTTAAAAAAAGATGGTACACAGACCACTGTACCAACAAAATTGTGTTGGCTTTGAAGTAATTTAGAAGGTAACATGAAGAACAACTGTTAATGAAGAAAGAAATCGTAGCTAAACTGTAGAAATTGGCAAAAACAAGGCTTCAGACATTATCAGAATACAAATCGAAGTGTTTCAACAAAGGGATACAGCTTTGGAGTTGCTCATTAGTCTACATTAACACATCTGTAAGACAGGTACTTGTCAAGCAACAATAAAATATCCCTGTTTGTGCACATTCCAAAAAAGGTTGTCTAACATATTGTAGAAATTATTGAACAATATCATTAGTATCAC
The DNA here is from genome assembly GCF_000296735.1 of Chrysochloris asiatica. Classification (NCBI taxonomy): domain Eukaryota; kingdom Metazoa; phylum Chordata; class Mammalia; order Afrosoricida; family Chrysochloridae; genus Chrysochloris; species Chrysochloris asiatica. The sequence goes on along the minus strand of NW_006408663.1, from coordinate 8,358,996 downwards.
ACATGATTAAAATTATGCTAACAAGAATGTAGCAGTTCAGTGACAGGGAACTGTCAGAAATGTAATCTGAATTCAGAGGAGAACATGGAACTATGAATATCATAACTAATATCAAATGGAATTGGGCTGAAAAAAGACACTAACAGAAAGATATTTACCTGTGTTTTACTCGCTATACAAAGACATCTGACTCCAAAACGTAATAAACTATGTGTAACATCGTGGGAATAGTTTCCCAGAACACATAATATGCTAATACAGAAACTGTACATACATCAATACGTAGTCACTCAAGTAGAACAAGACAAATTGCATAGCTTAATAAGAGGAAAGGTATATGTCAGGATTGTATCCTGTCTCTACACTTATTCAATCTGTATGCTGAACAAATCTGAAATGTAGAAGAATGTAGCATCAGAAAATTGAGAAGACTAATTAACTACTTGGGATATGCAAGTGACACAACTTGCCTCCTGAAATGAAGAACATTTGAAATACTTCATACAGAAGATCAAAGACTAACCTTTAGAATAAAGAACACACTTCAATGCAAAGTAAACAAAAATCCTCACAAAAATAGAAGAAAAGACAATGTGGTGATAAACAGAGAAATATTAAAGTTGTCAAGGATTTAATTTTATTTAGATCCTCCTTCAACACTCATAGAAGCATTAGTCAAAAAGTCAAATGACATTGCATTGGACAAATCTACTGCAAAAGATCTCATTAAAATGTTAAAAAGAGAAGATGTTACTTTGAATGCTATCATAACCAGATTCATGGTATTTTCAATAGCCCCATATGCATGTAAAACTGGACAGTGAATAAGGAATACCATAGAAGAATTGATGCAATGAGTTAAATTGTTGGAGAAGACTATTAAAAGAATCATGGGATGCCAGAAGAACAAACAAATCTTTGTGGAGCAATTACAACCAGAATG
>NW_006408663.1:8355583-8357573 GCF_000296735.1 Chrysochloris asiatica | reverse complement strand
AATATTAAGAAAATATTGGGGAAATATTAGCTTTTAAAAAGAATATTCTTAGAAAAGTAAAGCAATATATCACTAAAGTGCTAACAAATCATTGAAATCACCATAACTACAGATATAAAATAAGGAGCTCTGGTAGCGTAGTGGTTATGAATCGGGCTGACAACCACAAGGTCAGCAGTTTGAAACTACCAGCTGTATTGCAGGAGAAAGATGAGGCTTTCTGCTCCGGTAGAGATTTACAGCCTTGGAAACCTTGTGCAGGGTCGCTATGAGCCAGAACCGACTCCAAGGCACATAACCACCACCACCACCACCACAGATATAAAATGTCATGGAAAGCATGCTTTTGTGAAATAAAGTCCTTATATGGCTTATTTTCTGCAATTTGCTTTATATTCTCTGCTTGTCAAAATTTTAACAATCAATTGGTTTTAATTGAGTTATGTCCTTAGTTTCGCATTCTAGACTCTAGGTCAATTTAGTTTCTTATGAATCTATGCAGAGTTGTTTTATTCATAGTCCTTTATATTCAGAACTTTGATTTATTATTTCTATTAGAATCTGAAATGAGAAAGGCTTTCACACAGATTCAGTGCCTGCTTTAATGCTGTAGGAACAGCTCAGTCAGGCACTAGAACTTTGTACTTTCAAAATAGTCATCAAAATGCCAATTATTCAATCCAACAAACAGCAAGCAAAGACAGGAAAATTATTCATGTAAGAACCAAGTCTGGTGAAAGCCAATTTACAGAATAGAACAATAAACAATCTGCAATAGACCTTTGTACAAAATCCCCAACAGATTAATATATTCTGTAGTTCAAACAAATATGAACTTTTCAGCAATCAAAACTACTTTGACAACAAAACCATCAAGTCCTTTGAAGATTTTTATTATCTTCTTTGGTTTCAAGAATTTTCAGTTTGCATTATGTACTCTTTTATGTTACCTTTTTTAACAACTCCTAGAATACTCAGTTCTTGCCTTCATGAATCTCTTAGCAAACTAATCGCATTATTTTGGCATTCCAGTCTTCACGTCCTTTGTGTGCACAACCATACAATGTGTGCATAACACAGAGGTACACATACAAACCTTTGTTAATAAATATCTCTAAAGGAAGTGAATGTATGCTTTAGCCAAAACCAATCTCATCACCATTGAACCAATTCTGACCAATAGCAACCCTATAGAACAGAGTGGACTCCTGATGTGGTGCTGTAGGACAAGCACTGGACCTAAAGGTTCATTTGAACTGCAAGGTTGGTGGTTCAAACTCACAAGCTGCTCCTTGGAAATCCTATACAGGGTTGCTATGAGTCAGAACCAACTCAACTGGCACTTAGCAACAGCAACATACAATAGAATAGAATTGCTGTCAAGGATTTCTGAGGTTGTATATTTTTATGGGAGTAGACAGTCTCATCTTTCTCCTTGGAAGCTGCTTGTGACTTCTAAATGCTGACTGTTCAGTTAGCAGTGCAAGGCTTAGCTCACTGCAGCAACAGGGCTCCTATGAATGTTCACCTAGCACTCTAATATTTTATTCAGGAGCTATCTTCTGTGACAGACATTTCTCATTTTTTCAGTAAAATTTATTTCCCTAGATTCTTGATGTTGTTGTTAAGTTCCATTGAGTTGGTTCCGACTTATAGCAACCCTGTGTAGGGTTTCCAAGGAGTGGTTGGTAAGTTTGAACGGCCTCCCTTGTGGTTCAAACCAACCTTGTGGTCAAGTACTTATCCTAAAGTGCCACATCAAGATTTCATCCCTAGGTAGATCTTCATTTATATGTGTATATTAATACAAAGATTATAAAATAAATAGTAAAATGCAAATAATTTAAGTAGTAGACTATCTTTTTAACTTTAATCTCAACCAATGAAGTCACTGGAAATTCCTCTTTCCCTTTGATGTCTATTATCCACCATTTTCAAATATTTGGGGATTCCTAGACCATAATGACCAAAAGTCCTGTGTGGCACTGTG
>NW_006408663.1:8352654-8353938 GCF_000296735.1 Chrysochloris asiatica | reverse complement strand
ACAGCCTCAGAAACCCTGTACAGGGTAACTATGGGTCGGAACCGACTCGAAGGCACTTAACAACAACAATAACCTTGTTTATTAAAAGCAAACAGATCTTAAAATATTTGGTAATGAATATCAAAAACCACAGCCTTCCTACAGTGTTGCATCTCAATGTAAAGAAAAGAAAGCTTCTCACCATGGGACCAACAAATTACATCATGATAAGTGGAGAAAAGATAGAAGCTGTCAAATACTTAATTTTGATTGGATTCACTATCAACACTCAGGGAAGCAGCAGTCAACATATCAAAGGAAGCATTGCATTAGACAAATCTGTTGCAAATCCTCTTTAAGTATTCAAGAGCAAAGGTTTCAGTTTTAGAACTAATGTGCAACTGACCCAAGCCATGGTATTTTCTTATTTCTATTTAAAAAAAATTATTGTAAATTTTGTAAAGGTTGCAAAGTAGATAACCAGTTTTACATGCAAATAATCATGTGCTTCCTTTTTTATACAATGATTGTCATCACCTTTATGTACCCTATGATAAAATTATTTGCCTCTATCCACTTTATTTTTTCTGAATCCAGCTTGAACCTCTGGAAGTTCTCTGTCAATGTATGCTTGTAGCCGTTTTTGTATTACTTTTAGTAAAACTTTAGTTGCATGGGATATCAGATATCATCCAATGATTTCCACATTCCATTGGGTCACCTCTCTTTGGAATGGGCACAAATATGAATCCCTTACAATCAGTCAGCCAGATAGTTGTCTTCCAAATTTCTTGGCAGAGATGAGTGAATGCCTCCTGTGCTGCCTCACTTTCTTGAAAGATTTCAGTTATTCCATCAATTCCTGGTGCCTTGTTATTTGCCAATTCCTTCAATACACTTTGGACTTCTTCTTTCAGTATCACTGGCTCTTTATCATATGCTGCCTCTTGAAACAGGTGAACATCAACTATTTTGTTACTGTACAGTGACTCTGCATATTCCTTCCAGCTTCTCTTGATGCTTTCTGCATCATAAAATAATTTGCCCAGAGAATCCTTCAATAATGAAAGTTGAGACTTAATTTTTTTCTTCAGTTCCCCCAGCTTGAGAAATGCTGAGCATGTTCTTCCTTTTTGGTTTTCTGACTCCAGATCTTGGCATATTTTGTTGTAATATTTGGCTTTATCTTCTCAAGCTGATCTTTGAAATTTTCTGTTCAGCACTTGTACCTCCTCATTTCTTCCATTTGCTTTAGCATCTCTACGCTGGAGAACAAGTTTCAGTGTCTCTTCTGACATCCATTCT
>NW_006408663.1:8345894-8351689 GCF_000296735.1 Chrysochloris asiatica | reverse complement strand
AGTCGATACCGACTGGATGGCACCTAACAACAACAACAAGTTTATTTTTAATTATATATATATAAAACAGGAATATATTGTTAGAAAATAAAGTTGATAGAGGTAAATACTTACAAAGTGGATAGAGGTAAATACTATCTATTATTTTTTCTACCCTTTCATCTGCTCTATAAACATCATAGAATGTCCCATATAACAAGAAAATCTTTTATAAACTTTCTACTACAACAGTTGCTGTTGTTGTTAATTGTGTTTGAGCTGGTTCTATGTATTCTCATGCTATATTTGTCCTTTTGTGATTAAATAATTTCACTCTACATAATATCCTCCAAGTTAATCAATGTTATGAGGTGGTTTTTCACATTCTTCACTATTCTTCAATGTTGCATAATATTCCATTGTGTATCGGTATCATAGCTTGTTTAACCATTCTTCTGTTGATGGGAATGTAGGCTAGCTCCATCTCTTTGTTATCATGAATAGTGCTGCAAATGGATTTCCAAGTACAATCAATGATACATATATCAATGGAACAGAATTGAGAACTAAGAAGTAAACCACTCCACATAAAGAAAGCTGATTTTTGATAAAGTGCCAAAATACATTAAATTGGGAAGAGATTAGATAGTCACTTTAACAAATGACACTGGTGAAATTGGAAATCCATTTGAAGAATGAAGCATAACTCATATCTCTTGCCATATACAAAACAACTCATTGTTAATTAAATTCTAAATGTAAATTCTAGAACTATAATGATATCAATGAAAAAATAAGTACAGATATAGCTTTTCTATTGCATGACATTAATACACTATCAATCATTACTAAACAGATGTTGTTGTTGTTTGGTGCCATCGATTTAACTGTAATTCATAGTGACCCTTTATGACGTTTCCAAAGAGAGACTGGTGAGCTAGAACTACCAAATTTGCAGTTCAAACCAAACTTGAAGTCCAGCATCACACCAGGGCTCCAAACACCCACAAATAGCTGAAGACAAAATAAATGACTGGGAGCTCCTGAAAATTAGATGTATGCATCAAAAATTCTGTCACAAGAATAAAAAGGGAGCTCACAGACTGGGAAAATATTCTTTTTAATGACATCATATAAGGGATGATTGTTATTTTTAGGTGCCTTTGAGTTGACTTCAACTAATGGTGACCTTATGCACAAAAGAATGAAATGCTACTAGACCTGTGCCAGTCTCACAATTGTTGTTACACTTGATTTCATTGCTACAGACACTGTGCCAATCCATTTGCATCAGGTTTTTCCCTTTGTTGCTGACCCTCCACTTAACCAAGCATGATGTCCTTCTTCAGGGACATATGAGAGATGAGTTTTATCACTCAGACTTGTACAGAGCATTCCAGTTGTACTTTTCTAACACACATTTGTTTGTACTGCTAAGAGTCCACGGTACCTGTAAAATTCTTCTTTACCACCATAACTCAACTGCATCAATTTTTCTAATGTTTTCTTTATTCACTGTCCAACATTCACATGCATATGAGGCTGTTGAAAATACAATGGCTTGGGTCAAGGGCACCTTAGTCCTCAAACTGATATGTTTACTCCTGAACACTGAAAAGATACCTTGTGCAGCAGTTTTGCCTACAACACTACTTCATTTAATGTCTTGATTGCTGCTTCTATGAGTGTTGGCTATTTAATATCTATCATTTCTCCAATTATAATTTGATTATTTATTGGTCCAGTTTTTGTTTTATAATTTTACATTAAGTTGCAAACCATACATAAGACTGTGGGCTTTGATCTTTATCTCTAATTATTTTAATTTCTGTTCACTCTCAGCATGGAATCTGAAATATCACAGATATCACAGGCTGTTAATTAATCTTCCAGCTATCTTGATGCCACATTCTTCATCATATATTCAAGTTTCTCAGTTTATTTGTTCATCATACAGATTGAACAAGAATGGTGAAAGAACACAACCCTCACACACTTTTCCTGATATTAAACCATTTACTGTTTGCTTTGTCTGTTCAAATCATGGCCTATTGTTCTTTGTACAGGTTCTGCATGAACACAGTTAAGTGTTACAGATTGATTACCCATTATTCACAATGTTATCGATAACTTGTCTTTGGATTGTCAATAAAGAAAAAAGTTTTTGCATAGTCATAAAGCACAAGTAAACATCTTTCTGGTGTTTGCTCCTTTCAATCAATATGACATCAGAAATGATATCCCTCATTCCACATCCTTGTCTGACTCTAGATTGAACCTTTGACCATTCTGTCACTGCATAGTTGCAGTCATTGTTAAATAATCTTTAGCAAAATTTCACTTGAATAGGTAATGATATTGTCTGATGATTTTCACATTCTGTTGGGTCACCTCATTTTGGAATAGGCACAGGTATGGATCTTTTCCAATTAGTTAGCCAGATAGCTATCGTCTAAATTGCTGGGCATAGATAAGTGTGTACCTCTGGTGCTACATCAGTATTTTGAAAGACTTCAATTGTATTCTATCTATTCTCAGAGCCTTGTTTTGATTTTTTGTTGTTGTTTTTTGTTTTTTCACAAATAAGATATTTTATTTGTCACCATTAAAAGTCTGAATTTTAAACAGATTCTTAAACTGGTGGACCATAGCCATCAGCTCGTTCAACTTTAGCATCTGTCTCATCTCCAGTAGCTTTTCAATAACTACTGCCTTCACCATGAAGCTCCATGAGTTTTCCCAACTCAAATTTGGGCTTCTTCAGCATTTTTACTTTCTTAAAAAACACATCATGGAGAGGGTAAGTAGACTGGCAAGCCTTCTCTGTCCTTTCCAATGCTGTCTGGAATCAGTTTATCGACCACTTTTTTCAAGTCATTTGTCTGCACCTCTCGGGTCATGATTTCCATAATTTTCTTACAGATTTGACGGACCTGTTGGTGCTGAGCATAAGCTGTCTTCTGAATCTGGTTGTTGCATTTTTTAGTAACACCAACACAGAACAGGGGAAGTAAATAACCATCTGAAGTCTTGACATCAATGTGAGTTTCAATCATGATCTGCCATTTTTTGACCATGGAGCACATTTTGTCACAGGTAAGATCTATGCCATGGAAGTTGGTCAAATAGTTTTTGCCCTGAACATCCTCAGTAATTAGCTTGAATTTTCTAAATGCAACTTCATCATTCTACAGATCAGCAAGACTCACTTCGAAAACATGACCCTTGAGTCCTTCAGATGCAATTTAGGTTCCTTGAGTCCTTGTGACTAATGTTTTCTCATTATTTCTTACATTGATCATAGCTGGTGCCTTGATATCATACAAATCTTCCTTAGAAAATGGATTAACCACTTTCTTCTTGGCTCCTTTTTTGCCACCTTTTGTAAGGCGTTTGTTCTTGCAGACCGCCATGGTGCTGCTCAGAGAGCCAAAAGAGCAGAGCCTTTTTTTTTTTTCTAATGCTTTCAGTGCACCTTGGATTTCATCCTTCAGTATAATTGGCTCTTGAAGATGTGCTAACACTTGAAATATTTGAACATTGACCATTTCTTTTTTGTACAGAAACTGTGTATTCTTTCATTCTTTTTATGCTTTCTGCATCATTAAATATTTTCCCCATTGTTGTTGCTGTTGTTAAGTGCCTTTGAGTCGATTCTGACCCATAGTGACTCTATATAGGGTTTCAAAGGAGCAGCTGGTGAGCTTGAACTACTGACATTGCAGTTCAAATGACTTTGCAGTCTGACACATTAGCCCACAGCACCACACCCATTGAAACATTCTATACTGCAAGTTGAGGCTAGTATATTTTTTTCAGTCATTTCAGCTTGAGAAATGTTGAGGATTTATTCCGTTTAGATTTTCTAACTCTAGTTCTTTGCAGATTTTGTTCTAATATTTGGCTTTGTCTTCTATTGGTGTCCTTTGAAATTTTTATTCCGCTCTTTTACCTACTCATTTCTACTATTTGCTTTAGCAGCTCTTTGCTGGAAATCAAGTTTCAGTCTATTTACACCTCCGCTTTGACCTTTTCCTTCTTTCTTTTCTTCTGAATAAACTTTTGATTTCAACCTGTATGCAATTTTTTTATGTCATTACACAACTCTCTAGTCTTCTGTCATTGGTGTCTAATGCATCAAATCTGTTATTCAGATAACCTCTAAATTCAGGTGGGATATGTTCAAGGTCATAGTTTTGCTCACATGGACTTGTTTTCTACTGCTTTTGATTGAACTTGGAAATAAGCAATTGATGGTGTGTTTTTGGTTGATGAGATGGAGTTTTTCCACTTAGTCTTCTCACAGATATTATCAACTTGGCTTATTTTTATTTCACATGTACATTTATCTTTTATCTCCTTCAATAAAGATATTTGCAATGGATAAGTCTTTGATATTGCAAAATTCTGTTATGCATTTCTATCCCCAAGGATATATTTTCCAGCTGCTTATCCTTCCTTTGCCTTTAACCTTTGTATTTCAATCATTGGTTATTATCAATACATCTTCATTATGTTTCTGATCAGTTTTAGACTCAAAAATTTGGTAGTATTCTTCAATTTCATATTCATTTGCTTTAGTGATTGGTGTATAATTTTGAATAATGGTGGTATTAACTAATTTTCCTTGTAAGCTTATGGGTATTACCCTATAAAAGACAGCATTATACATCAAGATAGATCTTGAAATGCTATTTTTAATAATGAATGTGACTCTACTATTTTTCTACTTGTCATCTCTGGTATAATAAATCATATGATTGTCCAATTCAAAATGGCCAATGCCAGTACATTTCGACTCACTAATGACTAGGATATCCATCTTGATTTGTTACATTTCACTTTAGAAAACTTCTAATTATCACTGTTTCATATTTCATACATTCCATGTTCTGATTATTAAAGGATGCTTACAGCTGTTTCTGCTAATTTTGAATTGTGCCCCATTAGCAATGATGATCCAGAAAGTTTTACTATATTTGCATCGTCACGGTAAATTCTACTTTGAGGAGGCATCTCTTTCCCAGTCATATGTGACTACCTTCCAACCTAAGGGGCTCCTCTTCTGGCACTATATCTGATATTCTTCTGCTAGTCATACTCTTTCATGTTAACATAGTGGTTATGCATTGGGCTGCTAACTGAAAGGTCAACAGTGTGAATCTACCATCAGCCCCATTGAAAAAGCATGAGGCTTGCTTCTGTGAAGATTTAAAGCCTCTGAAAGTCTATACACTATGTGTCAGAACCACATCCAGAGTACACTACCACCACCATCTGTCAATGTTCCACTACTATTCAATAGATTTACTTAGTCTGTCTTAATCTGGAAGGTCATCTGAAACCTGTTCATCATAGGTGACCAAGTGGTGTTTAAAATACTGGTGGCATAGTTGCCAGCATTAAAGCAACACACAGTACATATGCCACAGCAATGTGACAAACTGACAAACCGATAAGGTGGAGAGAAGGGGCTAATCTTTAAAATTTATAGACAACTACAACTACAACACCTCTGCAAGAAAAAAACAAACAACCCAATTTTAAAAGGGCACGAGATATGAACACACACTTCATTGAGGGAGACAATCAGCAGCCAAATAAAATATGAAGACATTTTCATGATCATTAGCCACTGTTGTGTTGTTAAGTGCCGTCAAGTCGATTCCAATCTATAGCGACCCTGTATAGGGTTTCCGGGAAGCGACTGGCAAGTTTGAACCATCGGTCAGGCAGTTCAAATGGTTTTGCATTCTGTCACATTAACCCACAGCACCACACCAGAACTCCATTGTTGTTGCTGTTGTTAAGTGCTG